>NC_087273.1:11913437-12216250 GCF_015220805.1 Pogoniulus pusillus
TAAAAAACATTTAAGACGAGATCAAGCAGTTGGCTCTAAACAGATGTCGAGAGATGTTTGCTTAGGATCATGGCTTGAGCTGGCAGGATTTGGCAGTGCTCATGCATGAGTAGATTTTTGATCATGGTGAATTGTCTTGGGTTGGTTGGGAATGACCTCTCATCCTCATGTGAGACATACTGAAGTAACTCACCCCTTTTGGATATGCTGCTAGAAAACTCTGACATGTGAAAAATGCATCAGCTGCTCTGTGGAAATTGTCCTTTCACATAGTTTTGTTCTGTGGGAAATAGACAAGAGTTTACTTTGTTAGCAGCCTTCAGAATTATCTTGTGTTTACAGTGGTGTGGAGATGTGCTGCCTTCTCCTTGTAGGTTCTTATCTTCCTATATAACTTCTAATAGCACTTGTTGCTGCACCAGAATCTTTGGGTTGACTGCAGGCAGACTCTAATGTTTTCTGTAGCTCACCTAAGGGTGGTGGCATATGTACCCAGAAGACTTGATTTCTGGTTTGACTTATGGCAGGTTTCCCCCATTCCCCAGTTTCTGGTAGTGTGTCAGAGGACAAATTTTGAGGAAGTGCTTCTGTAAAAAACCAACTGTATGTAGAAGATTTACCTTGATCAAGTATTTCAAACATAAAATGCTGTACTTTGAATGGGGAAAAAAATAGAGAGAAAAACCAAAGTTGTTGCCTTGTTTTTTGAGACCAGACCCAAAAAAGAATGTGTTTTTGTCCTAAGTTGTTATTTATCTCTACTGTTAAGAGCCTTTAGGTTCTGATGTTTGTGGTGCGTGGGTTTTTTTTTCCACTTCTGTGTCATTTGTTGGTTTTTTTTTTTCTGCATTATCAAAAGCTGGCAATATAAGCAGGAAAGCAACCCTCTTCTCTGAAGAAATCTGGGAGGCAAATTAAAATTAAATGAAAAATCATCCAAAGTTCAGTATAACATTCTTAGGCTAGCAGCTGGGAACTGCATGTTGGTTGCTGTGGTGGGAGTTGTCTTTGGTTTCTTTTGTGTTAAAACTCATGTGCTGTACTACTGAAAGTAAATAAATATCATTCCTGCTATTTTGGACGCAGAATCAGTAGATTTCTGTTGCAGATGATTTTTGATTTTCACTTCTTTTGGACAGTGGTACTTATCTAAACAACTCAGGCTATTTTCCCCACTATTTGCTTCTTGTTGCTCTCAGAAGAGTGTTGAAATTTCACTATTATTTTCAGTTTTGAGGTTTTTTGACTGTAGCTGCTTTCCTGATGATTCCTGTTTCTCTATTGAGTAAAGTAAGTCTCAGCAGGCAGGCTACTGTAAGAATGATTTTTATCTTCTAATTTACAGTTCCTTTTGAATATACATAAGTTTTGATTTAATTATTTTTTAAATATATCTGTTATTTACTCATGTAAGCTACTGTAGTGCAAATGATGTTTAACCAGGGCAGTTCACACACCAGTTTAGCTAGGTGTGACTCTCTTCTTTGCTCAGTTTTCAGTCAAGCTGTTTCTGTTGGAGATTGTGGCAATATTTCATAGGTGTAATTAATGCAGAAGTTTAGGTTTTTGTACAGTTTACTGATATTGTTACTTAAAGTGCTAGCAGAGGGAGGAAGAAAATAAGCCTGAATTTAATTTTATTTTTCCATTAAAAACTGCTGCTCTTTAATTTGGGATAAGGTAGAAAGCCACTGGAACATGTCAGATGGCAGAATTGCTTTGTGGGTGCTGTCACTTGACTTACTTTTTGTGTGCATGTGTTTGCTGAGAACTGCTTTCTTTCTCTTCCTTCCTCTTTCTCTCGATTGTTGATTAAAGAACAGCTAAGCTTCCTAAGCTGTGTTGGGATGAGTTTGAAGCTTTTGGACCTAGCTAGAGTGTTTTGGGAAAGATGCCAAGGTTGGCAGCTTTTTGTTTTGTGAAATGTGCCTAATGTGCGTCTGGGTGCTGACAGTGTCATGATATCTGCAGAGGAAAATTCATTTGAGTTGTGTTTACATTAGTGAGACTGCTTTCTAATAGTATTTAAAGCTCTGATTTTGTGGTAGCTGTTGCCAGAGACCTCTTGAGAGAAAGTGATGGAATGGTTAGGATGCAGAAATGCTATTTCTTTCCTTTTCTCTATCGAGCAACTGTGGGTATGCTCCACTACCTGAGCTGTGGAGCATCCAGGCATAATACTGTTAATTTATTTAGACTAGGAGTATTTATCTCCTTTTGTTTACAGTGGAGTTACATGTTGCCATTCTGAGGTTACTTAAATCCCAGTTAACCTGTAATAGCATCAGTTATATCTTCAGTGAACACTTAATTTATGTGAAGATCTGAGGAATGTTTGCCAAATTTGATCACTTGTTTTTCTCCACACTGAGTTCTGGTGATAAAATGGGGCTTGGTATAACCCAGTATTTCCCTATCTGCTTCATAGCTCTGTAACAAAGTTTTTTTTTCCTCAGCATTATGAAATTCTGGGTAGTTTTCCCACCTTTGGTTACTGGTTTTCTTCATCTGTTACTACAAAGTGTGCCAGGAAAGTGTGCCAGTAGGTTGAGAGAGGTTCTCTTGCCTCTCTACTCTGCCGTGGTGAGACCACATTTGGAGTACTGTGTTTAGTTCTGGACACCCCAGTTCAAGAGGGACATAGAACTGCTTGAGAGAGTCCAGTGCAGAGCCACGAAAATGATAAAGGGAATGGGAACATATCTCTTATGAGCAGAGAATGAGGGAGCTGGAGCTCTTTAGCTTGGCAAGGAGGAGGCTGAGAGGTGACCTCATCAATGTTTATAAATATGTAAAGGGTGAGTGCCAGAAGGATGGAGCCAGGCCCTGCTGAGTGATGCCTGATGATAGGGCGAGGGGCAGTGGGTGGAAGTTTAGGCATAGGAAGTTTCATTTAAACATGAGGAGGACTTTTTTTCCCTGGGAGAGTGACAGAATATTGGAACAGGTTGCCCAGGGGAATTGTGGAGTCTCCCTCTCTGGACATATTTAAGACCCACCTGGACGCGTTCCTCTGTGATCTGGTACAGGTGATCCTGGGCTAGACTAGATGATCTTCTGCGGTCCCTTCCAGCCCCTGACATTCTATGATTCTATGAAAAGTGTGTTAAAGGATGTAATAAACAGGCATTTCTTTCTCTCTCCTTTCCTTCTACAGTCCTGTAACTGTATTACCTAAAGCTCTCTGGCACTGAATAAAATGTGTACCCTTCATCCTCAGTTATAGGTACAGGGCAGACCTTTTGCGGGTGGGTTGTTAGCTCCCTGGGCTCCCGCGTTCTCAGCCAAGCAACTGTACTCTGGTGACTGAGAGTCTGGTGACCTGGCTTCTGGTTTTTTTTTTTTCCCCCTGTCAGCTCTTTAATATATGCATGCTTTCTCTAAATTTTTAATGACTTTGTTCAAGCAGAGGTTTGTTCTCTGTGTTAAGTGTTAATGTGCCAGGCTGAGGTTAAAACTAATTTACCTCTTTGATGGTGTTAAGGTGTGTTTCTAAAGATTCGAAGCAGCTACTTTACAGTATTTGGCTTTTTAGGGATATATTTGCTGTGAAAGAAGTCTGAGTGTGTGTTTCTGCTCTAAAGAAAGCCCGTTTGACCAGGAGAAGCAAAGCTACAGCAATATCAAACCCACACATCTTTGAGCCAGTCCACTGTCTGCTTTCAACACTCTAACACTCTAAACATGCACAACCTGAAAAGCAGGCCCCAAGTGTTTTGGTTTGGGCATCATAAATAAATCTTTCCTTGCTTCAGGTATCTCATTTGCAGAAAGAAGACTACATAATGCCTTAAAGGGCAGCTGTGAAAATAAATACAAATACTTGGGTTCTGTCACTTCAGTAACAGATTCCAGAATCTTCCATGCTTCTCCCAGGAGAAAGCTCATGTATTTTCTGTGTGTCAACATTGTATTTGGTAAATGAAAGACACAAGTAACAGACTGAATATAATAAAGATGTGCTTAAAAAAAACACCAAACAGTAAACCCCCAACCAGCCACAATCAAAAACCTGACTCCAAAACAACAAAAAAACCCAACCCACCACAACAAAACAAAACCCTGCCCCAAACCCAAAAAACTCCGCAGCCCAAAGAAATCCAAGCCCACAACCAAACAAAAAAGCGAGGGGGGGAGGCAAATAAACCAAAATACTTTTTATGGTTTTGGTTTCTAGCATGTTAACTGAGCTTTTCACTGCAAATCAGAGACCCTGAAAAAATGCTATTAAGTTCAGAGAGGTAAACATGAAGTCCTGGGTTTCTTTTTCATTAACAGGCTGATAGGAGTCAGTTTCCCAGCAAACTTAAGTCTCATCCTTTCAAAGCTGTCTGGTAATATTTGGCAAATACACTGTTGCTTCAGATGGCTACAGTAGCACTAGGAGTGTAAATTACAGGCTCATCAGTCTAAGGGTCAGTGTTCCTGGAGAGTGCAGAAGTTAATGTTTTGTCGGATTGCAAATTTGCCCATAGGAGTAAGTGGAACAGAGTGGATGAGTGCAGGCGGACTCAGTATGTAGGGCATGGAAGGTAACAGCAGATAGGTATAGAGCTGTCAACAGAAACAGGTGCAGGTTAACTGAAAATAGCAAATATCTGCCCTGAAAAAACTGCATCTCTTCCTTGTAACAATCCCCATGATCCAGGTCCTGCCTCTTCATCTTCCATGTCATGTAAATGCACAAGGGCATTATAAACAGCATGTACTACTTAAATCTTTGCCCACATCCCCTATTACTCTAATTCATATGGCCAAAATTGCTTCATAAGATAAGTAGATTAGTCACTTGCTTCCTCCGAGAGGCATACTGAGAACTCACTTTGAGTGCAGCTGTTGCTGCTGCCTGTTTCTGAGTGGTTGCACTTTTATTTTCATCATCCTCTTCCTCAGGTGACCTGATCAAGGGTAAAGGGTACCCTGACAGAATACATAATCAGTGTCCAGGACTTTGAAGTATCAGCAGTGAAGCTCCAAACTGATTGATGAGTTTATTTGCAAGTAACAAATCTATCCCCAAAAACTTCCAAGGATATCCAATTTGTGGTTATGGATAGCAGTGACAAGAAATGATGAATGCTGTTGTAACTGAGACCTATGACTTAGTCTCTCTGTTGTCTTATCACAGTCCTTTTTAGAAGATAATATTTAATGTCCTGTCTCAGTATCATGTAGCATTGGGTAATACTTCTTATGAAGAAGCCACAGGTTGATTTCTTGAGGGATTAAATTTGAGGTGGTGTTTGTTAAAGCGATAGGCAGTCCTCCCTCAGTTGATGGTGCTTCCATTATGGTCTAGATGACAAAACACTGACCCTGTTTTCCCTTGGTAAGAAAGGGAGCAAGCAAATTCTTTCTTCCTTCATGCTGAAATCCTTGACTTTGGTTCCTGCAGTTACTCTGTCATTCAGGGGTTAAATGCTCACAGAGGCTGCCTGCAGAGCATCATCTACCTCGTAATAGAAGTTGACACTTGGGTTTTTTATTAAGGTACTGTGAATGTCTTAAGGCAAATCACAGTGCCATTATGTGATTTAACTTGCTGTTGTAACAGGCCTTCTAAAACAGGCTGCTTTTAAAATTTGTGTGTGTGCAATGCTTATTGTTCCTCTTTAGAGGGGACCTAAGTTAGTAGCTTCTTTATCATCAGTACTGGAAGCAGTGTCTGGCGTTTTGGTATTGTTTTATTTTCTTGCTGTTTGCTTCTCTTGATTCCTTCTGTGTTCTTTCTTCTCCGTTCTATTCCTTCTTGCAAAAGAGCTAGCAAAAAAAAAAATGTTGTTACTTCTGCAAAGTAACTAGCAATAGGACAAGGGGAAAGGGGCTTAAGTTATGCAGGGAGGTTTAGATGGCATATTATGAAAAATCTCTTTGCTGAAAGAGTGTTGAGACTTTGGAACAGGCTGCCCAGGGAAGTGATGGAATTGCCTTTCCTGGAGGTGTTCCAGAAGTGTGGAGATGTGATGCTTCAGGATACTGTTTAGTGGTCATGGTAATTGGATTATGGTTGGACTTGATTATCTTAAAGTATCTTTAACAGTTCTATGATAATTCTTAGGACTACTTGTGTTTTACAACAAAACATAGGCTTTTAGTTCAATGTACTGTATTTGCCCAAATGTAGAAGTGCATTAAAGGAATTCTTTCTCACATATCTCCTCTCCTGTTCTGCTTTAAAATTATAATAGTGATAGTATGGATATTACAGGAAAAACATGACTGAATTGTTAGTTTTATTGCAAACATTTCCAGCTATTGACTATTCCAAAGATACTATACTGCTGTAAGACTAAAGTCTTCCCAACGTACTTAGTTTCCAGCGCTCTCCAAGAGCTCTAAGTTGCGGCTGCTTAAATGCAGGAAATAGCCTACTACTTCTATTTTTTTCTTTTTGAGAGTTGAATACTGACAGGAGGATAGGCTGCCAGGAGTTCCAAGGTGTTTAAAGAAAAAGCTACCCCAAACCCAACCCCAAAAGAAGCAGTATTAATGCTTATCTTCTTGTGAGAAGGCTTGACAGAGAAGCGAGAAAACTTCAAATTAAACTAATGCAAGTAAAATATTGCTTTGTAATTACAGGTATTACTGGCTTGAGCTACTCCCTGTTAATTGCACTTAATTAACATAACTCAGTTGCAAGGTAATATATGGGTTGTTTAAGTGTATAAGATCAGGACTGGGTACTGGGTTTCTGCTTTCCATAAGAAAAATATTGTATAGTCACTATATACAGTGATGCAAATCCATCCTGAAGCAGGAGAATTAATGGACACAGTGGATTAGGAGGTTATGGGAATTTTCCATAGCTGCTGAAAGTGCCTGCTTTGGCCTTTCCTTCTGTGGAGGGTGAGGGTTGAGTTTCATATTGTCTCATATTCCCCTTTTGAATGTTAGAAGGCTTAATACAGTTAAGGCTTCTGATATTCAGTTACCTTTTAACTTACTGCCATGGTACAAACAGCTTTATGAATTTATTTGCTCTTCTATGCTGTATAGGGCATTCAGGGTAGTACATCTGGAGAGCGTATTCTAGCATTTGTTGGTCTCAAATCTGGTTTAGGGAGCATGTGCCTGGGACCTCTGTCTCAGCAGCAAAGGTAGCTGAGGATCATGAAGATGCTGTTGAAGGAATAACGCAAGTAAACGCATACTCGTGTGCAGCAGACAGTTCAGAGATTATTTAATGTAGTACATACTCCTCAATTTTCTCCAAACTGTGCTGTGCTTGTTACTGACTTGGGATTTTTTTTGCTTGTTTTCTTTCTGCCTTCAGTTCTATAGGTGCTGCTGCAATAAGAGTTTAGCAATGGATCAAAGAAAAAATGATAGTTTTGTGCCAAGTATCACACAATTGGAAGACTTCCTAACAGAACATGACTCCAACGTTGTTTGGCTGTTAGTAGGTAAGCTGAGCCTATTCTGGTTTGATTGAATGGTGTTTTATTGGGGTTTTTTTGGGTTGCTTTTGGTGTACTTTTAAATGTAGTTCTAAATGCTGCCATAACCAAAATGAGATTTATTACCAAAAGACTTCAAAACATCAAACCCAGATTTTCATTTGTCATACAGCTGTTTACTGAGGTATGGCAATGCTACTCTGGTAGTTCAGAAAAAAAGAACAGGGAGCTGTTCCCAGTGCTAACTGTGCTGCAGTACTTGGGAGTTAGGGAGTTAGGTCCAGTGTGCAAAGGACCATGTTCCACAACTCTGCAAAACAGCAACTCAGTGAGAACTCCTCTCCATTAAATAGGCTTTTTTTTTTCATGACATCAGAGTAAGATGTTAATTAATTGTAATGACATAACAAAGGATTAGCATTGTAGCACATGAGAGGCAGATAAAGTAACTTTGTATTACTTTTGTTTATGTATCTGCCATTTGTAGTGGTGTAGTTGGAAAAATGATATAAAGACTGATGTGTTTAATGACTTCTAGACTATTGTGTACCACACTAAGCCTTTAAGACAAACCATTATGTACTCAGTTATGAGCTGGGTTTTTTTGTAAATAGGCCTAATTTAGATATGCAATTTTTTTTTAGAACAGTGATGCTATTGTTTATATTTGTGTAGTTGCTTTTATTTTCTGAATTCATGATCAGGGGCAGATCTAGACTGGGGTGCTAGAAGTGTGTGATGAATTTGGACTTTTCCAAAGGTAGGTAATACCTGCTTTTCACCCACGATTCATGGACCTGGAGCGATGAGAAGCACAAGAGAAATAACTTTGTTGACTTCTGAGAAGTTAAACCATGTTAGTTGGCTGTTAATGTACTGGAATTACTTTTCTCTAGACCAGACTAAATGAAAAGCTCAGAGGCAAATTATCCAGGGATGCTTTCTGAATATTATTTATTTAATTTTTAGTATCTTGACATGGAAAGTTTATACTCAACATAATTCTATGGAAAGTTTATACTCAACATAATTCTAAGTATAATAAGACAAAAACAAGGGAAGTTGTCATGCTAATTGTTGTCTACAGTAAAATGCAGACCAGATCTTAAAAATTGGTGTCCCCAGGTTTTGACTTAAGGCTTGGAGATGTTCAAGCCTTTCACCAAAGCATTTGTCAAATTGCAGCCTGTAGAATCTTCCTTCTCTGGTTTTGCCTCTATGCATCAGATTCTTAGAGCAAACTATTAGTGATCCGACTTGGAATCATAGAATCAACCACGTTGGAAGAGACCTCCAAGATTATCCAGTACAACCTAGCCAGTCAACTAGACCATGGCACTAAGTGCCTCATCCAATCTTTTCTTGAACACCTCCAGGGATGGTCCCTCCACCACCTCCCTGGGCAGCCCATTCCAATGCCAATCACTCTCTCTGGGAAGAACTTCCTCCTAACATCCAGCCTATACTTTCCCCAGTGCAACTTGAGACTGTGTCCCCTTGTTCTATTGCTGATTGCCTGGGAGAAGAGGCCACCGATTGCATGCAACATCTGTGATTTAAACCAAAGGCTTTGCTTAGCTTTTATTTTGTTTTTGCTTGACTCTATTAAACTTAGAAATTTCTATTTCACAGAAGGCTGGCTGAACTTGGAGAAATATTATAGCTTGTCAGCTTTTTCTACAGGCAGAATGACATATACAGTTAGGCAGTTTTGGGAAGCTGCTGGTCTCTTCAGTTTTAAGAAACCACCTGGTGTTCTATAGATGTTGACACAAACAGAAGGAAAAGCTGGACAGCTTCCTGTTGCTACCAGTTTTGGATAGAAACACAATGAAGTAATATTTATTAACTGACTCAGTTTCAGTCAGCCCTTCCTTCTTCGCTTTCATCTGCTGACCTATGGCACTCTTACAAGACAGAAAAAAAAAAAAGGTCAATAACGACTTCTTCTGAATCCTGAAGCAGCTAACATGATCCCAGGAAAAGAGCTGATAAAGTCTAGAAAAGGACATACTCCTCAGAGCTGTAGCTCAGTTCCAGAATAATTTCTAAAAATCATGTACAACAAAAGCTTCCAAACATGATCTCCAAAACAGAGTTTAAGTGAAGAGGCTTTTAAAATCAAGAGTATAATAATGACATGAGTAGAGTTTATAGAATCTTTCACTTTATAGTAGAGACTAAATTTGGTGAAGGAAAAGAAAGGGCTACAATTTGTGGCAGAGGTGAAACTAGTAGTAAAACTAGCGAGCTAGGCCATAGCTGGGAAGAGGCAATAGTTTGCTGTGTTTTCTCAGTGAATGTCACCTTAAGAGAGAACCTTCTTGGCTTTAGACATTCGGAAGTTAAGTGTCTAGTTGAACCTTAATCTCAAATTTATTACTGAAATGAAACCCTTCACGTGTGAGTCATTCTACCTTTCTCCCTATGATAGAGGACCAGAGTGAGTAGCTTACTCATTTGAAAGCAAGGAGAGGTAAACACTGCCATTAGAGTGTGCCTGCCCTGAATGCCAAGAGGCATTTCTTTCATAGGGTGTAGCTTTAACCCTCCCTGCCTTGTTCCTGTATAACCACCCATGCAGATCTCATTTGTTTTACATGTCAAGCAGTTTACCTGCCCAATTCTATTAGCTACTTGAATTTTAACCATACTGGATCCATTTTTCAATAAGAAAAAAGATAGTCATGCAAGATTTTCTCTCCTGTAATGCCCTCATATTTCAACAAGTGTTGTTACAAAGCACCAAAGCATCCCACTGCAAAAAAAAAAAATTTAGAAGGAAGGAAAGGACAGGCTGATTTTGCAAAAAAAAAAGTTTGGTTTTTTTGAGTAATCATCTGAACTTTCAGCAGAGTGAAGTTGTCATACCCATATGCCTTTCTGCACTTCAGCTTTCCCATAAAAGGCAAAAAAAAAATCTCAGGTTTTGAACATAAAGTTTCATATATAAATGAAAAACTTGCACTGCACAGTTCAGTTAGTATTTCAGTAGAAATACCTCAAATATGAAAAGTTGCTTTCCTTCCTCCTCTGCTTCAGATGAAGCAGAATGGTAATTATCAGTAAATTGAATTGGAGCTAGTCTCATTCCTTTTGAGTTTGTCCTTCTGGAAGCTTTGAGAACCCTTGTTGTTAGAAATAGGTTACTAGCTCTTAATCAACTAAAGTAAAAATTACTTTGGGGATTAGCAGACCTATTTTTTTTTAAAGTTGTTTCTCACTGAATTGCTATTTCCTTTTTTTCTGCCCCCCCCCATCAAATTCCATGTTTGAATTGTTGACAGATTTCTTCTAACCCAAGAACTTGTGTGTTTCTCTCAGGATACAGCAACACAGGAAATGGTTTCAGATGTGATAATGTTTCTTCCTGTGCTGAGATACAAAAGAACAGAAATTTAAGTTACAATTCATGGTTTGGAGGAGGAATGTAGTATGATTATCATTGTGGTGGTTTTTTTGTGAGGTGCTTTGAAATAAATAACCATGTTGAATGACACATGTTGTGGTTTGATCTATGAAATTTCATGTCTTGGGTGATAAAGGATGCAATGTGTGTTGCCTTTAGCAGGTCCTCAGGAGTTGTTTGGTTTTGTACATATTGGGCAATGGAAGAGCAACAAAGAATCTATACCTTCTAAACCTCCCATTTCTCCCTTTTCCTCCCTATCTCTTTCTACCTTTCTCAAACTATCTCTCTGAAAACATCCTTTAAAATGTCCCATCAGTTAAAAAATTTTTTTTTGGAGAGTAGGAAGAACTTACTTGTACTTTATAGTCTTAATAGGTAAGACTTTTATTTAGGTCAGCGTGCTTCAAAAATATTTTAATCTTTCAACAGCAACAATATTGTCTTGTGGATGGATTATCTACCTAACTTATTATAATTCCCGGAACATTGGACTCATTTTAACATTGGTACTTAACAGATTATATAAACATGGCTACATCCATATTGGTAAGTTCTCATTACTCTAATGTCCCTGTTTTTCTGCTGCTTTTCATTATACCTCAATTTGCTAAAAACTCTTAAGTAAAATTAAGATGTTCCTTTGTTACAGTAATTTGAAAATGGTCAGCATGGGTATCATTTAAGTCAGGAAAATATTTAATGTCATGCTTTAGTGAAGGATTCTTGGTGTGGGTGGAAAAATACCCCCTTGTCACTGAAGTCTCTCATTATTTCAT
The DNA here is from genome assembly GCF_015220805.1 of Pogoniulus pusillus. Lineage (NCBI taxonomy): Eukaryota > Metazoa > Chordata > Aves > Piciformes > Lybiidae > Pogoniulus > Pogoniulus pusillus. Next base: position 11,925,023 of record NC_087273.1, read on the forward strand.
ATTAAAGATCATCTGACAATTTTTTAATCTTAAGTCAAGTTCACTTTTTACTTTGTGTACTTCATCTACTTAAAGTCCATACCTTTGCCATTGCCTGTATTTCAAAGCCACATGTAGTAATGGTCAGTGTCCTCAAAGGAAGGGATTGACCTCAGTCTCCCCTGGAACTTGTCTGAGCCACTTGTCAAGTTGCCTCATAATTTGGTGTTGAGTGGTGCAGCTTCCTGTTGCCCCACACTGCTGAGGTGGATTCTATGACATCTGAGGTGTGAGTAGCAGCTGGAGTGGGCTCAGAGGTGCACAGTGGGTCTCAAGTCTCAACTCCCAGTTACGGAGTGCCCTTGCTTTCTAAATAAGCTGTCAGAACTTAATCCATACTGGGACTGTGATAGGTAGAATTCATACTGCCTAGAACATTTCCATCAAAATCCATTAACTTTTTTTTTTTTTAATATATATTTAAAAACTTTTTTTGAATAAAACAGGTCAGTACAAATCACTTGGGCACTCACCCACATTACAAAAATATCCAATGCTGAATCACAGAGGGCTGTATCCCACAACCCCACTCAGACTGCACTTTTTTGTTTCAATTGTTCTTCCATGCCTTCTGCTGGCTGCTTCCCAGAACAATAATGATTTCTGTTCTGGACTTTTTCTGCAACTATTGCTTGTAAGTGTAGCAAAAACTTAAACCCAAATCAGCCCACCCATGTTCACATGGTAAAGATGCTCCTGCAATAATTTGCTTATGTTCTCAAAATTTTAAGGATCCAAACCATCTTCAAATTCACCTTCTTGAACAGCAGTATAGATGAAATCCCTGCTGGATGCTACACTTCATCTATGATGATTAAGATTTCTGTGTGAAATTGCTATTAAGGAAAGACATCTGGATGTGGCTGGTCAAATATATGATGTTCTTTATAAATTTAATCAGTAAGAAGAGCATAACATTAGTTAAATCCCATAATGTACAGCTTGGCTTCCATCAATTAATGTGGTGGTTTTTTTTCCTAAAACAAATTATGGTTTACTTAACTCCATGGGTGATCTGAAAAGCCTGAGGTCTAATATGTGCTATTGCATTACCTGCTGCTCTTTTCATGCTTATTAGTCCTTCCTGCTGTAAACATAACTTGTTACAATAACTGGCTTGGAAATTTTATAGCTGTTTAAAAGTTGAAAAATTATTTTGTCAGGAATTTATTTCTCTAATTATGGTTTTGCATACAGTGGCTTGATACTGCAAATGTTCAAAATAGCTTTCATAAGTCTTTTCATAAGCTTCACAAAGCACCTTAGTGTTCCTAAATGACTAGTGTGTCTCAGAAGTTGGTTGTATTCTTGAATAGTCTCAAACCCAGTACTTTTGAGTTGGACTCTTTCTGTCACTTGTGTTTTGGACTTCTGAATTTCCTTCTCCTATGAAAGTCAGTGTCTTTTCAAAGGAAAAACTGAAGATACCCAATAATTTCATTTCAGATAATTGAATACAATATATTTTTCCTGTTCAGAAAATAAAGCATCAATAACTTTCAGCTAATGTCTTATAAACACTTGATAATTTGTTTTTGTTTTATTTCACACTAGGTTCTTTTTCCTTCTCTGTGCTCTCTGGAAAAGTCATGGTTCGTGAAATCTATTTCATCACAGAAGACATGTCTATCAGGTAGAGAATTACAACGACCTGCTCTTCCAAATAGTCAATAGATGTCTAGGTCTAAATAGCACATATCAAAGTATCATCTTCAAAAATATTGATAAGTATAATTATAAATGTTTAAGAAAAGCCCTGCCTTGTTTGATGGCAGCATTAGTAGTGTTCTTAGACACTTGTTAGCTCGTATCCTGTTCGAGTGTTACTGATTGGACGTGAGTACTGGATAAGATTCCAGTTACTTGAGAAAGAAAACACTTCAGAATTGGGAGAACTTTTTCATTAATGCCTTTCACTCCAGTATGGAAGATTCATTTTGACCAAGTAGTTACTGGAATTGAGAATAATTAGTTTGATGAACTGCACGCTAAGGGAGTAGTTAGTAATTTTGATACTGTTGAATTTGGGAAGCCTTGAGAAGGCAATGGGTGTAGGGTTTTATTCAAGTTCCAGTCAGTGCAGTAATCCTATCATATACTGAATGCCTCATGCTGTAATGCTTCATGCATTAATATTGCTTGTACACTGCTGCAGCTCTCTGCACTGCATAAGGCAACGTGTCCTGCGTGTAGGGTTTTGAATTATGCGCAACTTCTGTTTTGTCTCCTTGATTTGGTTTAGAATTCAAGATGGATTTATCATATTTCGCTGGTGGAAGATGTACAATCCGAAGCAGAAACAACATGGTATGTTTCTCAAATAGCTTTTCAAGTTTAGGTTTGCAGGTAGACTACATATAAATACTTCCTTTGTGCAATCATGTGTGCAGTTCATTTGTTGGCATGTCCTTGACGTACACTGAATCATCAGCAGGTGTGAGTTCTTCTAACTGGTTGATCTGTTAGTCAGCTAGAATGACACAAGGAAATAAATGCATTGTCAGGGGCATGAACCTTTTTTAAGACAAACCCATTAACTTTAATATTAGCCTTTATTACCTGTAGTCTAAGCATAATTGACCCTGTATTGAAGTTTATAACTATGATAAATGAGTCCTCATGTTCTGGAAGTGATTTCAGTTTCCCAATTCTGGTGTTGTGCTTCCAGAGTTTTAGCAAAAATGTTAGGGTAAGGCATGTTTTATAGTATTTGATAACACTATGTCTTGACATCTGTGATTGTAGAAAGTGGGCAAGCATGAAAAATCCATTTATTTTTCTTCCTTATCTCTGGCTGAAGGAGGAAGATTAATACCAGATGCAAGAGATAAATTGTATCTGCAGCAAACACTGAGAAAATATAAGTAGCCTAGTGATGTGTGCGTAGTCATTTATAGGATTAGAATCTGGTTGAATGAGTCTCAGGTCCTGCCTCTCTTGACTTTTGAAGCATCACAGATCCATTGCTAATTCAAGGAGATCCAGAAATGGCAACTGTCTGGAGCTAAGGAGGGCACTAGCTGAGAGGCTCATTGAATTTTAGAGCATTTTTATTTTCCCCTCATCTCTTCCTTTGAAGTGGTGTGAAGCCTCCTAGACTTGTCAGCAAGCTTCTGCAGCGATTGCTTTGCTAGTACCAACTCAGCAGTGGTGGAAGTACTGCATACATGTCATGCAGGTGAATAGGAGACACTGTTTGATATAGTGATAGGAATTAGGAAGAGCTGCTCATTCATTTTATTGAGGCATTACTAAGCAAGCTCTTTATGCTGCAAGAAGGCCAACTCAAATATTGGAAGCTAGTCTTATAGTTAATTAGATTTTTCCAACCACAGGTTATCATACAACAGATTTTCATAGAATTTTCTTCATCTGCTAGTTCAAACATATTTCTCTAGTGGCTCACAGAATGAAAAAATGGCTTGAACTTATTGCAGTAGAGATAATTTGTCTTTTATGGTACTATTTTTGCTTGGCAGCATTGCATGATCTTAACTATTTCTGCTGATGTTTAAGGCTGCATAATTAATGGTTAAATATTTCAAGCAGCCAAGAATGTCAGAGGTGCATAGATCTGTCAATGAAGTAGTGTGAATAAAATATCTTTTTTTTCCTGGAAAAAAACCAACCTTGCTCCATTTACATTTTGATTATTAAGCACTTTTAAGGTTAAAAGCAAAAACAAAATCCTCAATGGTTCTTATTTTAGTATATTCTTCCAATACTTTGTAATCTGCATTGTTCACAACAGAAATACCTGTACCTGACCAAATTGTGAAAGCTGCTGGTAAATTATATCTGAAAGATTTATATTTTGTTCCCACCAATTTTTATAATAAACCCACAGATCTTAAGCATTTAAATATTTTTTTTTGCCTGGAAAAAATATATTATGAAGACTTAGATACTATGAAGACTTAGACTTTCTGAGTGTTGGTGGTGGGGTTAAGTTCTCTAACTGAAGCACAGGATGCAACAGGAATAAGATTTTATTCAATTAGATTTTAATAGTGGTGATAAACTTCAAGTCCTGTCAGTGTAGAAATAATAAGACCTCATTGGGTCCTTTGTTGTTCTGTTTGTTTTTTTTTCTCAGAGATTTAGAGTGTTAGAGGATGGGTTTTTTTTTTATGTGTGCAGGGGGGAGGCTAATGATGGATCCTAAAATACTTGAAGATCTTAACAGGGGAAGTAACTTTCAGGTCATTTCAGGTGTCCTTAACATCACCCCTTTGGTACAGAGCTGTACTCGATAATCCATTTATCAGTATGACATTCATAAGTGTCTTAGGCAACCAAATTGGTGTGTGGAGTTCAAATCTTATTTTTATTATTAAGAAAAAGAGATAGTTGTCTCTTTGAAACCTCTTTAAAGAATTAAATTGCTACATAGGATTTCATTTAGCTAATGAAGTCTAATGCTTGCCTCTGGGAGTTGAAAAATTACATTTATTTGCCTTCTTGATGATACTGACATCTCCCTGGTGAACAGTTCTGGATCCCAGTCTTTGTCCATGTCATAGTTTTTCTATATCTTATTGATGCAAGTGACATCAGCAACAAGCAGATCTGATAGAGCTTTTAGGAAAACAGGAAGGAACTGAAACTGACTCATTTACTTTTCTGTCTTCTGTTCAAGACAATTCTAATGTCAGTGTGTTCTGGAGGCTCATTGTGTGTTTACTTTTTCTATAGTGATGTGGAAATTTCTTGTACTTTAGATGTGAGGAGCAGAAAGTTGATTGCCATTGTTGGGTAGATATATTATATAGGTGCTGAACATTGGGGAACAGATGAGTTACTAGGAAAGAAGGTGCATTTAATAAAGCAGGTGCCTCTGAATTTAGCTTTTAGGCAGCTGTATTCCTTCTCTTGGCCCTGACCACAATAGGAGTGCTTGCTCTGACTTATGAATTTCTGTTGTATGTGGGAAATGTTGTCTTCAGTTTGTACCTCCTGAGTTACAGATCAGGGACTTCTGTAATAGTCATCGATGCTTCAACTTCCTAAAGTCTGCTTGACTTAGAAAGGCCAGATCAGGTTTTAGAGCAGCTCAGGTCTCTTGAGTGAATGTGTAATGGGCACTCTTTCAACTGGGTAATTAGGGGGAAACTGTGCAAGCTCTTTCCTCACATTGACTACATAATTAGGTCATACTATCTAAGGCAAAAGTGTGTCAAAGTGTGCCACGAACATCTTTGCATGCCATCAGCAGATGATAAACTAGTTTTTAAGTATCAGAGTCAAACTGGTGCTACAGTTAAAAATTTAAATTTGGGGAAATGTTAACTGATTGTGTGAAATTCTTTGTTAATGTTTTCTGCTTCTCTGCAGAAAAAAAAATGGCTTTTTCCCAGTACTAGCTTGGCTAGAAAAACGTTTGGTGTTTGAGATTGAATTGATCTCAAGTACTCATATCTGTGTTGAAAAGCAGAAGCTGGCACCGAGGCTTCTGTGCTGTCCATAAGGAGGGATTTTTGTTTATTTGGTTTTCTATATGAGACTGAATAAAGCTCATTTACCATATTGTACAGCTCTTGCCTGGATTTATTGTTGGTTTGTGACCAAAGGGTAAAATGTCTTTCAGGCCTTTTGCTTTGTGTCGAACTGTCTTATTTGCTAAATTGTACTAATTTCCTTGATGCAATTATTTTCTGGAGGTGTTTTTTAACTGTTTTTTAATATGTCCTGCAGCAGCTACTCACTGCTGTGTAGAGCATTTTTGCAAAATGTGCAGTTTATTACAAGAGAATACTGGAACAGAATTAGAAACTCTTTCCCTACTATCTGTTTAGATCCAAAGGCAGAAACACGACTCTATATTATGGTGAATGATTTTGAATTCCATGTGTACAATCGCTCTGAGCTTTATGGACAACTTCAGGAACTGTTTGGCTTGGATCCCACAATAATTCCAGCAAAGAAAGATGATGAAAAAGCACAATTGAATGGGAGGCAGAGAGCACATACCGATCTTGAGAGGTAAATTATTATTCGCTTTGCTGTTTTGTTGATGCTTTGTTTTGCAAAGTGCTGAACTAATTGGATAATGTTTTGTTAATTTATGCTCTGGAGGCCAAATGGATGAAGCACAACTAAAAGAGAAATTGCACTGACAAGCCTGACATTCTAAATTTTGTTATTTTCCTCTGAATTTCTACCATAATAATTAAAAAGCACAACCAAACATTCCTTTTTTAATGGTAAGAGACAGGTTGAAAAATCTCTTTGAAGCACAGTGTGTAAAGGGAGCGTGTGTTGAGGAGGATGATGCTTGCAATATAGTGATGGTACTGCTCAGTAGAAGCAAGAACTGCTAATTTATGACATCACCTAGACAGAATTCAAGGATCTTTATGGTATTGGGAGGACTTACTGTTTTTTGAGCTTTATGTTTAGGCTGATTTCACAAGTTGTCATTTTACAGTATGTTTGGGTACAGCTACACAAACCTGTTACTTTTTTCTTTAATTTTTTTGAGGTACCCCAGAAAACATGGCAGGTCTATAAGGAGTTTTTCGTGGCATATGTGTAGTGGAGTTCAGTGACAAGTCTGTCTTTGGGCCGATTAACACCAGACTGATTTATTTATAGCATCAAAGAAGATCTAGTGAGTCTTTCCACTATTGCTGGCTAGGCCAGTGCATGTTGGTGAATTACACAGTGGGTGTCTGCAGGATGCTGCAGCAGCCCTCTCGGTAAGGGCTGTGCCTCCATGCCAGGCTCTTCATGTTTTCATCTTACACTCATGGGCAGGTGCAGGAAGGACTTCTGCTTTTTGACTAGGACATGTCCTGGGAAATTAAAAATCCTACACTTCAATAGGAATACTGACAACAGATCAAGTTCTTCTGAGGAAGATTTGGTTGACTGTTGCTCTGTGTTCGGTTTCTACCTGTACAGTGTGCAGCTCAGAATACAAGCACCCAAGGTGTAGTTCAGGTGCTTCCTGCTCTTCTTCCAGGCTGTAGAGGAGTGTGCTCTGGGATGCTAGCAGCTCCCTAACAAGAGATGCCCATCTGGGAAGCAGTGTCCCTGAGAGCTGTGCACTGAAGACCTCTAAGAAAAAAAGTTATTAGTTCTTCTGCAGAAAAGACAAAGTAATAAAACCTGGTTGTTTTTATTTTCCTGTAGTGTTAAAGTAAAAACAGAATCTCAAGACCCTTCTTCTTCCTGGAGATCACTTATTCCAGTCATTAAAGTCAATGTGAGCACGGTATGTAAGAACACTTTGATAATGAAAACATTTAACAGCATATGTTTAAAAATCAGGCTCGACATTGATTTTTCTTCTACTTCCTTTTTCATCTCCTTCATTCTTCAAAAACGTTTTTAAATGACACTACCAGCACTCTCCTGATACAGTGATAAATTGTGCTGGGGATGGAAACAGGGTTATGTAGCTTCATTCTGATTCCCAGAGTTAATTAGCAATCACTCAAAATCAATTTGACCCACGTTTGGCACCAAAATAAAAGATGTGATGGTTTGGGTGTTACCTGCCCCCCTCCCCCCGCTTTGGAAATCACCCAGACTAGACTCAGCTGGCTCTGGAAATTGATTGAAGCTTATTATTTACAGCTTAGCACAATATACAAGCAGATATTTACAGTATATACAGTTATATACAGCAATATACAAGGTAAAAGGTAATACAGAAACACAACAGCCCTACCAGAAACCTGAGTCCCCAGGAGGGGCTCCCAACTGCCCCTTCACCTTCGCCCTACCCCTCTCAACTTTACCCCAGTCCCAAGGAAGAATGGAGGTTTGGCCAGGGGGTTAGGAAGCAAAGTGGATTAGTTAGAGAAACGGAGGCTGAGGTTAGAGAGAGAGATGCAGCTCAGAGCTCCCCAGCAGGAAAAGTGCCTTTTCTAAGTTTTGATTCTTCTTCTTGTATCTCTCAGTAAGCCTATGAGCTAAATAGACATCACCATTGTTTTCCTTTCACAGCCTGTAATCTAGTCCTTCTCACCAAAACATTCTAGCTTGCTTCAAACTAGCACAAGTGTGAGAAATACTCAAAATGATATCAAGAATATCACCAAATAATTAAGCTAGCTAATGGGTGTTGTACGATGGGTAGTGTGTTGGTATTTGGGGTTTCTTTTAATTTTTTTTTTGTCCTTCTCTCTGCATCTTTTAATAGGGATATTTGAACACATCCCTTAAAATTGATGTTACCTCCTGAAAAAAACAAACAAACAACAACAGGAAAACTGTTACCGAGGTGATAGGAGATCAAATATTGGGAGTTCAGTGTAGGAGGAAGTATTTTTCAGTGTGCACAAAATATGGCCAGGACTTTTGTTTTTGTATGACTGGTTAAACTGCATTATTATAGATAAATCAGAAACTGCATTATTATAGATAAATCAGAGCTATATATGTCAAAGAGCAGTGTATAATAAATAATTCTCTGGGCTTTGTTACTATTTAGGGTCGCTTGGCATTTGGGAATCATTACCAACCACAAACACTTTGTATTAACTTTGATGATGCTTTTTTGACATACACCACAAAACCACCTTCGAGCCACCTCGATCAGTTCATGCACATTGTGAAAGGAAAACTAGAAAATGTTAGAGTCATGCTGGTTCCAAGTCCAAGATACGTTGGTCTTCAAAATGATGAGTAAGTTTTGAGTATTTTTGTATTCATATCCATATTTTAAGAAAATGAAGACTTCAGTGTTGATTGTGTTTCTGAGATTTTAGTTTTCATAGTGTGTTTAGCCAGTTGGCATGTTTACCAGTCTGAAGGTTTTAAAAATGTTGGATCTTTGAAACTATTTTATTTATGACATACTATTTTCTTTCTCATTGTACATTTCTTTTCTATTCTTTTTGTGTGCTCTGCTCTCTGCTTCATATCCTGCATTGAACTTCTCCTTCACTAAAGTGCTATAGCTGTATGCAGGCTTTGACAGCACTACATTTCTAGGATAAAAGCAACATTTTAAGGTGTTGATTCCTGTAGAGCTGATCTGCATATGGTTTGGAAAATATTGAAGAAAAAATAGGCAAGAGCTATGCAGTACTTTCTGTAGTAGAAAATATGTTATCTTTCGAAGGCAGATTGCTGATCCTTTTACCTCTGTGTTCTGCATGAATGCGCTTATGCAGTTTTAACAAACAAACTAAAGAAGGGGTGCTTGAGTTAAATGATTTGACATTAGGATTTTTGTTTTATTACACTTAAACCAGCAGGACATTTATGTGCATACTAGACTAACGTTCTTGATTGACATGGCGTGACCATCACAGCCAGAATTTGCTGCATTATCTTCCTGAAGGCTTACAATATTATATATATTCCAGTGCTGAAGCAATTTGTGACAAGAGGACATGGCCTGAAGCTGTGCCGGGGAGGTTTAGGTTGGACATTAGGAAGCACTTCCTCATGGAGAGGGTAATTAGACACTGGAATGGACTGCCTAGGGAGGCAGTGAAGTCACTGTACCTGGAGGTGTTTAAGGAAGGATTGGATGTGGCACCTACAGTGACATGGTCTGGTAGATGTGGTGGTGTTAAGTCACAGGATGGGCATGATCTCAGAGGTCTATTCTGGCCTCAGTAATTCTGTGATAATTAAATTTGGACAAAACTGCTAAATTGCAGTCTTACACAGGCATTGTTCGCTCAGTAAAAACTAAATGTATGCTATCCTTGGATAATTGTGTAAATGTGTGTAGGTAAAATGATTACACCTATTTTATACCTCCTAAGCAACAATGTTCAGAGAATGAATTATGAGTTATCGTCTGACTGTACCTTAATTGGCTTTTTTTCAGCCAAATTCTGCTGTCTATAATATGCCTTTATATGTTTTCAAAGAACATTCTGTGGATGAATACAGAACCTTACACTTCCAACATGATGACAAAGGAAATTTCTCCAATTCATGCTGAAACCAAACAAGATTAAAACAAAATAGGATTAATATGCTCAAACTATTAGCTTTCCCCACTGTTTCCGTTAAGTATTTTCTTTTGATGCTGTTACCATCCCTGCAGCCTCTGATGGCTGAATGATGGCATATGTGCAGAAAACATGTGCCCTAATTTACTGGGTAGATTCAACAAATGACCCAGTTCACTGGAAACTGAGAGTATTTGAATCTTTAGAGCCTGTCCTCTTAGGCTTTTTTGACTTAAAAATTAAGCTGAGTGTCTTAACTTTCAGAAACTCCTGCAGGCAATGCATGTATAAAACCAACTAAGTGACTTGTGAAATTTGTAGCAGACTGACTAATCATTACAAGCATCAAACCCGCCCCCCCTTGGAAATGATCATGTTATATGACAGACAGGCATCTCAGCACCTCCATCACATTTTTGAAACAGATCCTCCAAAATGCAAGGGAAAAAAGAAATTGTGCAGAAAATCAAAAGCAGAATGAGTTTAGAATCATAGAGTGATAGAATCAACCAGGTTGGAAGAGACCTCCTCGATCATCCAGTCCAACCTAGCACCCAGCTCTACCCAATTAACTAGACCATGGCAGAGCAGGCTCAGAGTGAAGCTTAGGATGCATGTTAGGAAATACTTTTTAATGACAATGATAATCCCATTATGATTCATTGTCATTATCTACACTGTTTTGCAAATGGCCTATGGTGGGATGTCTAGGCTTCTACCACTTGGGTCAGTTACATCTGGCAAGGTGTCACTATTCCTGCTGAATGGTGAGGTGGCCTCAATAGGTTGACCTTCTCCCATTTCCTGCAGAGGTAGTTCCGTGTGCCCTTTGAGAGGACAGCTAAAAGCAGCAATACTGTTGTCTTTTTTGCATGGTTGTGCGATGAACGCTAATGGAATTCATCCCTTTTAAGAAAAATATATATTAGTCTTAAATCCAAATTATGACTTCCTTTGAGCCCCTCTTGGTATGCTTTGAGAGACTGCAGTAACTAACTCATGGTGCTGTGCTCTGGTGTGCTTTCCACTCTTGCCGACTTATCTATGCATATTCAAAGAGTCTGGCAAAATAAACTGAGCTCTTCCCATGAACTGCTATTTATATATTCTCTAAATGCTTTCCTTCCTACTTCTGTTCCTGAACCACTGAACAATTTTGTTCACAGCTTGGTCTGTCAACTGAGGAGGCCAGATCTCTTTTAAAGAGAAAAAAGAAATAATTGGAACATTAGAAGTGAATAGAAGTATTTAATCTTTCACTGCTGTCTTAACCGCCGAAGTAAACTTGATTTTAAGGTTCCTGCTCTGTTGCTTTTGAAGAACGTTTGGCAGTAGATGGGATCTACATCTGCCTTACATATTTTCCAAATTTTTGCTGTGTTTAAGCTGTGGTAAAATGAGCAGTGTTCTTCTAAGAGACTGTGCTTCTGTCACTGGAATTTCTTTATTTTTGTTAAGATCAGGGAATTTGAAGACGTAACTGAGAAGTGGCAAAAATGTATTTTCTAGTAAAACCAGAATTTTCTATAAAATTGGATTTTATTTTCTATAGATTATGAAATTACTCCATAAATTATAAATATGTTACAATTTTGTAACTATTATAAAATGTAATTGTATGTAGTTTAACATGTGGTGACACTGTAAGTAAGGGATTGTAATACACCAACATAATGATATTAGGAAATGTTTCAAGGTATTAGTTTTATCACTTAGATTCTTTTATATTGAGAGAGATGTTATTAGGGAAGAGCAGACTTTTTTTTTCCCCAAGTAATGGTCTAATTACTGGAGATGTCTTGTCCCTTTGGTTTAGAGTGCTATTTTAGTAAGAAAACAATTAGCAGGAGAAAGACTGATATAGGACAAGGAGAAAGGAACTCTTGATGGAAAGAAATACTGAAAGTAAAACTTTGGTATCTGGTTGTGGTTTGTAATACCTGACAAGTGTCTTTGTGGAGATGAACCTGCTATCTTCATGCTTTTAAGCAACTTTTAAGTTATTTAAGTAACTTAATGTAAAAAAATGACAACAACAATGTAGTGATAAAGCATTATTTTTGCAAAACAGAGTAGTCCTAGCCTAGCAATATGACATATGCCTTTTTCATAGGAGACTTGAGACCAAATAGACTTGGGTATTCTTAGCATTTATGTTCAGAAGATGATGGTTTGAGGTAGCAGATACACCAGGAATCACACTGTGATAGGGAGCAGAAGAGAGGAACTGAAGTTGGAACTTGCACTTCAGGTTTAGCTTACAAAGAGCTGCATTTGGACAGACTGTTTTGGCTTTGGCACTTCAGTGATGTCCACCCTTCTAGTACTGTGGCAAGACACACTCGGTAGACAAGGTAGCTGTGGCTGTTGCAGGCAGCCTGCAGTCAGCCAGGTGGTGAGACCAGTATAGACAGATGGAACTGGTGCTTTGGGATTGCAAGAAACTTGGGTCCTGGATGGGTTCCACATGCACCTTGTCTCCAGTGTTGGCTTGCTCAGTAGGGACAGCAGTTTTATTAATGATTTCATGGTTAAATATGTACTGCTTGCAAGCTGCAAGTGAACCTGACCTATGTAATCTCTTTCACTATGGTTAATATTTTCCATTTTAAATTACTTGTATTCCTAGAGGTTAATTTCAATGCATTGCTTTTTAGCTTTTTCTCTTTGCACTCTTTTCCTTTACAGACCACCAAGGCTGATGGGTGAAGGTTTTGTTGTAATGCAGTCCAATGATGTTGATATCTATTACTACATGGATGAACCAGGTACCTTCTCCTAATACAAAGATGAAATTTCAAGGGATGTGGGGCTTTTTTGTTAATTTAGTTGTCTGGAGGTAATGGAGAATTTATTCTCTTAGCAGCTGAAAATTCTCTATGCTCGTGTTTCGGAGTTACTAAAAGCATTCATAAGCACACTTCCAAATGCTTGCAAGTTATTTTTCCTGCAAATGAAAGAAAAAAAAATCAATGAAACCAATGGGAGAGAGTTCATGTGTCTGTTATTTCTAAGGGAGTGAAATTTCAAGCTGCATATTTAAACTTGCTCTGTATGTCACCATTTCTCTGACCTCATCAAGCAGTGCTTCAGCAAATCTTCAGGCCTTCTGACGATATACTTGCCCTTCCACCAAGAGCCTGAATTGAATTGTAGCTTGACATTTATATGCTGTAATGGTCTCAAATAAAACTGACATCAGGACACTTGAATTGTCTTGTGCTTAGCAAATATTTTTCATGCTAATTTGAAGCAGCTTCCTTTTATAATTTGTTTATTATATTATGTAATATAGGTCTTGTGCCAGAGGAGGCAGAGGAGAGTAATGATGGAGAAGCAAACAATGAAGACAGCAAATTGCAGGATCTGCCACCATGTTGGGGTTTGGACATTGTTTGTGGGAAAGGGACAGATTTCAACTATGGACCTTGGGCTGACCGCCAGAGGTATTACCATGATCTGCTTGTTGAGTTTGAATCTTTAATAGCTGTTATTATTGAGAAAAGGTTCTAAAGTTTCCAGTGTGTGATGTCTCAAACTTCTCATCTGTGTGGGGTGGGCTAGGCAGTCTAAGAGTCCTGCCACAATGGTTTAAGATTAGTAAAGTCTTTGTTGTTTCTCTGGTTCACCTTCCAAATTTAGGATCACTGAGTGGATTTTAAAACACTTTGTGAACAAAGTAGTTTTACTATTTATTAAGTGTTATGTACCTAAGGGTTTAACCCTTTCATTGGCTCCTTTAGAGTCATCACATGTTTATTAGCTCCTGGTTGGGAATACACTACATGTTAATGAGGAAACATTATGGAAGTACAAGTCTGGCTATGGAAATAATTACAGGGGAATTATTTATCCCTGCTTAGGAGAGTCAGCTGCTTCATGTGATCTCCAAAGTGTTTATTACCAGGGTATCTTAGTGACAAAATAATCAGCCAGAGCTCTACTTCTATTCCTCCCTTAGCCCTTGGCACATTCCCACGAGTATTTTTGGTGGCCACAATAGGATTCACAAGAGGATTGTTAAGAGAGTAAAGGGCTATTAAGTAAAAGTGACATACTCTACACTTCCACTTTTTTCTCCCCTATTAATTACAGGTTGATACTTTTCTTGACCTCCATTAATTCTCCTGTGAAACTGTTATGATTAACTGTCTCTTAGGAGTGTGAGCATAGCAGACCAAAGAGTAGTCATTAGATATGACATTATCTTAGAGAATTTAAGAGAAAATGCTGATTTTCAGAGCAGAACTTTGCTGGGAACATTAAGACAGTGCATCATAAATGATATTTTTAATACTACCAATACAGCTCACTCTATGATATTGTGCTTTTCCTAATTTTAACTGGCTAAGTAGAAGGCAGCATGGTGCCTATGCAGAGTCTGTAGGGCTCTTGCATATGTACCTGGGAACACTCTTGTGTTGTGCTATGGATACAAGAGAGAATTTTGGAAAGAGTCTGAACATTTTAGAAGCACAGATCTGTAGGAGTTCTGTGAACATTGTACTCTGAATTCATACAAAGGCTTCTATAATTACTGATCTTTAATATATCATGTCATAAAGTCTTGGGTTTCCCCAAGATTTAGCTATTATGCATTGTGTGCCTTACTTCACCCCCTTGAGTCCAATATAGGGTATGCTCTGGATTTTATTTCACATAGTTGCATGTTCAGATGTGAGTCTGCAGAAATTAGGCTATGTTTTCTTCCCTTTCTGAAGTCCTGAAGTTATGTATTTTGTTTATTTGTAGACATTGCATCAATTATTTATGCACAAACCAAAGCATAAACAGATTACTTCCTACAACGTTTTTGAAGCAGCTTTGTAAACCAAAGATTAGGAATAAAAAGAAAATCATCTTGTTTGCCATCTAAATAAAAATATTTTTGTTCTAAATCATTTATGGTCTGTCCACTTACAGTTTTTATCTAAAAATCACTTTTTGTCATCAAAACTTTTAGAGATTACAATGAGGAGTTGGAAGTCTCCCATGATGAAGATTTTAAACAAATATTCTTTCTTACCACATCCAGTGGTTGTCTAAAGACTCAGCTAACTGGAAAAGAATTGTAAATCAAACAGATGAATAAGTATGTATAAATACTTCTATATTTTTCCTGTGAATAAAACCAACTCTTTTTTTCCTTTCTTCCCCACTAGGGACTGTTTATGGAAGTTTTTCTTCCCACCAGACTACCAAGTTATGAAAGTCTCGGAAATTGCTCAGCCTGGGAAACCAAGACAGATTCTCGCTTTTGAGCTGCGGATGAATATTATTGCAGATGCCACTATTGATTTGCTTTTTACCAAAAACAGGGTAAATGGTGAAAAACTTAGCTAGAAAATACCTTGTCTGCTGTGATGAAACTTGGCATCTTGGTTGTGCATGTTTTCACTTGTCTTAGGACTTAGTTGTTGTGACTGAAAGAGTTAGAAAGTGTAGTGTTGAAAATACACATTCATCTGCGTTCTTAGGCTGTGGGTCAGGATGTCTTGTACTGTTTCTATTGGTGGACTTAAGTCAGTGTTGTTTTATGGTGTTACTTGGTGTCAGTGCACATACATAGTTCAGTAACAATTTTTTGGAAGGCAAGAAAGATTTCAGTCATCAGATACCTTAATCCAGGTGTGGATGATGATAGCCAGGGGCATAAAGTACATTGACTGATAGGCGAGCCTAGAAATGATGTTTGGACTTTTTTTCCTGTCTTCCAATGCAGGAAACTAATGCTGTACATGTAAATGTTGGTGCAGGATCCTATCTGGAAATAAATATTCCCATGACAGTTGGTGAAAACGGTGAGTTAAGATGAAGCTTCATTTGTTTTCCTACTGTTTTTCCTTTACAATTATCTGAATTCCCATGTGAATGCCTTGTAGTGTTTTTTTTTTCTCTGTGATTATGAGAGATGTATATTCTTATGTAAAGGAACAAAAAGTTTTTCCTTATGCATTTTATTTCAAAATAATAAAGTATGTGTGCAGTCGTAAAGTTACTTTCATGTTTTATCTGGGTTAGGGAACACAGAATCCTAGTAGCTGGTAGACAATTTAACCATGGATTGCGGTGTGGATTGAAGCAGTTTATGGATATATTGTCAACCCAAAGCAGGAAAATTTCCTGAGTAGGATGAACTAGTTTAAAAAAGGTTTATTTATACAAAAGAAACCTCCAAAATCCAAGGTGGAGGCAAATATTGTATATTGCTTGCATTTACTCTTCCTTTTTCTTTTGGCTGGTTTCAAGTCCTTTGCTAAATTGTTCTCATGATTCTTTCTGGCATACTTGAGTTTTATGCTGCAACTTGAACCAAGATCTCCAGAACTTGAGCATTTCCAGCTTCAGCAAGATGATTTAAGATGTTTCTCCCACATGGAGATAGAACATTTTAAGCTCCTAACTGACAAACAGTAGAGTATTATTACAGTAATAATATCCACTGCGTTATTTTTTGTTTGTTAGTGGACTGCTAAAATCACTGATGAAAATTACTTTGCTGTTTGTGGAACTCTTATGTCTGAATAATTACATTTTATATGTTTTGTTTGCTAGGCTATTCACCCACAATTAAAGGACAGCTTCTACATGTTGATGCCACCAGCAGTATGCAGTACCGGACTCTCTTAGAAGCTGAAATGTTAGCTGTAAGTTTGCATTAAGACACACAAAACTTCTAATAAAGAATACATTTATTTGTCTGTGGAACAGTTCTTCAGGTTCTTAATACAGAAATATGCCTTTAGAACATGTTTTGCAAGAATCTGACATGAAAGGATACATTTGCACATAACTCTACATGTGTGTAACTTTGACTTACATAATTTATATACCAAGTTAAGTGGTATTTGGAAAACAATGGGGAGATTTGACTTCCATTTATAAATCTGACCTCATTTGCTATGAACCTATATGTTAATGTAGGCTTTACCAGTGTAAATGATTACCCTTTATATCTGTGCTACAGAGTCTGTGTGCATGAGTACTTAAAACTTTAAACTCTGGGGTACAGATGTAATGCTGCATTACTCTTTTGTTTGCCTAGCATTTCACTTGTACGATACTGTATTTCTGTAGATTACCTTTCCCACTGGTTTTCAAATGACCTTATGTGAGTGGTGTTTTTAATGTTTAAAGTTGAATATCATATAAATGCTTGAAAAATATTATTATAGTGAAGGATTTTATCTTGAGTATATTGTGAAAAGTGATACTTTCAATGAAAACTTTGGTTTCTAAATTACTTGGTACATCTACTGCCATAGATATATCAGAAGTTTGTAGTATAGCTTTCCAAATAAATGAATATGCTATCACTTGACCTTCAAACACAGAAAGAGAGAGAGATTAAATTATTAAGGAACTGGAGAGCCCTTCTGTTCATCCCAGCAGGAAAACAGTTTTAATTATTCAGCAGAGTATGTATGCGAACACTGCTGAGCTACAGGGTCAAGCATTGTCATCTTTTCAAGTAACTCTGATGCTTTAATATCTTGTTCACAGTTTCACATAAATGCCAGCTATCCACGGATATGGAACATGCCACAGACATGGCAATGTGAACTCGAGGTTTATAAAGCAACCTATCATTTTATCTTTGCTCAGAAAAGCTTCTTTGCAGGTAAGACCTTTACTAAATAAGTTACCTATAAAAGTAAATATTTTTTTTACAATGACTTGTCAGAGTTTAGAAAAATGTGCAAGATTAGGTACTCTGATTCCACATATTCAACACAACAAATATCTGTAGAACAAGTTCCTGGTGTTTTCTGTTGCCTGCAAGTGTCCAAGTACATGAAATTCTTGTATTTCAGTAGAGAAACCAAATAATTACGTTTTCTGTCATCTCAACTGAATTGGGTCTGCTGTTACGCTAAATGATTTTAAATTCCTAATGAATTTATGTCTGTCAGGGCTTTTGGTTTGATCAGTGGGTTTTTTAATCAAAAATTTGGATGTTGATTTCTCTGATCTCTCTCTCTCTCTCTGAGAGACTGATTTGGCTGACTGATTTTCAACTACTCAGACTTTAGGTTGTGTCCATGTGGCTGACAGATGGTGAGAGAAAGTCATTTGCTCCTTATAATTTTGGCTGTGCTAAAGAATACATACACACATGGCAGTACAATGTGATACAGCATCACCAAACTGTTGCTGAAAGATCCAGCTTCAGGAATGGAAAGAAAGCCCCACCAATGTGGCAGAAAGCCCCACTAATTAGCCCTTGTGGGAAGAAAGATTAATTAGTGCAGGCATAGTGCCATGCTAATAAAGTTATCCTCCTATTGAGACTGGAGCAATTACCTGTATAGCGCCGCAGTAGTTCATCCATCTAGGTGAAGCTTCTACAACACTGTTTTGCTGCTTTAGAAATCATTACCTATGTACACATTCAGAGTGGAGAACCAAAGGAAAGCATTTGGTAGTCCAATGCTTCTAGTTCAGTTTGTAACTTTGCTCTTGCACTGGAGAATTTAGACTGATGCCTTTCCAACTTAAAAAAACAGGTGAGAAGTGGGAGGTGGGTTCACAGCAACTGTTTGTGGAATAGCTATTCTCATTTTCTTTCTTCTGTAAATGAGCACAGTCTGGAGTTACCAAAAAAAGCCAAAAGGTCAAAAGAGGAAATCTGTCACCTGATTGCTACTAATTTGTCTTTTATTATTTTTGGTGGGTTTAGATTTGATCCAAGACTGGTCCAGTGATAGCGCACCCGATATTTTTTCATTTGTTCCTTACATGTGGAACTTCAAAGTTATGTTTCATCAGTTTGAAATGATTTGGGCAGCAAATCAACATAATTGGATTGACTGTTCCACCAAACAACAAGAAAATGGTGAGATCCCTTTATATTTGGAAGAAGAGTACATATTACCAAAAATACATATGAAATATTGACTGTATCTAGAGATAGTACAAGAACGATGACAGTTATAGAATAAAAATGTGTTCAGTGATAACTACCCATTTTGTTAAAGCTGATGTGCATAAACCATCCTGGAAGTGTTATAAGGTCTGATTTTGTACAGATGTGTACCATTTTGGGGGAGAGTGCCATTCTAGATCATGTTTTATCATTCATTTTTCAAGACCTTTTGAATCTTTGATTTAGTACAGCAGTTTGCAGAGAGCAGCCCTGAGGTTGTGACATACATTCACTAATCATTTGGGAGTAGTTTTTTTTTAAGTAATGTTGGAAAAATGCCATTTGTACTTCATATAATTAGAAATGTCTGTTTCCTGTTCATTTCAGAATAGGAGATAAGGAAGCTAAACAAAATGCTAACAAAATGCTAATGCTAAACAAAACTAAGAGGTACTTTTCAGAAAACCAGAGCTGTTTAATGTGCAATTCAGTTTATATCTATTTCAGTGGTTCACACTGAACTAGAATTGTATAATTTCACTGTAAAAGAAAGATGGTGGATTAAAAATCATGAAGTCATGTTTAATTAAAAATCAGGCTTACTACTTCATCAGAAGCTTGAGGAACTCTCAGCATGCGTCTTCTTGTTCAAAAACTGCTGTGTGAAGCAATAAAGTCACTCTTAAGATATTAGTTGCAGTTGTTTTTACTGTGTGCTGCTATTTCCTTGTGCTAAGAACACTGTCTCTCTATAAAGGACAAGCTGTGGAAAGTAAATACTTTGAGAATAATTTAGTAGCTGTCATTCTAAGTACACAGTAGTTAAAATGACAGTTTCCTTTTCTTGAGTTCTGGAATATATTTTCATGCTTTTTACCTGTCTGTTTGCTAATTTGTCTAAGAGCAAAATAGGGACTAATTTGGACATCTTTTAATTTGTTTTTTCCAGTTTATCTAGCAGCTTGTGGAGAAACACTGAACATAGTTTTCTCTCTGCCTTTCACTGACTTTGTTCCAACCACATGTAATACTAGATTCTCTTTAAGGGTAAGTTCTTCACCCATCATCTGTCTTGCGTCTTCTGAATGTGAGACGGTGTCTCTACGTTTTCTCCCTCAGTCAGGAAACTTTGGATAGACTCTTTCCTGAAAGAAAATGACTCACTTCTGACTCATAGAATTTTTCTTTAAGTAACTCATTAGTAAATGTTGCTTATCTGAAGCATCCAGGGACTGTTTAATTTATATATACATATGCAAACACAAATAAAAATGCAATTAAAAATATACACTTGCGCTTCATCCATGCATAATACACACATTTGGTGTGCATATTGGTTATATTTACTTAGATTTTGTGTATCTATATAGATATTTATGTATTTTGCATATTTAGAAAATGCTAAAATCTGATGTGTATTAAAAGATAAAACCCCAAAAGAAATGGGTACCCCAAAACTATTGTGGAAAACAATCTTCCAGATTGTTAAAGGGTTTCTGTAAAATGATGATGAAATGTTTTTAACAAGCACAGCTAATTCTTGGAAGACTGTACTGCTTGTCTTCCCTAAAATAGAAGCAGTCTACTGCTACTAAAAATAAAAGACTAGTTGACAGTGATGTTGGTAATTTTACATGATTTGATAGCAGAGAAAGCAATGTCTTATCTGATTTTTTTTCTTCCAAGAATGTGGTTTGGTAGGGATGTTTGGGGTAGCCTTGGTCAAGTTACAGAACTTTTGCAGTATAGCTTGAACCACAAAAAAAACAAGAATCTGCAAAAGCCATGCCCCTGTCTTTTATAGATGGCTATGGTGTGGTGTTCTGTGCAAGTTTCAGGACTTGTAACAGGTCAGAACTTCTGAGCTCTTGGATATTAGAAATTATTGTGAGCTGTGGTCAGCAGTAGTGAGAAAATGGAGATTTCTTGCCTCACTTTGCCCATCAAGTGATGATGATGGTGCATATAAGCATAAAAATAGCATAAGCATTACTCATAAAGCAAATGTAAATTAACTTTTCTGTTACTGATGTTTGATTTTTAGGGAGAAGATGTTGATCTTCATTTGTATCTACCAGATTGTCATCCTAGTAAATATTCCCTTTTTATGTTGGTGAAAGATTGTCAGCCCAATAAAATAGGTCCTGAATCTTGTGTATCAGCTGAATGTCAGAATGGTCAGAAAACAGGCAAACCCAAATGGAGGAACATTACTCAAGAAGAGTGAGTTGTATTGTGATATACGTTTATGTCTTTGTATTGGCTCTAAAGATTGACTTATTTTGAGGTTTTTGATGATGCTCATGAAAAGTACTTAATTAAATTATTATATTTCAAATAAAAATGTGATCTTTCTCTTTGAAAGGGCTGGATGGGTTGAATGCTGGACCGTCCCGAGTGTTGTATTTACGATAGACTATTCATGGCACCCAATTTATCCTCAAAAGGCAGATGAGCAGTTAAAACAATCCTGTAAGTGTCAGTGCCTTTTTTTTGTCTTGTTAACATGTTGCATTTCAGAAACTGCTGTGACTTTAGTGGATCAGAGTGCTTGAATTTGCAGAAATGACCTTTGAACCAAACTACTATTGTATGTCACATGAGCAAATGCTAGACTTTAGAATGCACCAGGTTTGATGTATAAACTAACATCATCCTATGCAAAATGTAAGTCTTCCAATTCCTGTGCATGAAGAGGGTGCTGTCTGTAGTTCGTTTCTCCTTGTCCTCGACAAAGTGGATCTCTGAAATGGGTTCTTGCGTAGCACAAAATATCACTTGGTATATTAAATATGAAGTACAATATTTTTGGCAGTAGCATGTTCTTCAGCCTTTCTAAGCATTTTTTCTGTGGATGTTGTGGTGATGTTGTATTATTTAAATGTTTAAATGCACTGTTTCTGAGCTATAATAATGTTGTCTTTCCCTTATGGATATGAAACTGAGATTTACAGATATGAAATTGAGATTTCAAGATTTCACTGTTAAAGTGAAGCGTGGCCATCAGATATGAGGGTGCAGATTAAGACTGATTCCGAAGTAAGAATTAAGTGGCTGACTGATGTTTCTCAATAAGAAACATAAAAGTATGAGTCTGCAAAAAAACCCTAACTTTTATCTCTGGGTTTATTTTAAAAGCAGAGGGAGGTATGTAGGAAGTTATGGAGTCAGACAGAAGTCTTTCAGGTTGAGGTGGTTGCAGCAGCGCCGGTGAAGGAGAGGTATTCATAGAAATTTAATAAGGGCGATTTGAATGGGCCTCAATCAGCAGGTGTTAGAATACATGCTGGAGAGGGGCTTTCAGTTTTGAGTTCCAACAATTCAAATGTAAAAGAACTCAAATGTTAGAGGGTGAAGCAGGAAAAGTAAGATTCATCATGCAGGTGTTCATTAAGTGCTTTTATGAGACTCTATCAGCTTGTGTCAAATTCGTGTACTTGAAATCAGAAAACATTTACTTGTAATCATAGCAATTGAACCTGCATTTAACAAGTTTGTACATATACAGGTAATTTCCTTCAAGGAGTAATCCAGCTCACTTCTAATCTGTGATGCTGATAGAACATGTTTGTTACGGGCCCAACATCTGTGTTTTCTTTTGAATGATTTGTTAGAACTCTCCAAGTTGCTCATAAACAAACGTGTTGCACTGCAAGAGATGCAGCTTCCAGAAAGTGGCCTTCTCACTGCAGCATTTATGTAATTTATCCACACAGCACAAGCACTGAGCAAGCACTGTAAATTAAAGCCTTGAAGGTTTGCTGGCTGTAGGAATGTATTCATTGTGGTCCTGTATATGCCAGTTCTTTCAGTTAATTTGGCACCTGAAATATTCCATCTGGAGCATCAATTTTATATAGTTCTCCATTGAGTTCTTTGCCTCCCAGCAATTGCTTTATTTCCCCAAAGCACTTCCAGTTACTTGTTGCCTTTCCTCAAAAAAGAAAAAAGGCCAAATGCTTTCATAATCCAAACTACAAAGGGATAGGAAATAAGATTTGGATTTACAAACTGTTTTGTGACTGGCGTAATTGAGTTGTTTGAGAGGAATTTTTGTCCTACAAAGCTACTAGTTCAGAACAGGCTTTTAATAGAACTTATGCTGTTTTCCTGTTTGTTTATTTGCTTCTGTTTATTCTGCAATGAGCTGTGTGGTTGTGGGAAATCTGAAATGAAAGCATGTCTTCATTTAACTTGAAAAGCAAGATAAATAAATGGAAATGTTGTTGTTGTTTGGGTTTTTATTTTGGTGTGTTTTGGTTTTTTTCCAGAACTTGAAGGATTGTTTTTCTCACATAATCAACATTGACTAAAATATTCTCTATTCTGTGGTTCTGTGATAGTTTCCTGTCTTCCCATCGATGTAGCGTACACATGAACATAATCAGAAAGCTGCAAAAAGTTTTGTGTTTACTCCACATTGATATTTGCAGAATTTTGTCTGTCAGCAGCCTAACTGCTAATCAAAATTTGTTCTCATCATTATTTTGCTCCAGTGTCAGAAATGGAAGAAACTATGTTGTCTGTGCTAAGGCCATCGCAGAAAACAGCAGAAAGCGTCATTTCATCTCCCACGACTTCAACTCGCCTTCCCCTTGACCCCTCAGAGCTGCCCCCAGATAAGCTCCACGTGGAACTGGAACTCTCCCCAGATTCCCAGATAACCCTGTATGGGCCCTTGCTGAAAGCTTTTCTGTCCATAAAGGTAGGCACAGGAACACACCTTTTAACATTTGTGGATAGCAGCAGGTACGAAAGAGAAATAATCGTTTGGAAGTGGAAAATTAGAACTCTGCAGAATGTGTGAATTGAGATAAAAAGGTTTTGTAAGCATTAGTTTGCAGTGATTTCATTTGGCGGTGTGAAGCAGCTGGGATAAATTAATTGGCACAAGCTTAAGAGAAGACTTCCAACATGTACATATGTAGATTTATATGAGCATAATTTTCCTCTCAAAGAAGAGCATATGCTTCAGACTTTATGTGCAGAAAATTTCTTCTTTCACTTCTGCAGTAGTAAATTTGAAATGAAAAAAAAATCCCATTACTATGACTAGAGCTTATGTTACCCACTTTGTGCATGGAACTCATGCTTCCATTACTTTTTAACTTCATAGAGTGCTCTCATTGTTTGCTTTTTATTTAATTAGATTCTGTGGGCTCGCTTGGAGCTCTTAAATTCACAATATGATTTTGTCTTTCCAAGCTAAGAAGCACTTCTCAGTGCTCTGAATGGATATGTAAACAAATCTCAGGTCCTTCAATTCTATGGTGATTTAATATTTTAAGAGCAGATTTCTCATATTGAAGATGTTGCCTTTCCAAGGAAAATTTAGATTATGAACTCATTTTTGTACATGCACCTTTATTGTTCTTCTCAGTATGTTTATGTATGACTGTGTTTGTATCTTTTTGTCCAGCTGTGCTGACAGCATCTCTGCATAGATTAGGATGGAGTTTATGCTTGTTTACCTTACTTAGATTGTTGCTTTCAGGTTATTTTCATTGATTTTTTTAAACACCTGGGAGAGGCTCCTGGGCATGCAACGTTCATGCAATTAAGCCTTTTGTTCGGAAGGAGTAGTTTTGAGGTGTGCACAGAGTTTCTCGCTGAAGGGCTTGTGGGTGGGAGTGGATGGTGGCTAGGTCCTTGCAGCAATCCCCAGTAGAAGATACCAGGAAACATTTACAGGAGTTCTTAGCACCCTCTGCTGGGCCTGCCTTGTAAAGAGCACTTCAAGGTCCGTTGTAACATCGACCTTTATTCTTTGCTGAAAAACAAAGCAGATTGTCTTTGCTTAACGTCTGAGGGGTTTTTGGTTTGGCCACAGTGCAGTGTTTAACTCACATGTGTTAACACCACAAATACTTTTGTGGCTCAATGCAAGATGTCAACATTCAGTGTCTGCAGGAGCTGTTGCTTCAAGGCCGATAAGGAGCCTGACTTTTCCACAGACCTTTTTCAAGGACACAGCTGCCTTGCTTTTTTGTTGCTTACAAAAGAAGGGGGAGGTATAGGCTGGATGTTAGGAGGAAGTTTTTCACAGAAAGAGTGATTTTCCACTGCAATGGGCTGCCCAGGGAGGTGGTGGAGTAACCATCCCTGGAGGTCTTCAAGAAAAGACTGGATGAGGCACTTAGCCCTATCCAGCCAACTAGACTATGGCACTGGGTGCTAGATTGGATTGGATGATCTTGGAGGTCTCTTCCAACCTGGTTGATTCTATGATTCTAAGTTTTGGAAAACAGATAAGGCACAAAAGAGGGAAGGAGGGGAGCAAGAAACAGCTGTATCAGTTCAGGCAAGAACCACTGGTTTCAATTTAGTCCTCACTCTAGTGCTTGTTTTCTCGTGAATCATCTGCAGAATTTGTAACAGTTGAAACGTTCCCTCAGCCTCCCATGCTGACAGTACTGAATTACTTTTTGATAATGAATAAGGGAGCAACATTTGTATTGAAGCTTCTTTGGCCAGGAAGGATTTTGCTTTATGGAATGGTTACTTCCCAACACTTCCTGCATGCTGAGTTAACGAGAATGTAACCTGCATCACTGAGAACTGTTTTTGAGAGAATAGCCTTTTTCAGTTGAAGAGGTGACATATTGTCATTCTGATTCTGATGCATTTAATGTGAAGCACAGGGAGCTGATGTTTTGGTTTTTTTTTTAATTAATGTTTTCTGATAAAATTTGGCAAAAATCACCTTGTTCTTGGATAGCTGAGGGGCATAGGCTTAGCAACAAGGTGAGTTTTAAACCCAAGAGGAGAAATGTTTATCAACTGATATATTTTAGGAGCATGCTTAAGACTTTGGAATCCACTGATTTTAGAAGATTATATGAGAGTGGCTTCCTGCAGATGTGTTTTTTGTTCTGAATCTCCAAGTTATTGATGTTTAAACTGTAAGTAGTAGTACTTCAGAGTAGTTATTTACATTGCATGCATCTAGAACAGTGGTATTTTGTGTACTACTGAGAACCCCTTCTCTTCCTGCAAAGCACATAGCCTAAATTTACTTCCTTAAGGTATCCATTTGTCATCAAGTAGAGGAAAATGTTTCTACAGCTACAGATTGTAGCTAGACCCACTGTTTTAGGGAGGGCTAACACAGAGGAAAAGGTTGCATTTGTACTTCACTACATGCCCTTTGTTTTTGTTTTCCATATGGTAATAACAATTCCTTTTCCTAGGAAAATTATTTTGGCGAAGATGACATGTACACTGATTTTGAAGAAGTTATTTCAAGCCCTGTTTTGTCACTGTCAACATCTTCAAGCTCTGGGTGGACAGCTGTTGGAGTGGAAAATGACAGAAAAGAAAATGAAAGTGCAGCCAAGACAGTTCACCCTCTTACTTTGCGCCCCTGGGATATCACTGTGCTTGTTAATTTGTACAAAGTGCATGGGCGGTTGCCAGTGGTAAGGACTTCACAGTCTTGAAGTATTTTGCCTCATGCAATTTATTTTTTTTTTCCTGATTTCCTAATTTGGAGTTAAATTTAACTTTCTGGAACATTTAGCTCAGAGTGATGTTTACCAGAGTGTGTGTATACTAAAATTGTGGCTCGCTAAACAAATTTGGGACATGATTTGTTTTGCTGATCCGGGAGACAGAACTGAGTTGTTATTTTGATGTGATTTTTATTCAATGAACTTGATCTGTGTAATGATATTTTTATTTGGCTATTATGATTTCTTTGCTAATTGGCAAAACTGTCTTCTAATGGTGCCTTCTGCTGTGTGCAGCTGCATTCTGAGGGATTCCCTTGGAATTCAAACAAGAGACCAGATCTAAAGTTGGGTTCACCCAGATAGATTTGAATTGCTGTTGATGTTATTGTTGAAAGGTTGCATGTGTCCTGCTCACAGGATTTCTTCCAATCTTACAATTTCAACCGTGATGTATATTTCTAGTTTCTAAACCAGGTGTGTTTAATTTTTATTTTAGCATTGCAGTCCAGATGGTCCTGAGTGCCCTACAGCTTTCTTGGAAAGATTGTGCTTTGAGATGAAGAAAGGCTTTAGAGAAACAATGCTTCAGCTTGTGCTGTCCCCAGTGAATTTGTTTCTGAATGATAACTATCAGGTAGTAAGCTATTTTTTATGTGTTTGTGTTGCACAAGTTGTGATGGACTTTCAGAGCAATACATCTATTGATGTGTTCTTTGCAAACGTTAGCTTTAACTTGCTTGTCCTTAACAGCGACCTGCAGTGGATGAAGTTCTTCGAGAGGGTCACATCAGCCTGTCAGGTCTGCAGCTGCGTGCTCATGCCATGTTTTCAGCAGAAGGCTTGCCTCTTGGAAGTGATACTCTAGAATATGCATGGCTGATTGATATACAGGCTGGAAGTCTTACAGCCAAAGTTACAGCACCACAGGTATCATCTAGAAATTATTAACTTGGAAGTATTTCATTCCTTCTTTCTTGTAAAACTGATGTAGGGTCCACCATCACCCTGCCTCCTCCACCAGGTGCCGTCTGTGTCTGCCACCCCACACCCTGTCCATCCCACACCACATCCCACCCACCATGCCCATCCTATCTCATTGTACCCACAACATCACCTTTTTTTAAAGACACTGCTACATCCTCTTACTCCTCTAAAAACTGACGGTATTTTCAAGGAATAAACACATTTTGCTCTAAATAGGAGACTTCTGTAGATCTTTGAGATCTCCTCCAACCAGATACATTCTGTGATTCTGTAAAATAAATGCAGGCAGTTTCAGTGATGTAAAGAGTAGACTCCAGATACATGCTCATGTTTTTTGCGAAATGCTCCCACTGATTCAGGTCAGCTCTAGTATTTACTGCACTGTTCTATACTTCTAAATTAAACCTTCTCGATTCAAAGTGCTCTAAGGTTAGAGAACTTTTCTAAATGCTTGATGCAACTCAAAGATTTTCATCCCTTACAAAGCCACATTCAATTGTATGCTTCATACAGTGGTTCTTGGGAGTTCCTTTATCTTTTTTTTTTTTTGGTTGGTTGGTGTCAGCACTGCCGTGGAGCTGAACTTGAATTTGCTATTTCAGGGTCATCATCTTTTACCTCACATAGCGTGAAGGCAGGAGGAGATACTCTGTGCAGGGCAGTCATAGCTTTATTGAATTAATTTTAAATTACTGCTGATTTTAAGCGTCCTTTTCTTTGGCTAGCCAAAGAAAGCTCATTTCCCTCTCATAATAGAGACAGACAGTCGTGAATCATTTCCTTTATGAATGAGCTAACTATATGAAAGGCTTAAATCATCAATAGGCTAATTGCTAGATCTAGTGAGATTCAGTGTTCTGTTTAGCCAGTTTCCTCCTATGCTTTCTAAATCTGTCTTTGCTACTAATACACAAGGATGTCTGATGTTTAAATTGAATGATAGGGTATTTTTGGGGGGAGCTCTATTTTCAGAATGAAGATCTCAATCAACTTTAATGGCAAACCCTATGAGGAGAGGCTGAGTGAGCTGGGTTGTTTAGCCTGGAGAAGAGGAGGCTCAGGGGTGACCTCATTGCTGTCTACAACTACCTGAAGAGAGGTTGTAGTCAGGTGGGGGGTGGCTTCTTCTCCCAGGCAACCAGCAACAGAACAAGGGGACACAGTCTCAAGTAGTGCCAGGGGAAGTCTAGGCTGGATGTTAGGAGGAAGTTCTTCACAGAGAGAGTGATTGGCATTGGAATGGGCTGCCCAGGGAGGTGGTGGAGGCACCGTCCCTGGAGGTCTTCAAGTAAAGCCTGTCTGAGGCACTTAGTGCCATGGTCTAGTTGACTGGCTAGGGCTGGGTGCTAGGTTGGACTGGATGATCTTGGAGGTCTCTTCCAACCTGGTTGATTCTATGATTCTATAACATCACAGTAGTTTCAATAAAAAACTACAGACATTTGCATGTAGTGGTACACACATAAATAAATCTGTAGTGATCGGACAAGCAGCAGTGGTTTGAAATTAGAGAATTGCAGTTAGATTGGACATTAGGAACAAATTCTTCACCATGAATAGTGGTGGAACACTGGAACAGATTGCCCAGGGAGATAGTTGAGGCCACATCTCTGGGGATATTCAAAGTCAGGCTTGACAAGGCTCTGAGCAATGTGGAGAGTGTGTCTGCTCACTGCAGGGGGCTTAGGCTAGATGACCTTTGGAGGTCCTTTCCAACCCAAACTTTTCTATGGTTCTGTGATCTTGTGCAATGGGAAATGGAGTATGTGTAAGCAGAGTAACACATCCAGAGGGCTATGGTGGACACTTGTTTTACTCCTGCTCACCTCCCAGCTTGTGGTGATGTTCTTTCAGTGCTCTGTTGTATATCCCAAGTTCATTTTGTGTACTTACTGTTACACAGTGTGTTGTTACTTGCTTACAGCTGGCTTGTCTTGTGGAATGGGGCCAGACCTTTCTATTCCATGTGGTATGCCGGGAGTTTGAACTGGAAAGGCCAAAATCTGTAGTAATATGTCAGCATGGCATTGATCGTCGCTTTTGTGACTCTAAGGTAACCTTTCTTCCACCTTAATTGCTCACTATGTTTGCATAGGTTCTTGGGAACAGTCCAGAAATGCAGTTATCAAGACATGTGGAGTAAATAGATGGGATGTTCCCTCTGCTAAGTGATAGCTCATTATGTTTGAGAAAGAAAAGTGATTCTCTCTGGATTTTCCTGTGGAGACAGGCAGGGTTTCTGTGCTCTGAATGATTTTGAAAAACAGTATCCACAGAAGTCATGCCTGTTTCTGTGACAGTCAGGAGCCAAACAGCATACTCCAGTGTTCCTTAGGAGACAAAGGTCATGCTTCCCCTTGTGCTTCTGGCACAATTCCATGGTACTTATTCATCCATATCCTTTTTGATGGAACAGTGCTGACTAACTTGTTATTGGTGATTCTGCTTTTGGTGCTGATCTCTTGGAATCCACATACACAGTGACTTAAGGCCAAAGGAGGCTTGCCATATATTAAGTATGAATCCTGGATTTTCTTTGTCGATATCCTCCTTGCTGTGTTCCAGTTTCTATCACGTTCTTGACTAGGAAACTCAATTTGCCTTTTGCTGGTGGAATCCAGGAGAGCCTGTTGGGTGATGTTGCTGGGTAGAAGTAAACACACTAGTGAAAACTAACCTTGACACAGAAACTTCCCATCCTCATGTTGATGGTGCAGAATAAGTAACTTTTTATTGCTTTGGGTTTACTTTTGTGTTAAACAGAATGTAAATAGAATATTAAGCAGAAAAAACCCTGAAATTTCTCATGTGCATTTCAATCTTGTCTTGTTTTGTTTTGTTTTTTTTCTGTCAGATGAACTGTGTCCCTGGGCCATGCCCAACATCTGATGATTTAAAGTACACAATGACACGCTTAGCCATGGATGGAGCAGATCTCTATGTGGTAGAACATGGCTGTGCCACCAATATAAAGGTAAAAATATTTCTTTGTCAGTAGAATTCTTTGCTTTTTTGATAGAATAGCTACTTGAATTTATTGCTTCCTTACACTCAATGGACTAAGCAGAATTTTGGAAACTTGAAGTGAAAAAAGTTGGCTTGAACTGGGCCAGGAGTAGGTCAGTTTGGCTTCTGCTTAGTAATTCCATTAGAAGTCTCATAAAGTGGTAGAGAGGAGTGGGTGTCTGCCAGAATAAGACTGGAAGCCGCCAGATTGGTGCAAGGAAACACTGCACAGTATAAATCTCAGTGTCTGTATCTGAGAGCTAATAAGAACTTGTGCTGTAAGTTAGTAACTCAGCAACTGGAAATAATTGATGTGGATTGCATGCAAGTTAGTGCTTGGTAACTCACTATCATCTCACATGTTAGAGCTGTTGGAGCTAAGGTGTATCTTTGATGGAGATTGGTGAAGTGTTAGTGCCATTGCTTGAGTGAATCTAGACTACTGCATTGTGTGTCTCTGTTGAAAAAAGTTGAGCAAAAAGAAGCTGATAATCTTTGCATTATCATCCAACAGAAATCTGGAAAAAAATTACTTAATGTAGCATAAGTTAAGAGACAGTTGAGTTTGGTAACAACAGAAAAGGAGAGAAGTGCTGTGCTGGTAAAAGTGACCAGTAGTTGTGCTGCCCTTTAATAGATATTTTTAAAAGATAGACTTAACATGCAAGGTTTTGGGGACAGTTTCACATTATGAGCAAGAATCTAACTGAAGGGAAGTGATAATTATTTAAAATGTTTTTTAATGGTAGGATATCTTCTTATTTGAATGGCTTGCTACCTTGTGAAAGTAAAAAAAATCATCCTCTTGAGTTCAATACTAAATAGCAGCATCCCAAATACTAGCTGTACTTGCAGCCATAAGTATGAATGGCAGTATTTTCAAAGGCAGCTTAATAACCTGAACAACTCTAGAAAATTATATTCTGAATGAATTTCATTGCATTTATAAAAATTGTTTCCAGTCTTCCTTTATAGTCTGTGACAGAGATGGGAAGTAATAATTTCACAGAATTGTCAAGATTGGGAGGGATCTCAAGTATCATCTAGCTCCAACCCCCCTGCCATGGGCAGGGACACTTTCCACTAGATCAGTTTGTCCGGAGCCACAACCAGCCTGGCCTTAAAAACATCCAGCAATGGGCCTTCCATTAGCTCCTTGGGCATCTTGTTCTAGTGACTCACCACCCTCATATTGAAGAACTACTTCCTAACATCTAATCTAAATCTACCCATTTCTGATTTTGCTCTGTCAGCCCTAATCCTATCAGTACCTGCAATCCTAAAAAGTCCCTCACCAGCTTTCTTGTAGCCCCCTTCAGATACTGGATGGCCACAATAAGGTCTTCCCAGAGCCTTGCCTTCTCCAAACTGAACAACCCCAACTCTCTCAGCCTGTCCTTTTAGGAGAGGTGCTCCAGCCCTCCGATCATCCTCATGGCTCTTCTCTGGGCATGTTTAGTATTAACCCTGTGGGTAGCTCTTCTTTTTCTCCTTTCCTTCTTTTCCTTGTAAAAAGGTTGAAAACCCAGTCTGAAATTTCAGGTCCTCATGGTAACATTTTGAGACAGTTCAAACAGAGCAGGAAACTTGTTCCTGTGTCTTGAGATTATTTGATGTATGGAGACTAAGCAGGTGTGGCAGGGCTGTGTCATCTTTATTAGTGTACACCAGTTCAGGGAAGACTGATTATGTGTGGGCACGGAGATCAGTTTCCACAGCTAAGTGCAAAGATAGAGCAAGAGCTTCAGATTTACCTTTGAGGAGGACTTGCTCCTGGTACTGTGCTTTCCAGAGGAGAGGGACAACCTCCAGTTCAATTCAACAAAACTAGTGAAGTTACACCAGTACAAGAATCAGAATGTGATCATACAAGGACTACTATAACACAATTCATAGGGGACTCAGTTAAGGTTTAGGATCTGGAATTTCTGGAGTTGTGCAATGTTTAATGTGTTTGTCTCACTGAATATTTAGTAACTGTTGAGTTAAACCAGCTTTGTGTGCCAAAGTAGCTAGTTGGTGTTTTACTCTAAGGACATAGAATAATATATGTGGTATCAGACCATGTATCTGATTTTGCAGGTTTCAGGTTTCTTGGTTTTTAGATTACAGTGAAGAATTTAATCATTATTTAATTTTTTTTAAAGGTTCATTACTTCTGTCCATGCTTTCATTTTTATCCCTTTAGAAAAGGAGACTCCTATGTTGAGGTTCAATTGTTGTTGTTTAAAAACTGGCTGAAAGTAATTTCTAAGCTTGCCTTCTTTTGTGTATGCGATGTGCTTGCATCTAAAACTACTTCTCTGCCTTTTTTAGTGAAAACACTTTAATGAGGTATTTCTAGAGTGAGTAGTAGGTGTTGTCTTAACTGGTTTAAGTCTGACCTTTCTATGTTTCACTCATGACTAATCACTTCATGTTTTCAATGGTGTTTTCAGATGGGTGCTATCCGTATTGCAAACTGCAACCTCCACAACCAGTCTGTTGGAGAAGGTGTAAGTGCTGCTATTCAGGACTTGCAACTGAGACAATATGTTGAGCAGGTGAACAACTGCAGAACTGGTCTTCAGCCAATACTGAGGAGGGCATACTGGCTGGAAGCTGGCTCTGTCAACTTGGGGCTTATCACTGCTGATATTGCTTTAGCTGCAGATCATCCTTCTAAACACGAAGTGCAGAGACATTTCTTAGAAACGCACGATAACCGAACCAAGAGGTAAGATTGAGAGGTGCATTTGAGTTTTTTTTTGTGGTGTAAATTAATGCATTCATCTAAAGATGGAAATTTGGGGGTTGCTTTTGGGATTTTTGTTTGTTTTCTTACATAGATAATAGTTTGGGTTTTTTGTTTGAGTATGTTGAATGTTTAGCAATGGGTTTTGTGGTTTTAATGTGCTTGGACTATAGAAAAGCATGTGATTTTTGGCAAAAATTAGTTTTTCCTCTGCCTTCCCTTGTACCTCAAAAATTACAATCAGGGAGAGGAGAGAACTGAATTTGAACTGAAAATAGGCCTTAAAGAGTCCCAAAAAAACAGACGAGCAGCTATGAAGAAGACGCCTGGTATAACTCTGATTTGTGTGTTTCCCCAAAGAGCAGTTGTCCCAAGCGTAAGCAGCATGCTTCAGTCTGGAGCATTTGCAGTGCTTGCCTCTGTGCAGGGAGAAAGAGTTGTTACTATTAGCATCTATTTTGGTAGGTGGACATAATCTGCCTCAACATGGTTGGCAGATACATTGCTGATACCTGTTGCTTTATATATTTTAGTTAGTGATGGACCAAAATAACAGTGACGCAGGAATATGTGGCCATAGTAGTTGAAGCCAAAGCTGTTTATTGCTATAGCAGCAGTCTTTTTTATATGCCATGCTACAGATTGTGGTGACTCTACAAGTTAGGGAATAGAGTGATTGGGTAAAATATTTTTTTTAACATTCTTATTGGATAACAGTGAGGTATTAGTGAGTTGTCGGCTATCTTGGCACAGACTACTTTCAGTTCTGTGTTCTGTTATGTCGCTTCCATGCAGATGTTACACAAGGTGAGAATACCAGTTTACTATGTCTTTAACCTTACTGCATTAAGGGTGCACAGAGATGTGCTCCAGAGATACATCATTAATCACATTTAGCTGACTCCCTTTTTTGATTCCCACAGATATGCTCCTTTATGCAGCTAATCCTTCTTTTTATGTCTAAATGTCTGTGTTTCACATACAAATCTTACTCATCTCACAGTGGGTGAAATAGGAGCTCACATTTAAGAGAAGGATGTCTTTTAATCTTGTTTTCTCTGAACTTAAATGTACTAAGGCTGATGAGGTAATATTTATGTTTTGTTTTCTGTTTTTTCAACCTTTGTATAGATTGTGGTTTTTGTGGCCTGATGACAATTTGAGGAACAAGAGAAGCAAGAACAAGTGTGGCTGTCTTGGTGGCTGTCGATTCTTTGGTGGCACATTAACGGGACTAGATTTTTTCAAGCTTGAGGAACTGACACCTTCCAGCAGCTCTGCCTTCTCAAGTACAAGTGCAGAATCTGATATGTTTTATGGGCAGTCTTTACTGCAGCCAGGAGAATGGATAATTACTAAGGAGATTCCTAAAATTCTAGATGGTGAGAGTGCATTGTATGGTAATTTTTCTGTTACTTTGTCCCAAAGTGTAATTTCTGACCTGCGCATGAGTGCTTATAGCCCTTCTGATTCTGGTTAGTGAGTAGTAGCTGTTGCATTCTTGTGTAAGAAGTCTTTCAGTGACAGGGACTTCTCTAAGAGCAGACAGTCTGAAAGTAATAAGCAGGCTTGCATATCCTGAATTTTTATATTAATGTGCAACTCCTTTCTCAGTAACAGGGAAGTTTTTTTACTTGCTTCTGTTTTTGACTTACTTCTCTTGACTTGTTTGATACACTGCTTATATAGAAAGCAGTGTACCAAGACAGTCTAACGTTTTGCTGCAATTACTTCATTCATTTTTGTTGCTGCGACATGCTAGTACGTGCATGCATTTCAGAAGCAGGGCTTTTATTAAATAAGGAGTTTTATTTCAGTGGGCAGGGAAGTGACCATAGCAGCTGTGTTTATAAGATGTTCATTTTTTCTGTTTCTGATCCTAGGTAAAGCAAATGGTGCAAAACGCAAAGATTGGGATTGCAGATCTATGGGTATAGAGATAGAAAGAAAAGCGCAACACCTAAGCCTCCAAGTGCCCTTGCGCTCCCATAGCTCCTCCTCATCCTCGGAGGAGACCAGCAGTTCTAGTGCTGCGCTCCCCTTGCTTGCAGGTGAGAAGGACAGCCCATCATCAACTACTGAAGATCACCTGGGACAGAAGGACTTCTTGTCTGGTGCAAAAAGGGAAGATGGGCATGGAAGGTTAGTACTCTCTGCCCAGGTAGGAGTATAAATTTGCCTCTTGAGCATGTTAGGATGGAATAAAACTTTTTTATTTAGCAGTTTTTGAGGTGCTGGTGATTTGATAATGGTATTGCTGAAATGCACTTCCTTCTTTGAAGACAGATTTGGATCCCTAGTGGGAGATGATTGCCAGGTCTGGGTAGAAAATCCAATATGTAAGACAACAGCACTTGCTGTGAACATTTCTTTTTCCATCATCTGTATATATACAAGTGGATGAACAAGTGTGTAGTCAGCATTGTGAAAATAATTGCTATGGTAATGATGAGAAGCATTAATAATAAAATAAGCTAATGATCCTTTATTTTTTTGCTTCCAGTGTTGCAGTTGAGGGTGCAGAGGGCAGCCTTGCATCCCCTGGCAACCAGGAAAGACCTGTTGGTCAGTCTCCCCTGCGGTCTCCGCTGAAGCGGCAAGCGTCCGTGTGCTCTACTCGTCTTGGCAGCACCAAGAGCCTCACGGCAGCCTTCTATGGAGACAAGCAGCCTGTGCCAGTTGGTGTGCAGTTCAGCAGCGATGTGTCTCGCAGTGACGAGAATGTCTTGGACTCCCCAAAGCAGAGGAGGAGCTTTGGGTCTTTTCCATATACTCCATCTGCAGATTCAAACTCATTTCACCAGTATCGCTCGATGGATTCCAGTATGTCGATGGCTGATAGTGAAGCTTACTTTTCTGCAGCAGAAGAGTTTGAGCCAATAAGTAGTGATGAAGGTCCAGGAACCTATCCAGGGAGGAAGAAGAGAAAAAAGCAAGCTCAGAAAATTGAATATAGTAGAGGGTCTATTTATCACAGTGTGGAGGGGCCCTTGACAAGCACAATGCATGGAGAAATTAGTCAAGATGTTAAAACATTGCCAATTAAGACTCATCCTTCACAGGCTTCATTTGTTTCAGCTCTGGGAGGAGATGATGAGCATATTGACAGCATGTATGTCATGGAATCTGAGAAGACTGTGGAAAGTGAGCAAATTACTTCCCAGCAGCCTGTAATGGCCTGTTACCAGAATTATCTTACACAGTTCCAGGTGATTAACTGGTCAGTAAAGCATCCAACTAACAAAAGAACTTCAAAATCCTCATTGCATCGCCCTTTAGACCTTGACACACCAACGAGTGAAGAAAGCTCATCGTCTTTTGAGCAGCTGTCTGTCCCAACTTTTAAGGTATGGAAGAAGGAGGAAATAGTAGAGGAAGGAATGAGAGTTCAAAACAAGTTAAAATCACTTACTACAATTTTTCTGTAAATGAAGCTGTGAGAAACGTGAAACTTCTTTACTTCTAGTTAAGGAATACTTTGGATTTCCAAGTTCAGATCATGGGCTGTGTGGCTGGGAGGTTAAGAAAAAGAGAAGATGGAGTTTTAATATTGTGGATAATATGTGCATTCTGAATTAGTATTGCATTTTAAAATGCTGCCTGTTAAATGTTATACAGCAGAAGCTTATTTATGTGAGTATTGTTTGAAACATAGATTTGCAGAACTTCAGTGACAGTGCATTTAGTGCTGATGAAGTATAATCTAGGCTGTAGATGATATACTTCAAAGTGAAGTTGAAACTAATTTTTTTTTCCATGGTATTTGGACCGTGGTTTTCTTGTGATATATGGACATGAGCATCCATGCTTAAGGAAGAGGCTGAAGGGAAATATGTGAGAAGTATTGAAAACAATAAAGAATAGGTGCCAGAGCTCTGGAATTTCTTAGCCCATTGCAGCAAAGGGTTTGTCTTCATGTAGATTAGTATTTGGAGTCTTTTTAAAATCATTTAGTCACTCTATGTAAAAATTTTGCAATCTAATCCCTCAAGTAATTCAGATAAACAACCTAGGAGTTTCTGTGTTCTGTATTGGAGAATCCACATATGGGAAGTTCTCTTAAGGAAAAAGAAAATGAGGAGAATCTTTATTTGAAGATTCCTTGAGAGGTGGTTTTTTTATTCATATATAGGAAATGTAACACATTTCTTTGCACTTTTATCTTAGATTGTTAAACAGGGTCTCACAGCTAATTCATTACTGGACAGAGGCATGCAGCTGTCAGGATCAACAGCTAAGTAAGTTGAATACTGTATAACATTATTCATATATTTTTAAGAGCAAGATTTCCCTTTAGTTAATCTTTTTGGCTATTGCTAGTCCTTCCAGAATTTGGTGTGTAGCAATAGTTTTTAGTACAGATCTTTTAGAACAGAGCATTCTGTTATAAAAAGTTTGTGTTTGGTCAAAAAGACAGACATCCTGAAAGCATGAAATTTATTTAACCTTTTACATTTCCAAGATTATGAATTGCAACTTAAATTTATTTGAGAGGTGCTTATAACAAGTCTCCATTGCACTGCTAAAACCTGAACTTGAATCTGTGGAAGGACCTTGCCCTGGGATTTTACCTTTGTGCTTTCCAAGCCATTTGATAGATGAAACCTGCCATTACATGCATTTTATGAGGAACTGAAATTGTACCAGGACACTCTTGTATCTCTTTTACAAGCCTAGCTTATTAATGTGTATTTGACTTGTTCAGTACACCTTACACTCCTTTGGAGAAGAAATCTGCAGAAAATACAGATGATGAAACAATAACAGAAGAATGGACACTGGATCACCCAGTCTTCCAGACACGAACAACAGCCATAGTAGAAGTAAAAGGAACTGTAGACGTAGTCCTGACTCCTCTTGTAGCAGAGGCACTGGATAGGTAATTAATTTTCCTTTTCTTGCTGCAGTATTCATCCATTGTGCTAAAAATGGTCTCAAATGAAAGTTGTCGTGTTCAGCAAAGGCTCAGGTAAAAGGGTTGAGTAACGTGACTGATGGAACAGCAGGGCTGTGCACGCAGACAATCTAATTCTGCATTTCACTTGATGAAGGTAAAAAATGCTATGCTGACTTGGGAAGAGTCTGTTATGTGTGTCAGTGCTGCCTTTTTTCTTCCCCACTGTACTGTTAATTAAATATTATTGATGATGTGTCACGTGGAGCTGGAAGTTTCAGTGATGTGTGTGGGCTTGTTTCCTCCCACAGGTATATAGAAGCAATGGTGCATTGCGCTAGCTCACGGCACCCAGCAGCAATTGTTGACGATCTGCACTGCAAAGTTCTTCGAGACGCTGTGCAGAACAGCAAAACAAGTTTCTCAGAAAATGTAAGAAGGGAGTGGAACAAGAAAAATGTACAAAGATTTGAGAGAACATGGTTTTCTATCTTTTACATATGGAAAAGCTGTAATTAAAATCAGTGTTTTGAGATGTAGTAGCTAAATGCTATGTCAGTTTGGGATATGTGTTTATTTCTGTCTTGTGCCTCATGTGTCTGCATTTTTAGAATCAGCTGTTACATACAGACTTTTGGTGGCCAGAGGTAGTCTCTTACAGAACTAAGTTTTTTCATGAGCATAATCTAGCCTAGTCATTTGCAGGAGATCATACTTTCTGTTCTTAGAAAGTACTATAACTGCTATTCTTATGTGCTCTATTCATATCACTAATACATCATTTTAGCATTTTACAGTAGTTACAGAGATAGTCTATTTGAGATGAAGTTCACAGTGATCTGTAAAAGTGCACATGGGGTGGAGTTTTTATGCAGTTCATCTGATACCTTAAAAATTTAATTTGGCTTGAAAAGGATTGTATATTGATTCTACTGAATTAGGAGTTCTTTCTGTCCAAGTTAATGGCCATATCTATATTCTGTGATTTCTTGGACTTCACAGTGAAATGGATACTAATAATTTAATTCATAATAAGTTGTCCTAGATTACTTACATATACAGAACTCAAACTTGCAGCTGAAATCTGGTCATTGGAAGGTTTATTGCTGAATGTCATTGCTACCCATATGGATTTGTATCTATTTGTGCTTCAGTCCTTGATCTAGAAATTGTGATGTGTGGTGCCTTAAGTGAAGTCAGGCTCTCTTGCTGTTTCTGTGCTAATGAACTCTATCTTGTTGTTCTTTAGCTTAGCTGCTCTGAGCTTCAGTCAGAATAAATTTATTTTTTCCCCTTCCAAGTTATCTTCAAAGCAGGATATTAGAGGAACAAAAATAGACACTACCACTACAGGAACAACAAACCAGGGACCAGCACAGACCAATCTCTCACTTAAGCAAGATAACGTGACAATTAAAGGTCTTCAGGCTAACGTTACAGTACCAAAGGTAAGAACTTATTCTTTAGTTCCTTAGTAGACAATAGAAGACTCCCAAATTGTCCTTATTTTGCATCCCTAATTGTTTCCCAAAAGCCTATATGAAGCTTTGTGAGTAATGTTTTGAACAAGATAGGATGTTTTGGAGTTGTTCAATTTTCTTACAGTAGGCGTGCAAGTTAAATAACAATGACTGTAGTCCTAACAGACTCCTCTCGCTCTGAGCGACCTGATCTAGTGGAGGATGTTCCTGCTTCCTTACAGGGTAGTTGAACAAGATGGCCTTTGGAGGTCCTTTCCATCCAAACCATCCTGTGTGTAACACATTTTCCTAAATTTCTTTCCTCTTTTTTTGGGTTTTCCAAATAGGTGAACCTATGTTTACTACAAGCATCTGTTGATGAATCCCCAGGAGTTTCTTCTGGCAAAACCGTGACTCACGTTTCATTAGTAGCTTTGTGTTTTGATAGAATTGCCACACAAGTTCGTATGAATAGGTAAGAATAATGCAGGTCTATATTTGTGGCTCTTGCTTGTGTTAAATTAAGAGAAGATTTGCTGCAGTTCTGAAGAGTGTTTGAAAACATGATATTGCTTAACTCCGTCAGAACAATGTCTTCATGTTTTATCCATATACCTAAGTAGAGTTGCACTTGCAGAAGTGGAGGGACTCATCTGGAATAATTCTGGACTTTTTAGTTATAACTCTTCCTTAGTTATATGACATGCAGGATAAAATAGATTTTTTTTCAGTAGTTTTTATCAAGGTGTGAATCTTCTGTCTTAAGAATTCTTTTTAACACTGCTGAGCTAATGGCGTCTGAACTTTTAAACAAGTAGAACCAAATGAAAGATGTCTGTCTTGCTTAATTGTTTTTCCTTCCTTGTATTCAAAGGGGTATAGTTGAGGAGACTTCAAACAATGCAGAAGCTGGGAGGAATTCTGTCACGTTTGATCGTTACATTCAAACCAGTAAAATGCAGCCCCAGTCTTCTGGCTCACTGAGATCCAATGCTGGAGCTGAAAAAGGAAAAGAAATTGCTGCAAAACTCAACATCCATCGAGTTCATGGACAGCTTAGAGGCCTTGATACAACAGGTAAGCTTTCTTTAAAATTGTTGAATGTCAGTTTTCACATGCAGATGTACTTAGCCTTGGTTTTGTAGTTGGATTGTGTTTTTTATATCAACTTTGAACCTGGAGATTTAAGAGACACTCTAAATTGAAGTTTAGGATAGTTACTCTGAATTATGTTCTGTTTCTGTACTGAAGTGAGTGGCTGGAGAGCAGCCAGGAGGAAAGGGACCTGGAGGTACTGATAGGTAGGCTGAAGATGAGCCAGCAGTGTGCCCAGGTGGCCAAGAGAGCCAATGGCATCCTGGCCTGTATCAGGAACAGTGTGGCCAGTAGGACAAGGGAGGTTATTCTTCCCCTGTACTCAGCACTGGTCAGGCCACACCTTGAGTACTGTGTCCAGTTCTGGGCCCCTCAATTCAAGAGAGATGTTGAGGTGCTGGAACGTGTCCAGAGAAGGGCAGTGAAGCTGGTGAAGGGCCTGGAACACAAACCCTATGAGGAGAGGCTGAGGGAGCTGGGGTTGTTTAGCCTAGAGAAGAGGAGGCTCAGAGGTGACCTCATTGCTGTCTACAGCTACCTGAAGGGAGATTGTAGCCAGGTGGGAGTTGGTCTCTTCTCCCAGACAAGCAGCAAGAGAACAAGGGGACACAGTCTCAAGTTGTGCCAGGGGAAGTATAGGCTGGATGTTGGGAGGAAGTTCTTCTCAGAGAGAGTGATTGGCATTGGAATGGGCTGCCCAGGGAGGTGGTGGAGGCACCGTCCCTGGAGGTGTTCAAGAAAAGACTGGATGAGGCACTTAGTGCCATGGTCTGGTTGACTGGCTAGGGCTGGGTGCTAGGTTGGCCTGGATGATCTTGGAGGTCTCTTCCATCCTGGTTGATTCTATGATTTAAATGTAGGCAGTGTGTAAACTGCAGAGATGAATGGTAAGCAGTTTGTGTGGCAGATGGTTTGCATTGTAAATATTGACATGCACTGGTAAATTTGAAGCCTGGGCTCTCTGCCTCCCAGTTGATCTTTTTTTAGC
This sequence comes from Pogoniulus pusillus, assembly GCF_015220805.1. Lineage (NCBI taxonomy): Eukaryota > Metazoa > Chordata > Aves > Piciformes > Lybiidae > Pogoniulus > Pogoniulus pusillus. The sequence goes on from NC_087273.1 coordinate 11,966,460, forward strand.
TACCGTTTTTTGCCACCTGATGCTGGTGTGCTTTCTTACTGTTTTCTGTCAATTTCAAGACAAGTATGCCTCTTAGAATGTCAGCCTTAGCATAAGACTCTGTAGAGTTTTAACTGTAGCAACCATAAATCCCAAAATAAGGTCTACCCAATTGTTTTCCTTCCCGCTTAATGTTAAGGAAATTCTTTCAAGAGGCTGTGAATTAAATTGAACTGGTGTAACTCCTGATCCTGGAAAAGCTAATCTGGAAAAGATAAGCTGAAGTAAAGGCAGATTTTGTTAAAACTGGTTCAATTTTGATAGCATCTGTACCAATTTTGTGCTTTGTCTCACTCTGCTCCGTGAAGAATAGATATATTTAGGACATAAGGATGTCTTTTGTGAAGCAAGTTTGATTTAAAAACTGCAAACAAAGCATAAAAAACCTTCACAAACCCAGAACACCACTGTGCAAAGATGAGTGAACAAATGAAATTGGAAGAAAAGCAATAAGAAAATATCAAAATTATTAACTTCACGTTTTAGTTATGGGTAGAATCTGGGCAGTAGTGTCCTGTGTCAGATATGCTTCAGACATTTGAGAGTGCCACATAATTTTTGAATTCTGGGCCACTCAATTCAAGAAAGATGTTGAGGTGCTGGAACATGTCCAGAGAAGGGCAACAAAGCTGGGGAGGGGCCTGGAGCACAAATCCTATGAGGAGAGGTTGAGGGAGCTGGGCCTGTTTAGCCTGGAGAAGAGGAGGCTCAGGGATGATCTTATTACTGTCTACAACTACCTGAAGGGGCATTGTAGCCAGGTGGGGGGTGGCCTCTTCTTCCAGGCAACCAGCAATAGAACAAGGGGACACAGTCTCAAGTTGTGCCAGGGTAGGTATAGGCTGGATGTTAGGAAGAAGTTCTTCACAGAGAGAGTGATTGGCATTGGAATGGGCTGCCCAGGGAGGTGGTGGAGGCACCGTCCCTGGGGGTCTTCAAGAAAAGCCTGGATGAGACACTTAGTGCCATGGTCTAGTTGATTGGTTAGGGCTGGGTGCTAGGTTGGACTGGATGATCTTGGAGGTCTCTTCCAACCTGGTTGATTCTATGATTCTATGTCTTTCTGGGGATCTTCTTATTTCACATACACTTCAAGAGTGGTTGCAGCTTTAAGCTGGGTGCAGAAAGCGAGAACTGGAAGGGATGTAAATTGACACAGTGTAGTTCTTTCCCTCAGATAATTGCCATTTAACTCTGTGTGTGAGTTAAATTGTTTTATGCCCATTGACTATTAAAATGTACTTTCAGAAATGTCAGTATGAAAAAGGATTTATCATTAAGCTACATCCTAACATCAAAGAAATCAAAGTGGCATAGTAACCTCCTGGATCTTGGGCAGCAGAGATCATACAGCATTAAAAATTACTTCAGTCTGTATTTTTTTAGTAATTGGAGAGACTTAACTGCTTTACATCCTCCCAGCACAGCACAGACATGCTGTCAACAAAGAAGTAGAACTTTACTTCTAAATATCCTTTAAGTATGCTATAGGACATATGAAATGTGTTACATGCCAGAGTATCACTATGGTTTGTTGCTGTTAAACCCTGCGTACTTATTAGGAATGGTTGAGATTTCTGGTAAAGCACTTTCAGGCCAATTGCCATTTCTAGATAAAGTTCTGAGGAGTTTGTTTCTATGTGTCTTTGGAAGCACAGCTCTATGGGAAGATGAAGGGCAGCAGCTGTGCTAAGATAGGAATGTCTCAAAACTTCCAACTTTGCATTGCTCGTTGTGTCCAAATGTAAAAATTACCCTGACTTATTAACATACCAGAAGCAGGGTTCTTTACCTTTTTCTATGTTTCTTTTTTTCTTTCTCATGCTTAAATTTTACTTTTTTCTTCCTTTCTTTCCCCTTGCTCCCCTCCCCCCACTTTGAGGAACACTGAAAGGGCAGCACTTCCGAAACAGAAGACTTCAAAGAGATCTTTGAAGATGTTAAGTTTTCTCGTTTTGTAACAAAGTGGTGAATATGTTTGTTTTCACAGATATTGGAACTTGTGCAATAACAGCTATTCCTTTTGGGAAATCAAAAGTTCTTTTTACTTTAGAAGAGTTGGATGAGTTTGCTTTTGTGGATGAAACAGATCAACAAGCTGTTCCAGATGTAGCTCGAATCGGTCCTAGTCAAGAGAAGTGGGGTTGGATCATGTTTGAGTGTGGAATTGAAAACTTAACTATAAAAGGTAAAGCTTATATGGGTTTTATGTTATTGTGTTTTATGAAACTGCTAACAATTCTGTGTTTAAGTCTTCTACTTTAACAGTTATTTAGTTAGAAATTGCTAAATGAAGTTGATGCCAAATAGGACATGTTTGTGGTAAATAAATTATATCACCTGACAGATCAGTGATCCTGTTTTCGCAGCATTGGTCCCTTCCAAGCCCTAATATTCTGTGATTCTTTGATTACTAAAAGTTCCTTTATTGTATAATCAGTAACACTTCTAATAGTATATGAAATCATTCCATATAAAGTTTGATTTTAGCAGTTTCTGGTACAAATTAACACTTCCATTAATCGCTTAAATCCTGGTCATGCAATTGCACCCACAGTAAATGCCTGCATAAAGGACAGGTGACAGTAACAAAAAAATAAGCCACTGTATATGTTTTCTGTCATCCAAGTTATTCTTTTCAGGGAGCAATCTTTGTGTGAGTACTCCTCATCTACTTGGAGCAAATTACCAGAAACTCTCTAAATGCTAAATTGTTGTATAAAAATTGTAGTTATGGATTGCTGTGGTATTGCATCTCACTTAACCAAAGTCATATGTGTGTTGTCTCTGAAGTGCAGACTTCTTCTGTGGAACATAACTTCTACATGTTTATGCACAGCAAATATTTCTAGTCCTGTTAATGTCTGCTTTTCCAGGAGGAAGACAATCTGGAGCAGTGTTGTACAATACATTTGGAGTCATGGGTAAATCAAGAGATACAGAGAGAGGTGGATTGCTTGCATCAAATAATTCTTCAGATTCTCCAACGGGTAGTGGTTATAACACTGATGTGTCTGATGATAATCTTCCTTGTGATAGAATAAGTCCTTCTTCGGATATCAATGGGAATTCAGTTTCAGATGAGCAGGTTAGTACATGGAACGTAGAAATGATTGGTCTTGGGAGGGTTGTTTTCTTAACTGATTAGGACTCACAATGTTGTTGCACAGCATTAGTTTATTTTTCTTTGCCTAAATGCACGTGAAATTATTTAACAGCAGTGTACAGTATGTTACGATGGTGCCTTTCAGTGTAATCACTTCAGAAAACAGTTTCATTTTTGTTTCCTTTTTTAAGGATGAAGGAGTTGAATCTGATGATCTAAAAAAAGATATACCCTTGATACCTCCTCCGCCTGACTCTTGCAGCATGAAGTTAACAATCAAAGAGATTTGGTTTAGTTTTGCAGCCCCTACCAATGTGCGCTCTCCAGCCCATGTATTTTCAAGGTATGATTTTACCTGACTCAAAAGCATGAAAATGACATTTCTGCTCTGTTAAATTCCAGTTGTATTTGGTAGATTCTGTATGTAAGCTCAGCAATTTTTGAAGCTTCTTTGGAAGTGAAAATTACAGATCCAACATTTATCACAGTATCTCTTGCTTCAGTTTTTATCGTTTTAATTTACATGGAAATGTTGCTAGAAAATTTTTAGTTAGACATGATTAGAAGAAGAAAAGAAAGAGTGAAAACAACCAACAACCCAACCCCAAAAACCAGCCAAATGACAGCAACATAAGCACAACAGTGTTTCCATTGAGACTTAAATGTATGATAGAGAGAGAGGGAATGGAAAGTATTTGATTTGAGTAAGAGGCATGTTAGAGAAGAGAACTAACCACTCAGTTCATTTATTATTCAACCAGATGCTTAACCTATGGTCTTACAGCCACTGCACTATAAAGTTCAAGATAGTTCTTTCTGAGATAGTTTTTCCTGTTGTGTTTGTAGAACAATTCAAATGTCCATTGTGCAGAGCTATGAAGTAGAAAATAATCTTTGTGGTTTTCCTAATGTTCTTGCCTCAGCCCTTCAGCAAAAGTCTTTATCGCACACTGTGTAACAGTGAAGGTGGGATTCAGTCAGTGATGAGAATTTCAAACTCATTAATTTCAGTAGGGAATACAAATGGGAAAAGGAGGGAATAGCAGTAGCAAGAGTGGATGGAATCATGAGTGTGAGCGAGTAAAGCAAAACTTAATTTTCTGTGCACTGAGTCTGTTTCTTACTTTGTAATGTTCTGTCCTATTCCACCTGTTGGAGGTCATAATAGCATTAGAAGATCTTGCTAATTGTCGTTGCTGAATGTGAACACCACGGTCTTTATTTTTCTCAATAGGCAGCTGAACCTCCTGAGTACTGCAACACCTGCAGTTGGTGCTTGGCTTGTTCCCATTGATCAAGTGAAATCATCATTAAATAAACTAGAAACTGAAGGAACTCTGCGAATCTGTGCTGTCATGGGTTGCATTATGACAGAAGCTCTGGAGGTAAGTGGCCTTTGTACAATCAATAGGCATAGGAGAACAGAGCAGTGTAAAGTGTGATATTCATGTGTTTGGCATTCTGGGTAGTTTACACTGGCAAACTTATGAGCCTTCACTTCCAGAATTGGTTGCAGGAATTCACTAATTATGATTTTTGCTTTATACAGTATAAATTTCAGTGGAAAAAAATTTAATTGTTTATGATGAGGAAGTCTTGCCTTTCTTTCAGGAGTGCACCTCCAGCTAAAATAACTGGAGATTCTGCTTTTGGAAAGGGAAGAGTAAGAAACATGACTGTAGTGTCTGGTGTGTTTTATCAAGTGTCAAGTGTGGTGAATTACAGTGAATGTGGTGAATTCAGGGTGTCTTTGGAGAGAAAAAGTGAATTTCTGCGCTCCTGCAGCATGTTGAATCATATTTATTTGACTCACTTCTTAGAGGAAGGAAGAACATGTCAAGAAAAAAAAAAGAGATGAGCTTTTAGTCGAAAATTAAGATTAGTAGAGCTTTTATAACAAATTGGGTGGTATTGTGATTTCCTAAGTAGCTTTCTTGTGTGGTCAGCAGTTTTCTGCTGTTAGTTTACTTGGCACCCTCTAGAGGGAAGACCTTGAGGTGATGTGGTTGAGATCCTATCTTGCATTGTAAAATGGCGAGGTTAAGTGTCAGGCTACTTTTCTGCTCTACTCAAGAATCATCCTTGCATGAGCCTCTTACTGATGCCTCCCTTCCTGTTTCATTTCCTATCCTTTTTCTAGCATTAAACCAAAACAGAAAAACACCTGGGTCTCCTTGAACTAGCTTCTTTGAAAATCTCAGCTGGTTGTGCATGCGTGTCTGTTAGTCCTGAAGGCAACTTTACAAACTCTATGATTTGAATCCAGCCTTCTATTTTATTACCTCATACAAATAAACAAGCATTAAGTATGGTTTTGCACATACACTATTTAAGGTTGTTACTCATGTGACAAATATTTGTTGCAGAAGTGAAAAGTAGTCTAGGATTTGGGATATGGTGGGTGAAATCTTGTAGTTCATATGCATGTTCTGCTTGCAGCTATGCTTATATGTGAAAAATTGTTTTCTATCTAGAACAAAAGTGTGCACTTTCCTCTGAGAAGCAAGTACAACAGGCTAACCAAAGTGGCTCGTTTCTTGCAAGAAAATCCCTCTTGTTTACTCTGTAATATATTGCACCATTACCTTCATCAAGCAAATTACTCCATTATTGAGGATGCCACCATGGTGAGTTGCCCTTTAAAACCAGAAATAGCTTGCTGTGTTAGTTCCAAAAGTACCAATTCTTGTGGTTAAATTAGGACATGGACCTGATGGAATGGGTCCAGAGGAGGGCCATGAAATTGATCAGAGGCCGGAATGCCTCTGCTACCAGGACAGGGTGAGTGAGCTGGAATTCAGCCTGGAGAAAAGAAGGCTCCAGGGAGACCTAATAGCAGCCTTCCAGTATCTGAAGGAGACTTACAAGAAGGCTTCAGAGGAACTGCTTAGAAAGGCCTGCAGTGATAGGACAAGGGGCAATGGTTTGAAATTAGAGAAGAAGAGATTGAGATTGGATGTTAGGAACAAGTTCTTTAGCATGAGGGTGGTGGAACACTGAAATAGGTTGTTCCATCCCTGAAGATATTCAAGGTCACGCTCGACAAGGCTCTGAGCAACATGATCTAGTGGAGAATGGACTCTGCTGACTGCAGGGAGGTTGGACTAGATGACCTCTGGAGATTCCTTTGAACCCAAACCATTCTGTGACTCTATGAAATTAGGTAGCAGTTGAAAGAAGATTAACAGAGAAATATAAGAAGTGAGGTTATATATCTTTAAATTGGGAAATGAATACAGCTTCTCTCATTTAATTTTCTTTCAGGTCTGCTGGTTTTGTTGTGGCCTGTGTATATGTGTCATTTTCATCAAGCTATTTTACTAGCAAATCCATGAGAAGCCATGAAACAAAAAGACATCCTGAAAATTGTTAATGGCCTTTAAATTAGATTCTATTTTTCTTAAAGATAAGAGCAAAGTAGTTAAAATTTGCATCTGCATTTTTAAAATGGAATAAATCTCAGATATTAAGGCAAGGGCATGCACTCGTTCTCTTAGCCCAAATTCTCCCCTCAGTACTAATTTTCAGGTCCTATAGAGATGCTTTAATAATGCAGACAGTTTAAGAAAAGAGCTGAAATTGTAAAAAGGTTAGGGCTTAAGAATCTAATCTCCTTGGTGCCTTTGGAATGTAAATGCCTGTTGTAGTCATAAATAATTGTTTGAACAAACACGAGGCATAAGGAGGAGTGTTTGCTCCTGATTTTATGTTCTTTTCGTAATCCAATTCCATAGCTGTCAAATTTAAACATGTCTTTTCAACATCTTCAGCTGAGAGCCCAGTGATAAGAAATAGCATAGTTTGTGGCAGAAATAGCACTGTTTGATTAATGATCAAAAGAAGAAGCACTTTTTTCTTTAGCACACAGTCAGGTCATCAAAACAATCCCTATTCTCTGCCTCTAATTTCTATCTTTTTTCCAATAATGGGGAAAAATAACTTCATCTCATTAGTTTTGGTTCTGTTTCTTCAGTTTTCTCGTGCTGCTGGGAATTTTAGTCTGTAGTTCAGAGCCTTATAATTAACTAAGCATCTGAGGTTTCATATTTAATAAACCTGTTTCTGATTGTTTTGCCCCCTTGGTCTCAAGCCTTGTGTTATATAGATGAATATATTTACTGTGTTCAGTAAAGCTATACTTTTTTATGCTAACACTATGGCTTCTTATATCTGAATGGACATGGTGTGGTGCCAGCAAGTTTCTGTCGTAAGTTTCTTGAACACAAAGATTTAAGTGAATTTCAGCTTTCTTTTTGCCCCACTTGACTTCATAATGCTGTGAAATGCCTTTTTTTTTTTTAGAGTGATGGCCTTCCTGCCTTAGTAACCTTAAAGAAGGGTCTCGTTGCCTTAGCAAGGCAATGGATGAAGTTCATTGTGGTGACCCCAGCCTTTAAAGGAGTCAGCTTGCACAGACCAACTCAGCCAGTGAAACTCCAGACAAATGCCTGCCATGAGCATGAGGATGGACTTGGATTAGACAATGGAGGGGGTCTTCAGAGTGACACAAGTGCTGATGGAGCAGAGTTTGAATTTGATGCAGGTATTTTTAAGTTCTTATAATAATCATAACAGGTGGCCAGCACCAGAACAAGAGGACACAGCCTCAAGCTATGCCAGGGGAAATTTAGGCTTGAGGTGAGGAGAAAGTTCTTCACTGAGAGAGTCATTGGATACTGGAATGGGCTGCCCGGGGAGGTGGTGGAGTCACCGTCCCTGGAGATGTTCAAGGCAGGATTGGACGTGGCACTTGGTGCCATGGTCTAGCCTTGAGCTCTGTGGTAAAGGGTTGGACTTGATGATCTATGAGGTCTCTTCCAACCTTGGTGATACTGTGATAATAATAATAAACATAACAAATCATAGGGACACCAGTAGCCCTTTGCAGAGCATTGCATCTTCTTTAGTTTTACTACTTGAATGCATTATATTATTGTTTAGAATCAGCTTCATTTCGAAGCCACTGCTGCTGCCAATTATGATTATAGTGTTATAATAATTTTTACTTAATCATAGAATCAGCCAGGTTGGAAGAGACCTCCAAGATCATCCAGTCCAACCTATCACCCAGCCCTAGCCAGTCAACTGGACCATGGCACTAAGTGCCTCATCCAGGCTTTTCTTGAAGACCTCAAGGGACGGTGCCTCCACCACCTCCCTGGGCAGCCCATTCCAATGCCAATCACTCTCTCTGGCAAGAACTTCCTCCTGCAAAAAACAAAACGGGGGGCTTTCTTCACATGCTTTGTCTTGTTAGTGCACAAAATACATCAACTCAATAATTTGCTAGTTTAGAATGAGCATTTTGTTGTGCAGCTTCTGATCTTGGTTAAGAATTGTAATATGCAATTCTTTGAACTCTCACAGGAATAGATTCAAAGCTGCTTTGCTCTTTGTGAAGACGCTTTCTTTTTCTGTTTGGCTTTGTGTTTTGTTTCCCCCCTTATTTTTACTACTTCATTCACATGTGGTAGATTTCTGTTGCAAACCTACATATTACAAATTTAACATTAAGACACTGATTTAGTTTTATGCTTGCTTTAGAGCAGTCTTAAGTAGGAGCCACATAATGGAAAGGCATAAATAAATGCATATTGTTGGAGCACTCTCTTTTAATGTCTTGAGTAGACTTATTTTGTGTTTGTAGCATCTAAGAACAGTGCTCCTGTTCTCAGCGTTGCCATAGTTACGATTTGTGTTTTTTTCTTCTTCTCAAAGTAACCATTACACAATATTGATGAAAAAATAATTTTTAACATATCAGGAGGAGAACCTCCTTTTAGTTAAAAAGCAGGGAGCAGTTATTAGCTTCATCTGAGCAGAACAAAGATGTTTGTGTGTAAAACTTGTATGTAATTATATAATATTGGGCAAACTTTTGCCCTCTCTAACATATCTTCTTTGAGCATAAACAGACTATTTGAGTCAGTGAAGTAGTTTAATTTCATGTCTGCTTGTGAATAAATGTACCTAATAATAATGTTCTTTCTCCATATGTGTGTGTGTGTGTGTGTATATACATATATAAATAGATTTTCAAAACTGACACCAATGGTTTACTTGGTTTCAGCTACTGTCAGTGAGCACACAATGCTCTTGGAGGGAACAGCAAATCGCCCTCCACCTGCTGGTGGCTCTTCTGGGCCTGTAACTGGTGCTGAGATCATGAGGAAATTATCCAAAACTCACACTCACAGTGATTCCGTTCTGAAAATAAAGGTAAGTTTCTAGCACCTTGCACAATGGGAAAGGGGTTTGTAGCTGACCTATTTGGAAGCAGTTTTGTAGGCTGCAGATGTCTAAAAAGTAACTATGACACGTGCAAGGTCCTTACCTTAAAAAAGTAGCCAGTAGTCTACATGTGGTTGTAATTGTTTTTCTTGCCAATTAACTTCAGTGCCTCACTTAAAAACAATATGTATGTGTGTTGTTTAAAAACTTGCATGAACTCTGAGGGCTTTTCATCTGCTAATGGAAGCAGAAATGAGGATTTAACTGTCAGACACAGTTCAAGATTGGCAAGGTGCTCCAATAACTTGCAGCAAAATAATGCAGCCCAAGCTGCAGGGTGCAGGAAGGGCACACTGCTGCCTTGCATTCAGCTTGGTGACCACCAGGAAGACCACAAAGTCCTTTCCTGCAAAAGCTGTTTCCCAGCTGGTCAGAGTCCAGCACCCACTGGTACATTTGTCCCCTCTCACAAATAGTTGCCTGCTACTAGCGCATACTGCTCCCTTCTGCTAGGCTTGCATGGTTCAGAGTTAGGTGCCCCAGATGCTTTGCTTGAAAGCTTGTCTGGCTTCTCTTCAGTTTTGAAGGCAAAGAACATGCTTCATAGTTCTGAGATTTTAGGTGGGCCAGGAGCCTTCCTCTTGGTGGCAGAAGCCACTAGCTTCCATTTCTCACCTTCCCCAGAGGCTGAGCTTACCTTTATACTAGGGATAGAAGGGACTGGTCCTTCAAAGGCCAAACTCAAATGAGGCTTATATTCAGTGGTGTGCACTGCTCCTTTTGAAAACTTGCTTTAGGTGAATTCTACACGTCTGCAGTTTCATTTAGAAGTTGCTTGGCTTTTAAAATTGATTTGACATGTTAAATTGTTTTAATACTGGTGAATTCAGTAGCACTTTTAAGTGCAGTATGGCATATAACTTGTACCACATGAAGAGCTACTTGTCCAGAAATTTTCAGGAATGAGAATTTTATGGTTACTGGGTTCTGCTCTCATATTCAGATCAAATGTCACTTCCTTTTTGCAGTTTATACAATGTTTGTTTCTTTTTCTCCACAAGGGTATCCATCCATATCATTCCTTAAGTTACACCAGTGGAGATACAGCTACAGATTCACCAGTGCATGTTGGCCGTTCTGGTATGGCAGTCAAAGAAAGTCCAAGAAAAGAGAGTCTGCTGAGCTATCTCACTGGGAGCTTTCCCAGCCTGCATAATCTCTTGGAAGGGACTCCTCAAAGAAGTACAACTGCTGTTAAAAGTAGTTCTTTAACAAGAACAGGTATGATGTAGTGTCATAACCTTAAGGGAGGGGAAGGGAGAATTGATTTAGAAAAGGTCCTATATTTTCACTGTTTAAGATCTTCCCTTACTCCCTCCAAATAGGAATCATAGGTTGTAATAGTAGTTCCTGTACATCACTGCACCATTCCATTACCTAGAAGTAAGCAATAAGTGCATCAGGTTGAGAAAGAAATTACAACTAAGAAAAGAAATAAAATGTTTTCCTTTTGCATAGCCTTACTACACTTCTTGAGTATAATATATAATTGCTCAAGTAAGTGTCTTTGAATGGCTAAAGTAATGAAGTGATCACTCTGTCATTTTTTTTCTAGACCTTATAAGGAGCTCATAAAGTGGGCTAATGTTGAAGTAACTTATTTTGTGTATAATAAGTTTCAGATTTTTAGTAATGGTCTTTTGAACAAATGTGTTGTGTAGAGGTTTGAGATACACCCACTGACATGTATCCTGCATTATTGTTCAGAGTTCAACATGTATAAAGAAAAAGATGCGTTTGATTATTGCATTTTTCTCTAAAATCTCTCTCCTTTGCTGTCAGGGAATGAAATATTATTCAGAAGAAAAGGTATTTTGGTTTCTTAATGACTCTTTTCCTCTAAATAATGGTAGATAGAAACAAATGCAAACCACTTGTAGTGTTGCATCCATTAGTGCCATAGTGTGATGTCTGTGGTAGCACCAGTAGTAGTCTGACATTCAGTGTACTGGAATATACCTTGAGGATTAGGTTTACTTTAGTAGTTAATAGGTGTTGTCAGTAAAATTATGTTATGATCCTGGCTTTTACTGTCTGATACAAATGCTAAAGCTTCTGATTTATCTGCATAGGAAATACTGTGGCCACAGACATGTTATCTGAACATCCTTTGCTGTCTGAACCATCTTCTGTGAGTTTCTATAACTGGATGTCAAATGCTGTGGGGAATAGAGGAAGCGTAGTCCAAGAAAGTCCTGCCACCAAATCTGGACACAACAGTCTTCCAACAGGTATTGCTATTCACAGCTGAACTGAAGAGATGATTCTAGGTTCTGTGTTTACCACATTATTTCTCCAAGTAATTGAGGAAGTGACTTCAGTTTATCAGGTGTAAATACTGCTTGTGGCACTTGTCAGTAGAGAGAAAATGAATAAATATGATTTAAGCAAAGCTGCTGTTTTAATTCTCTCATCCTGCCTTCAAAAATAAATCATGTTCTTAAATTTGGAACTGTAAATGTAGCTTCCCAAACCATGGGTAGCTGCCAAAAGCTAAGCCATAGTATCACCTTTATTTGCAGGGTTCCTTGGATTTTGCTAGTTGTTTTTAATCCAGTTTGTGTTTGCTGGGTTTGGAATAAAGATTTTGTATGTTGGAGGCATTGCTTTTTCTCACTTCCATTTTGAGACTAAACATTTTGAGAGTAACCTTCTTCAGAGATGGGTATAAGAAAATGGAGGAAAAAATACATGCTACAGAAAATATGAAGTGTTGTTAAAGCAGCTTGAAGCTACTTATTGTGGCATATTTATTAGTCTTGTAAGCATCTCATCACTCACAATCCTTAAATGTGTCTTAGCTATCTTTTTTCACTAACACTAAATTTGAATGTTTCTTCTCTTAACAGGTTTTCAACCATAACATATGGGATCCTAGGCAATAAAAAGTTGATTTAATTTGCTTTTAAAATTAAACAAATAGTCTGATCCTATGGAGGTTGTAGCCAGGGGGTGGTTGGCCTCCTCCCAGGGAACCAGCAAGAGAACAAGGGGACACAGTCTCAAGTTGTGCCGGGGGAAGTATAGGGTGGATGTTAGAAGGAAGTTCTTCACAGAGAGAGTGATTGGCATTGGAATGGGCTGCCCAGGGAGGTGGTGGAGTCACTGTCCCTGGAGGTGTTCAAGAAAAGACTGGCTGAGGCACTTAGTGCCATGGTCTAGTTGACTGGATAGGACTGGGTGCTAGGTTGGCCTGGATGATCTTGGAGGTCTCCTCCAACCTGGTTGATTCTATGATTCCATGCTGTTTAAGTGGTGTGGCTCCTCTTTAAACTGGAATGTGTGTTCTCTGCAGAAAGAATCACAAAAGTATAGTTTTCCATTTATTGATTGATATCAGAAAAAGCTGCAGTTTTTCCCTACTGGAACTGGAACAGTTTATTCACAAGCTTATGTTCCTGAAATGAAGATTTAGTGATTTTAGGCCAGACATAGATTTATCCAAAACATTTTTCTGTGGAGGTGTGTAGCCATGACTCTCTGGTATGTGCTGTAAGCTCAAGTTCTGAAAAATCAGGAATAATTTAGGTTGGCAGAGCAGCTCTGTCACATGGAAGTTGAGGCCACCCCCAGCTCACAATGCAGTTGATTCAGTATTGATCTGCCCTGTGCTGCAAGTATGATTAGTTGTGAATAGAGCAACTGCAGTGATGTGGCTGTCCATAGCCATTTTATGAAGGAGCCATTTGGCAGGAGACTGATCTATAGAGATCTAATTAGTTGGTCTTGCATTGTGTGATGGTTTGGGTGTGTCCCCCCACACACACACTTTGGAAATCACCCAGACTAGACTCAGCCAGCTCTGGAAATGGAATGAAGCTTATATTTACATCTTAGCACAATACACAAGCAGATATTTACAGTATCACAGTTATATACAGGAATATACAAATTAAAAGGTAATACAGAAACACAACTCCCCTCCCAGAAACCTGAGTCCCCAGGAGGGCTCTCAACTGCCCTTCCACCTTTCTCCCACCCCTCTCCCTTATCCCAGATCTTGCCTTATGCCCAAGGAAGATTGGAGGGTCAGCCAGGGGGGTTAGAAAGTAAGTGGATTAATTGGAGAGATGGCAGGTTAAGGTAGAGAGAAAAAATGCAGCCCAAAACCCAGACACAGAGTAATTCCCTTATCTATGTTTGTGTTCTTGTTCTTATACATCTCAGCAAGCCTATGAGTGAAGTAGACATCACCATTGTTTTCTTCTCACAGCCTGTAATCTAGTTCTTCTCACCAAAACACTCTAGCTAGCTTCAAACTAGCACACACTGGGACTAATAAAACCCAAAAGCACATGGAAAGCCAAAAGCAAGTATCTGTAACTGTGGGTAATCTTTCTTTTCATTGATGGTGTCAGCTGTAAACTGTTCCAGTTTAAACAGGAACTAAGTACTCTAGTAATACAAAAGCCTTGGAAGGGAGATCAGAAGGAAGGAAATATGTTTGCACTTTCCAAATATGAGCTGGATTTACCTCTGTTACCCGTTTCAGCAACATCAAAACTGTCTCTATCCCACATGCCACTTGTGGGAGGTTATAGACCTGACTGGAATTCTGCCTTCCTATGTGTACAGAATGTGTTTCTGTATAATTAATCATACTGAATTTAACGGAATTGGTGGTGTTTAAATTTGCCATGCTGTTAGTGTTCCATGAGTATTTATTTTACAGGTGTGGCACCCAATCTTCCTACTATACCTTCTGCTTCAGACTTCAACACAGTTTTGTCCAGTGACCAGAACACCTTGGATGGCACACATTCCCAGCACAGCACCAGTCAGGATGATATTGCAGGTGTAGAAGAAGGTAACCAGGGCTTTCCTGCTGTCCAGCTAGCAGATGCACAGGTAGGTGTGGTGTGCTGCTGTATTTTGGAGTTCTGCAGAGCAAAACAAGTTACCATTTTAAAAAAGAAAATATTTTTACAGTAATGAAAACATTATCGTGGTTTTGTATACACTTCTTATGCATTCCTAAAGATGAAAGGCTCAAGAAACCCCTGAGGTGTTCCATAATTAACTGTATGAATGGTGGTTACTAGAGCTTTGTTTTATAACTTCAAAGAATACATTGCAGCATTTATAGGATTTAACCTAGTTCTCTGAAGTACTTGAAGGAAAAATGCACAAAGCTTGCTCTTCAAGCTAGAACTGAGTGCTCAGTAATCTGTGTAGTCATTTTTTTTTACTTAAGTCCATAAAGCTTCTTTTTTATCCTTCTTCCTCTTCTACAGCACTGTCAATAATGTGTAAAAGCGTTCTTTATTATGCAGCTCCTGTTGTGAGTATTGTAGATCAGCACTTGATGGAGCAAGAATATAGGAGAAATCTAGACAATAAGAAGTGGTGGATTTTGTTTTGTAGGTTGTTTTCAAACCTTTACTAAGTTACACAGGAATTCAGTCTCAGGATGCAATGCCACTCTGCTACAGAATGTACTTTGGAGAGTACCTTTCATTCTCGGGAACCCTGGACTGCTTGAGGGCAGATATTGTTGATTCAGATACAGCAAAGGAAAGAAAAAGCAAGCGAGCTCGAAGGTATGTTGTGAGAGAGCTGAAATTATGTGTATCAGTTAAAGAATAGAAATGAAGATTTTCATGTGAAGACATAGAATTCCAGAGGACTTCCATAGAACAAGGAGCAGTCTTCCATTATTTTAATCTTATCTAGTTTATCTCCTGTTAAAATATATGCTTACGTTAATCTTCTTAGGGAATGGTTTTGAAAGTTCAAGTATTTGAATCTTGGCCAGGTTTGAAAATTGGAGACTGGGGAACTGGTGGGAAGAATAGTAGGGAAAATTTGAGAAGCTCTTAAATGCTGTTTTGTAATTAATCCTGTAAACGAGGTTGTAGCTTTCAGTATAAATGCTGAATCTTCTCTCCATTCCCCTGGTGATTTTGGGCAAAGCTTTAGGTTATGATGGCGAGGTTGCATGGCAAAATAAGTTTAGATAGCACTGAATGATTACTTTGTGAGTAGCACACTGTATGAAAGTCTAAAATTCCATTTTTTTATATTTAGATCTATGGTAGGAAGGCAATATCCTGAGGGAAATAAGTGTTTGATTGAGTGAATTAGATGTACCACTGTGTTAAAAAGCCAACACCACCATTTGACGATCATAAAAAGAAGTAAAGTAGTAACTTGTACCTTTTATTTCCTTAGGCAAGGAGCTGTCAATCTTCCTCCTCTTGAATTCAAACCAGCTTTGATGTTAGAAACTTTCAGTATTAGTGCTGTTGTAATGGAGAAGTCCATGTGCACACCTCACAACTCCACCAATGCCCTTTCTTTCCATGACTTGAACAAACGCTATTACAACACTTTCCACTGTAATTTTACCATTTCCTGCCAGTCCATAAGCCAGCACGTGGACATGGCTCTGGTTCGCCTCATTCATCAGTTCAGCACAATGATTGATGATATCAAAGCCACCCAGACAGACATCAAACTGAGCAGGTACACAGCTGGATCAGCCTCTCCAACGCCTACTTTTAAAACCCGCAAGCACAGAGACTTCCGCTCTTCTGACTTCAGCCGAAGCTCTCGAGGCAGTCTTAATGGAGCTAACAGAGTGAACAACACCAAGAGCAAACGAACAAACAATGAGAACAACAAAAAAGAGTCTCGAAACAAGAATTCCTTGGGGAGGTCAGAAAGAAGAACTTCTAAAGTGTCCCGGAAAGGTTCAAAAGATGTCGTGGACCACATGACTATTCACATGGATGACTCTGACTCTATCACAGTGTCAGAACAGAGTGAACCTTCTGCTGAGTGCTGGCAAAATATGTATAAACTCTTGAACTTCTATTCACTCATTTCTGACCCGACTGGGATTTTAGAGAAGTCTTCTGAAACGTTTGGGCCAACAGGTAAACTAGTTCATGAAAACAAATAGTTGTAGAGTGTGTGCTTTTGCTCAAGTCTCTTTTTCTACAGCTTTGATCATAAGGCTGTTTTTGAAAGTTACCTCCTTATCTGGCAAAGCTGGCAGCTTGTGGCTTGGACAGGTACACTCTGACATGGGCCAAGAAATGGCTGGAGGGCCGGGCCCAGAGAGTGGGTGGTGAATGGTGCCACATCAAGTTGGCACTTAGTGCCATAGTCTAGTTGCTTGGATAGGGCTGGGTGATAGGTTGGACTGGGTGATCTTGGAGGTCTCTTCCAGCCGGGTTGAGGGGAGCTGTAATTGGTTCTCTGAGGTGATGTGCAAAAGAAAAAAAACAAAAACAAAACAAAACAAAACAAAAAAAAAAAAAAAAAGAATTTTCCTGGCTTTACAGTATCCTTTGGTTCCTTCAGTTCTGGACTTAGTGACGTGTGTGTTTACTGATGATCCTTAGTTGCAAGCACAAATATAAATCAGACGTGCCAAGGATTTCTTGCAGAGTATCCTTCAGTAACTCCTGTGTGTTTCTGTAGGTGTTCGAAGCCCAACTGAACCTGCTTGCAGAGTGGTGTTTGAGAACGAGCAGGATAACAGCAGAGACGCGCAGAGGAAGCGCAGCCTGGTGACTTCGGAGCCTCAGCATGTCACTCTCATAGTCTTTGGGATAGGCATGGTGAACCGGACCCACCTGGAGGCAGACATAGGTGGTCTGACAATGGAGTCTGAACTGAAGAGAATCCACGGCAGCTTCACCCTGAAGGAGAAAATGAAAGGTGGGACAAGCAGAAATGAACTCTGTGATTAAATACAGTGGGAGTGTTACCTGTTTGTGTCTGCACGTAGCGATACCAATGTGGATGTGCATGCATTGTAATATGCTTTGTTTGTAAATAGCTGTACATTGTACTATCCACACACAAAAATAACAACATTCAGCACGTTGTTTTAACTAGGATGTTGAAGGATGCAAGCTTTTCAGAAAATGCCACGAAAGGAAGTCCTTGTAGAACAAAGGCAGTCCTTTAATTGCTGAAAGCTTGCTTCTTGTCACAGTTTAAATCTGGTATTGCTTAACGTGGCAACTCAAACTCAGTTTTTCAGTTATTTTTGTGCTACAGTATTTTTGAAAGTACACCTTGGTCTGAAATACCTGGAAGTGTTTTACTGAATTAAATGCTCTTAAGTAACCTTTTTTTTTTTTAAAGATGTACTGCATCAGAAGATGACTGAGACATGTGCCACTGCTCACATAGGAGGTGTCAATATCGTCCTGCTGGAGGGAATTACCCCAAATATCCAGTAAGTACAAATCTGACAGTTCAAAGTCGTTCAAGTGCACAGAAGTGGTATCAATTGTGTGGCAGTGAAGGTATGTAGCCTAATGTGGGGAAAGCACTGATATGTCTTCAGGCAGAATCCATGAAGTTACAAGAGTTTGGTGGCAACCATGCAGCGTGCTTGAGTTTGACTTGTAAAGCCAATTGCATGTACCCATGCCTTTCTGTGGAAGGCCTGTCTGAGTAAGCTAAGAAGTAATCTGGTGAATGTTCTAGTAGGTTTCAGTCTGGGGCAACCCATCACACAAGATTTAAATGTTGTCATGTGAATATGAATATTCCTGCTTCATTCTATTTTTAATCAAAGGTAGTAAGTTCCGAACTGATTGTACAGTCACACTGTAAATAGATAAGTGACCTGACTGAGAAATTGTAGGTGACAGGTCCTGTTGTGAAAAGGAAGAAATCGAATTTCCTCCAATCAGAGCATTCTGTACTGATTTCGTTCCATGCAATGTACTTACAGAAATTTTATCATATCTTGTGTGTTTGCTGTCCCACTTCTAAATGCTTTTCCAAGTTCAGAGGTTCCGTTAAGCCATACAAGATTTTTAGGGAGTATTTAACCTACTGGTGCTGATTATTCCCATATGAAATATGTATTTTTTTTAACAGATATGTTTTTTAACTCCCACAATGCATGATTTTTTTCTTTCTACAGTTCTAATATCCATTTTTCACCTTCTATATTATTTACACAACATGGTAGAGGAGGAGAATCACTTTTTACGCATGAACATCTTGAATCGTTTGCTCAGTCTCCACATGGTTGGGGTTTTTTTATTTGCAAAGTTAACATACTCAGAAAGATCATGCATTATTTTTCTTTATTGCTAGCTTAAATTCTTTGTTTGAGTTGCAAAACAACATTTTAACTACAAGTTTTTGTAATACAGATCACCCTCACGCAGTATGAACATTAGCTGGGTAACCCTCAGTATGTGATCTGGGTTTGGAATACTCATGTTGTGGAAAAGGGGCTGAGAAATACAACTTGAGTCTCTCCTTTAGTTTCTGTTTAGATTGGAGGATGCTATGGAGAGATATAGAGAATTTTATTTATGCCCCCAGATAAATTGCTTCCAATAGTTGTGTTCCAGAGGGATAGATAGAAGTTCTCATCTGTCAGATGTGTAGGGTTTCTGAAGGTGACTGAAATTCTTCCTCTCTGTTTTATGTCATAATCTTACTGAGCTTCCATATAGGGAGGGTACAGAATGAAAGGGGGGAAATGCTGGTTTTTATAACCACAGCAAACACAAACCCAAAACCTTCAGCTTGGTAAATCTGAAAGTTGTGTCATATTGTGGGTTACAAGTAATTAACTGACTAATTTTGCATGAATGTTTATTCTTTATTTGCTTTGTTTTTGTTTTTCTTGCTTTCTCTTCAATCTTCATCTGTAGACTGGAGGATTTTCCTACATCTCCTACAAGCACAGCCAAACAAGAGTTTCTGTATGTCATATTACTATGTTTAATAGTCTTGCAATTAACTCTGTGTTGTGTAGCTAATGGCTGCATTCCTCTTGCGTGTGTTTGTGTAGGCAGATATTGCTTGAAAACATTTTAGTTTGGCATCTACTGTTACTTAGATAACCTTATAATATAGCCTGCTAAAGATATGACAAAAAAAAGGCCCTTGTAAATGTTAGCAATCTAGCTTTAGGGCCAGGTATTAGACTATATGGTCTCTACTGCGATGCTAGAATGGTTCCACTGCCTGTTAAGCTCTTTAGATCTGCTTCGGTGCTTATTTTAATGAGGTGAAACAATGCTGATAAATCTGAAGGAACAGACAAATTAGGTTTGCTCTGATCTTGTTAAGGAGCTGCTGTGGTTGGAGTGATTGTACCTGTTGTGACTTCAGCATCAATAGGACCATTCTTTTTGTCTTTATGGAGTTCTGTGCTGGGTTTGTGAGGCATTCTGATCAAGTTATGCTAGCACAAAATGTTTCCCTTAAACATCTGCTGCTCATGACATGCTGCTTCATGTCTCCCAGATCTGTATGTGTCAGTGTAGGTCTTTTCTTTCAAGTTGCTTTCTGACTTCCTGATGCTACTGTCCAGAGGGTCTTACTGGAGTAGTGGTCAAGGTGGGAAATGTTACATGGGCTACCCAGAAGCCTTGTTACACAAGGACTCTGCAGTACTCTGAGAGGAAAGGTTATGTAGGCAAAAACTGTGAGGCTTTTTGTTTCTTTTCTTTTTGTCTCTCCTTCCTGAAGCAGTATTCTGAACATGGGCTTTTTTTGCTGCTTTAGACCACCAGTGGATAGCTCTTGAAAGGACTTCTTACGATTACTGTTATAACATTTGTGTGTTTTCAGTGATACAATGATACAGGATTAACTTTAAAATGTCCTTATAGATGTAGCTCTGGAAGTAAAGGTCTGAAAAACTGCAAGTGATGTAAAGAAAATACTCAGGTTTTTGTTCCTTTTTGTTTGGTAGCGACATTGAAGCAGTAAGGTCATACTGTTTTGTGTAGTGTATCGCTGAAGAGTTCTATCTGTTGTCATATGATGTAGTCAACAAAAAGTATAAATGATTAAAAGGATTGGACAAATCCATGTAGGATATGTCTGATGGAGAATTATCAACACAATACTGCCTCTGGCTCAAGAAGTAAACCTGATGGCTATAGTTAAGGGAAGAATCACTTTATTTACACCCCACATAGCTGCTACTCCTTTCATTTTCATCTGACTCTGTGGCAGTTACTCAGCTTGTTATGACCCTCCTGCTGATGGTTTTCCCCCTCTGTTTGTCTGACATTCCCATAAATCTGCTATGTTGAGTGGTGTCTTTATAGCATGTCCTGTAGTAGGACAAAGACTTTTTTGTTTTTGTTTTTGTTTTTCTGGAGAGTGATTATTTATGGGATTGATTGAAGAACATAGAATTGCTTCTTGCTGCTATACAGCCTAAGTATCACTGGATGGTTTTAGTAATATTCAGCCACATCTGTAATAGGTAGATCACCCTAGGTAAGCAAACTGCAGATATATGATACACAGTGCTCATTCCAAGTCATACAGTCACAGAATCATTTTGGTTGGAAAAGACCTTTAAGATTATTGAGTCCAACCCTTGTCTAACTACCAAGTCCAGTGCTAAAGCATGTCTCTTGTCACATGTATAGCTGAACAGTTCTTCTGCATTGCTTTATGAACCATATCCTCCTTAACATTGAAATAAAATTTAGACTTCATATTTTGTCAATAAAACATCACCATTCACAAACCCATTTATCACTTGGTAGCACTTACTGCTAAGTGAGTGTTTCCTCTGTTGATCTTTTTGAATACTGAAATAAGATTTTACTGGGTCTTCTTAGGAAAAGGATGATTTTAGATTGTTCCTGTTGAAATGGAAGGCTCTTATTTGTTCCTGTCTGTGAAATGTTGTCTGTGTTATGTGCAGCCCAGTGTGCCTAAACTCAGGTCTTACCTTATGCAAAAACAGTTGAACAGGTGTTTTTGCAATGCATGACTTGTAGCTCTCTTAAATGTAGCGTAGTTGTTTGTGGCATGTAGTGCATCTGTGTGTGTGAAGTGAAAGCAAAAGGAATGTATCTGTAGTTTACAGACAAAATACTTGGATGAATACTTAAAAGGTTGGCTAACACTTAAACCCCCTCCAACATTTTAACATAACACTATACCTGTTTTGAGGGACATGCAAATAAATCCTATTTCCTTCTCTGTTAGAACTGTTGTGAAATGCAGTATTGCCAAATCCCAGGCCCTGTATAGTGCCCAGAGAGGGCTGAAAACAAACAACGCTGCTGTAGTCAAAGTTGGAGCCATCAGCATCAACATCCCTCAGCACCCTGCCACGCTGCACAGCATGATGGTGCGCAGCTCTCACCAGCTCTCCAAGCAGATTTCAGATCTCATCAGGCAGCCTTCAACTGCGTAAGTGCCGTCTGTATGGCACTGGATGCCATCCCGTTTGTGGGCTTGTGCTGCTTTGAGCATGTGTGGGAGAGTCACGCTCATCATACTTTGTGTTAGAATAACAACAAGCCCTTTTTCATCTCTCTGTTGGTAAACAGGCCTCAGCCTACCAAAGAAGATGTTGCAACTCCTTTGCCCTCTGAAAAGACTCCAACAAGCATTAATCAAACACCTGTTGAAACTAATGAGTTTCCCCAGCTGCCAGAAGGCTTAGAAAAGAAGCCTATAGTTCTGAAATTCAGTGCCATGATAGATGGGATAGCTATTGGAGCAGCACTCCTGCCCTCTCTGAAGGCAGAATATAAGATGGGAAGAATGAGGAGTCACGGAATGACAGGTAACAGCTCTCTGAAACTTTGCAAACGTTATGCTTTTCATTTGACCTTGTTAGAAGAGTCCAAGAGGACCCAATACCTCTGATGAATTATAGCTAAGGCTTTGAATCTGTCATTACAGGCTTATTTTTTTGGATGTGGACTGCAATCAGATGGGGCCATATAGAGCATTTACACTAGCTGTTATACACAGCTGCCAGAGAAAGAAAACGAGAGCAGATGAAGACCTGTATACATTCATATACAGTTTCCTCCAGGAAGCTTCCTTCTCACTGTTAAAACTTTTATTTATGATTCTTGATTAATTAAATTCTGTTTTGTAAGGCTACTTGAGAATAGAATCATAGAATCAGTCAGGGTTGGAAGGGACCACGAGGACTATCTAGTTCCAACCCCCCCTCTAGTTCCAACTCCCCCTAGGGCAGGGACACCCTACCCTAGATCAGGCTGGCCAGAGCCTCATCCAGCCTGGCCTTAAAACACTTCCAGGGATGGGGCCTCAACCACGTCCCTGGGCAACTCATTCCAGGGTCTCACCACAGTCATGCTGAAGAACTTCCTCCTCACTTCCAGTCTGAACCTACCCACCTCCTCCAGCTTCGCTTCATTCCCCCTAGTCCTGTCACTTCCTGATCATAGAATCAACCAGGTTGGAAGAGACCTCCAAGATCATCCAGTCCAACCTAGCACCCAGCCCTAGACAATCAACCAGACCATGGCACCGAGTGCCTCATCCAGTCTTTTCTTGAACACCTCCAGGGATAGTGCCTCCACCACCTCCCTGGACAGCCCATTCCAATGCCAATCACTCTCTCTGAGAAGAACTTCCTCCCAACATCCAGCCTATACTTCCCCTGGCACAACTTGAGACTCTGTCCCCTTGTTGTGTTGCTGGTTGTCTGGGAGAAGAGACCAACTCCCACCTGGCTACAATGCCCCTTCAGGTAGCTGTAGACAGCAATGAGGTCACCTCTGAGCCTCCTCTTCTCCAGGCTAAACACTCCCAGCTCCCTCAGCCTCTCCTCATGGGGTTTGTGTTCCAGGCCTTTCACCAGCTTTGTCGCCCTTCTCTGGACACATTCCAGCACCTCAACATCTCTCTTGAATTGAGGGGCCCAGAACTGGACACAGGGCTCAAGGTGTGGCCTGACCAGTGCTGAGTACAGGGGCAGAATAACCTCCCTTGTTCTGCTGGCCACACTGTTCCTGATACAGGCCAGGATGCCATTGGCTCTCTTGGCCACCTGGGCACACTGCTGGCTCATCTTCAGTCTACTATCTACCATTACCCCTAGGTCCCCTCCTGGCTGCTTTCCAGCCACTCTGTCCCTGTAAAAAGTCCCTCTCCAGCTTTTTCTGTAGGCCCCCTTCAGATACTGAAAGGCCACAATAAGGTCACCTTGGAGCCTCCTGTTCTCCAGACTAAACAGCCCCAACTCTTTCAGTCTATCCTCATAGGAGAGGTGCTCCAGCCCTCTGATCATCCCTGTGGCCCTTCTCTGGACACGCTCCAGCACATCCACATCCTTCTTGTAACGGGGCCTCCAGAACTGGATGCAGTACTCCAGGT
Source organism: Pogoniulus pusillus (assembly GCF_015220805.1). NCBI lineage: Eukaryota > Metazoa > Chordata > Aves > Piciformes > Lybiidae > Pogoniulus > Pogoniulus pusillus. The sequence continues at coordinate 11,989,996 of NC_087273.1, forward strand.
GGGGTCTCAGCAGAGTGGAATAGAGGGAGAGAGTCACCTCCTTTGACCTGCTGGCCACACTTCGAATACTTACGGGGCCTCAGTACAGATAATGTGGTTTGCCTGACTCCCTTCTCTATCTAATTACAGTGAGGTCTGCATTTTCTTTGAATCCTGTGGGTGGATATTTTTAGCTCTAGAGGTCTGTGTATTTCAGTAATATTTAAAAGATTTTTTTAATTTCAGAAGGGTTTTTTAAAGCTAAGGCCAAATGAAAAATCATTTTGCCATCCATATCTTTTCTTTCCCTGTCTTCCTTTTCCAGGTGCCCAAACAAGATTTAATTTTGAGCTTCCAAGCCACAGATTGCGCTTCACTTCAAAAGTCTCTGCAACTGATATGTCAACTATTCCTCCTTCAGCAAGTCTCAACCTTCCTCCTGTCACTATGTCAGGCAAATACATCATGGAAGAACATGATACTTACTCAGACCAAATCTGGAGCATAGATGAGCTGCCTGCTAAGCAAGGCTATTACCTACAGGGGAACTACTTGCGTTGTGTGGCTGAAGTAGGTGTTGAAGACATAATCATCTTAATTTGCTCTTCTGTCACATTTTCTATGTGCATCTCTTGTAGTGTTTAATAACCTTCTTCCTCCAGGACTCTTGAGTTTACAGGTTGATCCAAATAAAGCATTTGTAATTTTGTGACATGAGTAGAACTTTTTCAGTCTTTCAGTCTGATGAGCTGCCCACATAATAAGTAGTCAAGACCTCTATGTTGGAAGATTTTGGACATGTTATTTTGTGCAAATAAATATTGAAGATAAGTTTTGAACCTTTTTTTGGAATGGCAGTGTTTCTCACCAGTGAAGCAGATAAAAATGTGTTATGCTGATGACTCAGTGTCATTTTAAATGGAAAGCTAACTGTAACGTGTCAGATAATGCAATAAGAAATAATGAAATATTTTAACCCAGACTTCTTCTTTTATAACTGGTTTATTTTTGCATGATTAGACAGCTCTATAGATGGGAGAAGCTATATATATCCTTATTAAAAGATAGAAAGTTTTCTGTTTGATACAGAGTGTTCTACTCCCAAGTTCTGTTTGTGTACCAATTTCCACAGTTACTACTCACAGAGAGAAATTGATGCTGCTTTAAAGAAACCTTTCTGGTGGGGAAAAGTGAGGTTTTTCTATTACCTATATTTCTTTAGTCAGAAAAATGCTCTGGTGTATTTGCAATTGAGGCTGCTGATGGTTTTCATCTTTGTTGAAGAAGTTTAATTAGGTGCTGCTTTTTGTTCAAGACATTTGAGTTATTTCCTGGTTAAAGAAAGATCTTAGGGGTTTAAAATTTGTTTGGCATGTAAAACAACATGGAGGGCCTGCTTAGCAAAGGCAAAACCCAAGTCCAGGTAGTTTCAGAGAACATTTTTATTGAGATTTTTATATTTTAAAACTCTTACACAGATTCCCTAGGGATATTCTTCAAGATGAGATTGGACACATAATACATTTACTGTTGAGGAGATAGTGAACATTTTCCTCTATGGTGACTTAATGATGCACTTCTAGAGGTTGACAGCTTCTTTCTATGTTGTCCTGATAATGATTTACTATCTGGAATTAAGTAAAATTTTACATACTTCCATGAACATTAAGCCCTGAATTTTATTGTTTAAGATAAACTTGAGCAGGAGAATAATTTTTCTTCATAAAACAACATAAGTCCCCTGATTTTCTGGCAGGCTCTTACAACGGGGATAAAAAAAACCCAAACTATTCAATGGTCTTTTGCTTAATGTCAGTAACAATTTAATTTGATCTGGAAAGATGCCTGAAAATTTACCAAACAGTGCATTTTTAACATAAATATGATAACTGCTTTAAAGCTTTGTTCTAAAATGTTCTATTTCTGCAGGTGGGTTCCTTTGAACATAACCTCACAACTGATCTCTTGAATCATTTAGTCTTTGTACAGAAGGTGTTCATGAAAGAAGTAAATGAAGTCATACAGAAGGTTTCAGGTAAGCAAAACACTTAAAAATATCTTTGAGTGAGTTCTTTAAATGTTATTTGGTGGTTTGGTAGTTCTTGGGATCAGCTCTTCCCAGAGCCTCTGTTGTTTCAAATTCCAGCTCTGCTCCTTAGAGTGCTAGATGCAGACTGATGGTGTATGTTAGAGAGAGAATGTTATAGAGTGACCAATGTAAATAAATATTCCAAAGCAAGTGAAATTTGAAGTAGCTTGGTTTTCACACTGTTTGAGCTATCATAAAAGGCTACTCTAGAAATACAGAGATATTTTAGTGGAAAGGTTGATTAACAGTTGGAAACATCTGTAATGTTGTAATGTGTAATGGAGGGGTAATTAATTAATGCAAGATGGTTTTTTTTAAAATTAATTTTGTTTATTAATTTTCAATATTCAGGAGTCTCACTCCTCCCAACCACTAATTTTAGCAATAATAACAGGTTCTTCACAACTGTCATGAAAAGCATTGCATAAAGGAATAATTGGATCTAGAACAAATAACTAGTAATAATACAACACTAACTCAATTGAACTGGAAGAGAAGGTTTTTGTGATCAATTATACCACTGCCCACTAGATGGACTCGAGAAGCCCCTTTCTGCTTATGGCAGAAAACAATTAGTGAATTACAAGAAGCTTTAAGTATTTACTCACCAAATATTAGTCTCCCAACTCGCAGGGCTAGCTGCAGCTTCAGACAGCACCCAAACATGTCCTGAGATCTGTATAATCTGTGTGTCCTTTCCAGGACTCTTTGTCTTGGCAGGTGTAGGCAGGTTGTCTTGTAATGTGCAGTCTTGGCACGATGTCATGCTGGTTATAGAGGCCTATTTGCATGAAGGCATTTAAAGCCTATTCCTGGTGAACTTGAAACAATCTCCAGGCAAACCATCCCAAAGCACAGGGCTTACTATTCAGCAGAGCTAACTTATAGCTTAGCAAAGCATTATCACAGTATCACAGTATCACAGTATCACCAAGGTTGGAAGAGACCTCACAGATCATCAAGTCCAACCCTTTACCACAGTGCCTCACAGATCATCAAGTCCAACCCTTTACCACAAGGCTAGACCATGGCACCAAGTGCCACATCCAACCTTGCCTTGAACTGCCCCAGGGACGACGACTCCACCACCTCCCCAGGCAGCCCATTCCAGTGCCCAATGACTCTCTCAGTGAAGAACTTTCTCCTCACCTCGAGCCGAAATTTCCCCTGGCGCAGCCTGAGGCTGTGTCCTCTCATTCTGGTGCTGGCCACCTGAGAGAAGAGAGCAACCTCCCCCTGGCCACAACCACCCTTCAGGTAGTTGTAGACAGCAATAAGGTCACCCCTGAGCCTCCTCTTCTCCAGGCTAAACAACCCCAGCTCCCTCAGCCTCTCCTCGTAGGGCTGTGCTCGAGTCCTCTCCCCAGCCTCGTCGCCCTTCTCTGGACACGCTCAAGCATCTCAATGTCCTTCCTAAACTGGGAGGCCCAGAACTGAACGCAGTACTCGAGGTGTGGTCTGACCAGTGCAGAGTACAGGGGCAGAATGACCTCCCTGCTCCTGCTGACCACACCATTCCTGATGCAGGCCAGGATGCCACTGGCTCTCCTGGCCACCTGGGCACACTGCTGGCTCATGTTCAGGCGGGTATCAATCAGTACCCCCAGATCCCTCTCTGTCTGGCTGCTCTCCAGCCACTCCGACCCCAGCCTGGGGGGGCAATGGCAGAATCACTGCCAGAAGCAGAGAGCTCAATAAGCAGGAACAATGGCAGCAGCAAGTAGGAACAATGGCAGATCCCATTGTGTTATCTGCTTATCTCTTTTAATCAATTTAGCCCAGGACTAATGGGCCTTTGGACACAGAATAGCCAATCATAATGGCATTTTTCCAAGCTTGACCGTATTAGGTGAAGTCATAGGCTTACTTTACCCAAATTTGGGAAAACATAGGCCTTGCATGAGGCAGGCACAAAATAAGTGTTTGTACACAGAATGTAAACCGGAGCAAAACAAGTCTGGACAAGCCAGGGTCCTTACACTCAGTGGCTCCAGGTTCTTTGTCCTCTCTCCTACAGTTGCTTCTCCCCAAAATGGAGAGAGAGCAGAAGGCATGTCTGTTCAAGCCAGGGCATGTTCAAGCTGATTTTGGCCTATTCAGGCCTACCATGACAGAAAGATAAACTAAGAAGTGGTTTCTAAGTGGAAGGGGTGTCTGCGTATGCATCTACATACTCCTTTTGTATAGGGTTGGAAAGGACCACAAGGATCGTCTACTTCCAACCCCCCCTGCCATGGCCAAGGACACCCTACCCTAGATCAGGCTGGCCAGAGCCTCATCCAGCATGGCCTTAAAGACCTCCAGAGACAGGGCTTCAATCACCTTCCTGGGCAACCCATTCCAGGGTCTCACAACTCTCAGGGTGAAGAACTTCCTCCTCGTGTCCAGCCTGAACCTACCCATCTCCAGCTTTGCTCCATGTGTATATACATAAATATATATACATGTATACAATGTTCACGTGTACAAACACATGCAAAAGAAATGTGCAGGTCCTGGTGACCTGCCTTCAGGGGAGTTAGATGAGAAGAAAATGAAAAATGTCAGAATCCCTGAAGGACAAGAAGAAAACAAATTTGAAACACTGTGGTGTTTGTTGCAGGCAAGATACATTAGTTTTGGGTAGTAAGAGAATGTTTAGGGGAAGAATAAACCTCCAATACCTGTCATTATTCTGTTAAAAAAAAGTATTGAGTAACATAGAGAAGTAAACCAGGAAACCTATATTAGATTTTTTTGGCAACATTTCTCAGTCTCTGGAGTTCAATCTTAGCTCTGGTTTTATGGGAGGAATTTATTGCCATTGCTGCTTCTTTACTTTTCTAGACTATCAATTTGTATTACTAGTAGCAAGAACCTGATGGTTTTTGAGATGGGGCTGCCATGTTGTGGTCATTCAGCAGGAACATAGTCAGCAATCCCTGGCTCCCTGAATGCAGAACAATGAGTGTGGAAAGTAGATTTTGTCCTTCTGACATGCAGTAAAATCATTGGCACGGCTTGCAAATTCCAATTAGTGTGACATGCTACAGTTATTAATTTAAATGTGATTTCTGTTGCACTAAAATATTGATTGCAAATTATCCTTAGGTAAAAACTGAGTAGGTACCAGTTACTTAAGTTGGAGTTGCACAGATTAAGAGCTAGATACAGAACAGTTCATCATAATTCCACCTGCAAATTGAGGGTGGTGTTGATTTAAGAGCTGGTATCAACCTTCAAACTCATATGACTCTTTGCACTGGCTGATATAAAGATTCAGATCCAACCTACAATTTAGTGTCATTCAAGAAAATTATTCTCCCTTAAGTGAAAGGATAGTTGGAGAAATTAGATTTTAAAGTAGTATCTCTGGTTTTTTTTCCTTTGTTTTTTATCTGGCAGATGCTTTAAAACCTTAATGAAGAAATGTAATTGTAAAAATAGCCTTTAACATACATGTGGAAAACATATGAAAGATGAGTTAGTTCTTAATTGATATTGAGTACTACTACTACTGTAACAGTTACCATTGTAGATCCCAGTTAGGAATAACTGGAGGGGAAGCTAGGCATAAAGAGAGGGAGATTCTTTAAAACTGTTGAGAGGACAACGTCCAGAGACACAATAGAATGATAAAAACTTACTGTCATTGGATGTTCTGTATTTTTAATCCATGATTTAACTGCCTGTTAAGTGCACCAAATAACTGCAGTTAGAAGAACTGGTGTATATGGAGAGTATTCATGTTTTAGCCTTTTTCAGCAAGACCATCCTATAAACTGAGATTGAATATAGATCAGATCTCAAGGGAAATTTAAACCACGATTACTCCTTTAGGTTAGAGAATACAATCTGAGATGAAATGTGCCAGGATGAGGACATCAGCACAAAAAAAAATAACCACAGAACACTCTTCCCTCTTGTCCCTGAAAATACTGATCTAATTTCAATTCCTCTCTTCATGCAAATTGACAATAAAATTTAAACACTTGACTGACTACAGTGCAGGTAATCAGGAGATACACTGGAGCAGGAGATTTAAGATGGTTTCCTACACATGTGGAGCCTTTCTAGGGAAGACTTCCTGGGAGGGAGCAACATGACTACTTCGATTGTTAGTAGAGGACTATTGGCTATATGTAACAAGCTGAATGTCTCCCATCTTCAGCCTGCCTTTGGTTCTAGAAATCTTCAGTTGTTTAAAACCAGGCTTAAATTCACTGTCACATATTTTTGCATCTGTTTATTTTAAAGTTTTTCCTTTCTTAAAACTCTGAATGTATGTATTTCATGTGTACAGGAGGGGAGCAGCCCATACCTCTTTGGAATGAACATGATGGCACAACTGATGGAGACAAACCAAAAATTCTTCTTTACTCATTGAGCCTACAGTTTAAGGTAATCTTAGAATGATAGAGTTGTCAGGGCTGGAATGCACTTCAGGGATCATCTAGTTCCAACACTCCCACTATAGGAAGAGATACTTCACATTAGATCAGGTTACTCATCCAGCCTGGCCTTAAAGACCTCCAGAGATGTCTTATGACAAAACAGCCCTAAATGATATTATTTGATTTGGGGTTTTTACCTCAAAGCTTATTGAATCAGGAATACTCTGCATGAAGACAAGGAACTTGACTTTGTTTCCTGTCACCTTTTAAAATAGCCTAGTGGCATTGCATTACGAAAAAAGATCCTGTCCTCCTTTTTTGCCACACAATGAGAAGTTTGGTGAGTTTGTTTTGGGGTTGTTTATTTCCCCTTCCCTTTATGTCTCTGAACCGCATGCTAATCACTTTATGCCTTCCTTATTCATTAGGGAATTCAAGTGACAGCTACAACTCCCTCAATGCGAGCTGTAAGATTTGAAACTGGATTGATAGAACTTGAACTCTCAAACAGACTGCAAACCAAAGCAATGCCTGGAAGCAGCAGCTACCTCAAACTGTTTGGGAAGTGCCAGGTGGATTTGAATCTGGCACTAGGACAGATTGTTAAACATCAGGTTGGTGTTCAACCTTTGATTGTTATTATTTTTGGTTGCTTTTTTCCATCTTGTTTTCTTTTGTGAAAATACCAATTCTGCAGCACACACTTACTGAATAGGCTTTTGCATTTTGTTAAATGGTTGTTCAAAAGAAATTTTATCACCTGAGGTGGCAAGGGACTGGAAGTGACTTCTCAGAAGAATTAGCAAGTCTTCATTATGAGAGGCCAGTGTAGATCAAAGGAGTCAAATATGGGCTTCATACTATTAGTATGGTAGAACTTACTAGCCCCTTGCAACAATGGCTTTGCTATTAAGTCAGGGTCAATTTTTTGTTGATACTGCATGTATTTTTAGGTTACATGAATGAAATAATAAGATCAGACAAGGCTCAAACTTGACTAGACCTAAATTTTGTCCTAGTTCATCTGTATTAGTTTGACAGTTGTATCTCTTGGATTCCTAATCCTGCTGATACCTGGAATCACTAATTGTGACATGAAAATGTGACACCTAGGAACAAATACAAATCTTAGAACCTGCAAGTGTGCTGTCACAATAGAAATCTGAATATATAAATAGTTATTGTAGTTAATATGTTATGATAAATCAGGAAAGTAACACTGTGATCAGAATTTAAGTAAATTGAATCTCCTCAAAAGAGCTTTGGCTAATAAAGTGGAAAGGAGATGTCTTTACTCCTTGTTGTAAATTTACATTTTGTCAAAAGTGGTAATTTGATTATTTTGACCTGTCCTTGAACTCCTCCCTGCTGCAAACTCCCCGCTTCCCATTTTTTTTAACCTTTTAAGGTTTATGAAGAAGCTGGCTCAGACTTTCATCAAGTTGCATATTTCAAGACAAGAATTGGATTAAGAAATGCTCTCCGAGAAGAAATCAGTGGCTCATCAGATAGAGAAGCTGTGCTCATTACCTTGAACAGACCAATTGTTTTTGCTCAGCCTGTGGCCTTTGATAGAGGTATTGAAGAGACGATTGCTACAAATGCATCTTCAGACTGAGGAAGTTTTTTTTGTAGTTCCTGAAGAGACTTGATTATTTAAGATTTTGTAATATCATGCTAAATCAAGATGTTAGGTTGTTGGGAAATTTAGGAGATCTACTGCATACCAGAGGGACCTGAATGGGTTAGAGAGGTGGGCAGAGGAGTATCTTGTGAGGTTCAGTAAGGCAAAGTACAAGGTCTTTCCCTGAGGGAAGGGGGTGATGATGGGGGATAATGAAATTGAGAGCAGCTCTGCAGAAAAGGACTTGTGGGTGCTGGTGGATGAGAAGCTGCACATGAGTCAACAGTGTACCCTGGCAGCCCATAAGACCAATGACATCTTGGGCTGCATCAAAAGAAGTGTGGACAACAGATCAAGAGAGGTGATTCTGCCACTTAGCTCTGGTGAGACCTTGCCTATGGCCAGCTCTGGGGCCCCAACACAAGGCAGACATGGACCTGCTGGAGCAGATCCAGAGGAAGGCCACAAAGATGATCAGAGGGGCTGGAGAACCTCTTCTATGAAGACAGGTTAAAAGAATTAGGGCTGGAGAAGAGATATCTCTGGGGAGATCTTAGAGTTGCATTTCAGCATCTGAAGGGGAAGGCTGGGGAGGGACTGATTAGAAGGGTTTTTAGCAATAGGATGAGGGGCAATGATTTTAAACTGAAGCACAGTAAATTTAGGTTGGACATAAGGAAGTGAGAGTGGTGAAATCATAGAACAGGTTGTGCTTGAGGCCCTGTTCTTGAAGACATTCAAGATCGGACTGGATGTGGCCCTGAGCAGCCTGATCTGGTTGGAGGTGTCCCTGCTCACCACAGAGGGGTTGGACAAGATGACTTTTGAGGGTCAGCCCAATGCAATCTGTAAAGCTGTTAATAATTCCTAATGTTAAAATTTTTGTTTGCTGAGCTGGTTAGTTTGCAGATGGTTTGGAGGAAGTTGTATTCTAAGTCTTCACAAATCAATAATGTTGAGAACAGCATCACTTTCTGTATAATTCATGTGTTCACTTTGATTCTAAATCATCAGCTGTGTCCATCTTGGCCTTTGCAGCATGAATCTTTTCACTACCTCCCAGATATGTCCCTCCACTGTTGTACATCACTGTCTGAATGTAATGGAGAAAACACTTTAAGAAAAAGAGTGAATGTGTTTTTTTTGTTGTGCAAGTTGACTTCAATTAAGCATCTCTGGTTTCTTCATAAAGCTGTGCTGTTTTGGCTGAACTACAAGGCTGCCTATGACAACTGGAATGAGCAGAGAATGGCTTTACATAAAGATATCCATATGGCCACAAAAGAAGTAGTAGATATGCTGCCTGGGATCCAACAAACATCTGCACAGGCTTTTGGGACCCTCTTTCTTCAGCTGACTGTGAATGACTTGGGGATTTGCCTGCCTATCACAAACACACCTCAGGTAATCAAAATATCTGAAGCAGCTATTAATAGTCTGCTACTGAAATATCCATTTTTATGTGGTACAGGGATTTTATGTCTGTAAATGTAATTTTTAAGCATACCAACACAGAATTCATGGAATGCTGCTAATTGCACTAGTAATGTAGCTTGTACTAGAAATGGTATCCTCATTAATAGAGGAGCTAGGTTATGCATGCTTTGGGGAAACTAAATGGATTGTTTGCAAGATTCAGCTCTTTGTAAAGCCCTTGGAAATGTTTCAGATGAAACATATTGTCCTGAAAGTTTCCATCACAAAATTCCAATGAACCTTTTTTTTTCTTTTTCAAACTCTGGAAAGTGTTTGCTTTAGTATGATTTTCTTTTTCATTTGTTGAATGAAAACAAGAAATGAGAGAAAGAATAACTACTTCAGATACACAGACACATGTTTGCTTTAATATGATTTTCTTTTTCATTTGTTGAATTAAAACAAGAAATGAGAGAAAGAATAACTACTTCAGATACACAGACACATGGTTTTTAGTTACTTTTATTTAGAAACTCAGTCTAGGTTAAAAAAGATACTTAAAATGCAATAATTGACCCGAAGTCTGTCGTGGTAGTACAACACAGTGCAATAACGGTACATAGTAGTACATACTTGTGCTGGATCAAAAGAAGTTTAGATGGGCTATATGAGCTTTTTGGGAGGTAAGCAAAATGATAGGTTTTCATATGCAAAGAGCTGCATTTAAGACTCTGCACTGTTGTCAATATCAAAATAAGCACCCAAAAAATAATGTAAGATTAAAGGTAGTTTTCATTATTCAGTCAACTGATGTGCAACCTTTCTTATGAATCCTAGGCTTGTGTTCTGAGGTCGTAGGCCTCCGTGGTTTATAGTTGTTTATTATCTAGTCCTTGGTCAAAAATTGTTTTTCTCTCATTTTCCAGATAAGCTTGACTCCTGGTGCCCTAGTATTTTAACATTGTAGGTGATGATGGATTTAGAAAACAATGCAAGACATTGTACAGTCAGATGTGATGTCACTGAAAGTTCTGCAGAGAAGGAAAAATATGAGGAGATAAAAATAAGAGGATCAGTTTTCAAGATATACAACATTTAAGACAATAGCAGTTTGACATTGCAGTGACCAGTAAATTCTGTTTTTCTTTTTCAGTCTAACCACACTGCAGACCTTGACACTGGCTCTGCTTTAGTCCTGACTATTGAAAGCACCTTAATCACTGCCTGCTCTTCAGAGTCTTTAGTTAGCAAAGGGCATTTTAAAAACTTCTGTATCCGCTTTGCTGATGGCTTTGAGACAAGCTGGGATGACTGGAAACCAGAAATCAGAGGAGATCTAGTCATGAATGCATGTAAGTGGGTGTGAGTTCATACTGGACAATACTATTGCAGATTCAAATCCACTTTTACCCTTTTCTGTGATTTCTTAAAATGATGAATTTCCTCCCAAAATACAAAATACTTTGGTCTTCTAAAAGCAAAACCATGTGGATCTGAAAGGTTGGATTCCTTTGTCATTTTCCATCATGAATACCTGTTTTGTTATATGTCCCATTGTAGGCATTTAAGTTCTGTCTGAGAGATGTTGGAAGAGTTGATTGAGTTGTATAAAAAGCAACTTCATAAGGACTCCATTTTGAATAGTTGAATACAGATTAATTTATATGTGTATATATCTATCTTTAATTATGGTGAAGATACTAGAACTCATATGAAAAGTTAACTTAATGTTACCAAGTAAATTCACTTGAAATAAGAATTATCATTCAATGGGAATGAAAACTAAGCCTCCTATCGAACACCAATTGTGCTTTAATTCTGAAGGGCAACAGACTGAGGTGAAATTTGAAAGGGCTAATGTAAAGTACCTTTGACTGTCTGCCTAATCAATATGTCTGCTTGATATGCTTCATACAGGTGTTGTGCCAGATGGTACGTATGAAGTATGTTCTAGGACCACAGGACAGGCTGCAGCAGGTAATAGACTATTTTAGTAAATCAAGTCCTGTGAAAGTAAAGCTTTCATAAAACATCAAATTAAAAGCCCTTAACATGTTGTAATTTCATTGTGGTTTGTTTTGTTTAGTATTTTCTTTTACTGGTAAAACTCTTCAGTGTTTTTATCTGCTTCATCTTGTGACTCAAAACATGGAACAGCCTCAAATCAGCAGCACTAATCCATAACTCATAATGGGGGATTTTTTAAAAAAGGACAAAGTTATTTAACTTTTTTTCTTCTTTCTTTTTTCTTTTTTTTTGTTTTTAATACAGAAAGTAGTAGTGCTGGAACCTGGACTCTGAATGTGCTTTGGAAGATGTGTGGTATTGATGTCCATATGGATCCAAACATTGGGAAAAGACTGAACGCTTTAGGCAACACCCTCACAACGCTGACAGGAGAAGAAGATATTGATGATATTGCTGACCTCAACTCTGTAAATATAGCTGATCTTTCAGATGAGGATGAGGTTGACACCATGTCTCCCACTGTACATGCAGTAAGTGAATCTATCAAAATAAGTGCTACTAGTTGGACAAGGCATGGCAAAGTCTTCAGTCAGATGGAAAGATTTTAGTCTTGAGCTGTGTCCAGCATGCATGTTTGTCCTCTGACTCTGTATTTCAAAGGCAAGAAATCAGAGATAATATTTCTGTTAGTGCTCTGTGAAATACCAATCTGGATTTGAAAGAATGGAGGCACAATACCTAACTGCAGGTACCATAACTGGGAAAACTGTGGATGTAGGTCAGTTTTCTTAACAGGAGAGTAAGTTACTTACATGAGCAAACTGGAAAAGATGTTTTTTGGGGTGCTTCTACCCAATAGACTAATGACCTTGCTTTTTGGCTTCACATAATAATGTTTTAATGGATGTTCTTTAATTGCTGTCTTTAACCTCTCTTGCCTGCCAGCAGTGCCAGTGTTGCTCCAGAACACTAATGTTGCTGTTTGTTGTTTAGAAATCAGGTGGAGGTTCATTGTGCGGAGATGCACGCAAGCTAACATTTGGGCAGCGGATTGTAAATCACCTGCTGGGTTTGAGCCCCCCAACCCATCGATACTCTGTTCCTGTAGAATATCTATTGGGGTCAGCGAAGTGTGATTCTCTTCAGTCTAGCAGATCACACATGAAAGCAGGCAGATCCTGCTCGTGGGGACATGTATGTAGTAGTTACAGTGTGTCTAACTGAATGATGGGGTTTGGATCACTGGAAAAAAAAAATCCAATCAGCTGCCTTTTGAGATGAAACTGATCTTTTGCATGCTCTACTCCAAATCTCAAGGTGTGAAATTTGCTTTTCCTGTTGTTAAATTGCACTAATGCACCAGTTTTTGATGAAAGCATTAATTAAACGTTTGGTTTAAACAGGAGATTGTCGAACACCGACGGCAGGGAGCTTCTAGCATCCAAACGGGAGAACAGCGAGGAAGGAAATTCGTGAAACGTTTAGTTGATATTAGAGAACTCAATGAGCAAGCTAAAGTCATTGATGACTTAAAGTAAGCTGGATTTTCTTTGAATACACAAAGCCTGGGGGTAGCAAACTGCAACTAATTTCTGTTCATAGCCTATATCTTACAGCATTTTGATGGTTAAGTGGCTGCCTTCGTTTAAAAATTAGAAATTGCCTTTTTAGTTTCCATGAAAAAAACCCTGTCTGTGCAAATAACTCTCTCAGAAGTCTCAGGTTCTTCTCCAAGTATCAAATTAGTCTATATTCTGGTTCTGCATTACAATGGCTGATCATAATCAATTTCCTATTGATTTAAAATCATTTTGTTTTATTGTCATGGTGATTAGTTGAATGAAATATATTACTTTTTAAGTCTAATAAGCTTAGTCTCATTCACAGGAAGAATAAAGAAACTATTTTTGTATCCAGTAGGTGATATTTGAAAATTAAATCTCCTGTGCTGTACTTGAAAACCCTGAAGAAGAAATGTAATGAATTCCACCTGAACATCTGTGAATGATAAATATTTTTTGCCAGCATAGTTTGTTGGCTTTGCTTTTTTTTCCCTTTTTTGTCCCCTTTCCTAAGACAGACTTTTTGTAAATGGATCTGTCTAGGATGGGAATTTGGAGCTTGGTAATTACGTGTTAAGTAGCAAAGAGGAGACACGTTTTACTGCTTGCATTTGGAATGAAATTCTGTCACCATGCAGAGGATCTATTGTACCTGAAATGTGCCGTTTAGGTTAAATTCTTCTTCTAATATGAGAACAAGAATCTGAATGCAGTTTTTTATGCCTGTCTTTTCTGTTTGTGAACACTACAGTAAATTGGGATTCTTTGAATACAGCAATTGCTTTACAGAGGCTTTCAAATTACTTAGCAGAGTGCTTTTTCTGCAGAAGGAGATCAACTACAGAAGGCTAGCATTGGTGTGACAGGACTTTGTGCTGTTACAGCAGGAGGGTTTTTCTTCTCTTTTTGCTGGGGATACTCAGATTTGCCCTTTATGTTTGTTTTTAATTAAACACTGTCATGTGATCGAAAGGGTATAGGAAAATCCATAGTTCAGACAGCCCTAGTTGTAACAAGAGTGTTGTGGTTTTGCTATTCCTACTCTTCACCTTAGCCTCGTGGCAGCACTGTTGTTTGGGGGTCTCCCTGCATGCTAATTTATTCTACATCCTCTCTCTGTTCTGGTAGGTCACTTAGAGAAAGAAACTTTAAAATCAAAGAGTCTTGCTAAGGGTTAAATACTATACCTGAAAAAAAGTTGTATCGTGAAACAAGAATTAAAAATAAATGAGAACATGGGATCATTCCTAGGAAAACCAAAGCATCATTTCAATACAGATTTTGAAATGGGGGAAAATAACATCACCTATTTGTAAAATAACTCAACTGTGATTTATCCCTAGAAAATTAGGTGCAAGTGAAGGAACTATAAATCAAGAAATTCAGCGCTACCAGCAGCTGGAGTCGGTGGCTGTGAATGATATCCGGCGAGATGTTCGTAAAAAGCTGCGTCGATCCAGTATGAGGGTGAGGAGCAGGAACTTTCTCTGCAAGTATGATGACAGTTGCATTGCCTATTTCTCAGCTGTTGCATTTAAATACTGGTTTTGTTTTAGGCTGCCTCCTTGAAAGACAAATGGGGTCTCAGCTACAAACCCAGCTATAGCCGATCTAAGAGTATTTCAGCATCAGGAAGACCACCTCTGAAGAGAATGGACAGAACAAGGTAAGCTGCTGAGAATCTTGAGTGCTGTGACAGCAATGTCTGTCTTTGTAACAGAGGACATACTGGACTTCAGCTGAAACAGTTCTTTTACCTGTGTAAAGAAATAAGCATAGGCTGGCTAGCAGTAAACCTCTGGCCCAGTTATATATCATCTGCTTCTCCTCCTTTTCCTGTTTGTGTACCTGAAGTGCTTCTGATTTTATGCTTTATTCCTTAATAAAATTATAAATATTGATGGTACTTTTTGGTTTTTTGCCTTATATTTATGTAGTCAAATGTTTGCATAGATATAAAACCCTATAACAAAATTCATCAGCTGCTGTGGTTTGGTTTTGCATATAGCTCTCGACTAGGAGACAGTGAAGACCTCCCAGACATCCGTGTAGATGCTGCATCTCCTGGGCCCAGAGTAACCTTCAACATACAGGATTCTGTAAGAATTATATGCCATATAATTTTTAACTGTATTCCCTGTAGTATTTGGTCACAAGTTCATGAGATAGGTATAGCTAGGCAGATCAGAACTGCTTATATCATAGAATGGTTTGGGTTGGAAGTGACCTCCAAAGGTCATCTAGTCCAACCTCCCTACAGTCAGGAGGGTCCATCCTCCACTAGAGTAGGTTGCTCCAGAACCTTGTCAATCCTGATCTTGTATATCTCCAGGGATGGGGCATCAACTATCTCCCTGGGCAACCTCCTCCAGTGTTCCATCAGCCTCATGAGAAAGAACTTGTCCTAACATCCAATCTCAGTCTCCTTTTCTCCAATTTGAAACTATTGCCCCTTGTCCTGTCACTGCAGGCCTTTCTAAGCAGTTCCTCAGCAGCCTTCTTGTAGGCCCCCTTCAGGTACCGGAAGGCTGCTGCTGTTAGGTCTCCCTGGAGCCTTCTCCAGTCTGAACAACCCCAACTCCCTCACCCTGTCCTCATAGCAGAGGTGCTTCAGCCCTCTAATCATTTTTGTGGCACTTCTCTGGACCTGCTCCATCATGTCCATGTCCTTCCTGTGTTGCAGGCCCCAGAGCTAGACAGCAGTTGTGTTTCTGTTTCTGCTAGTATATGCCTCAAACTATGGCTGTGGTTTTAGAAGATAAAATTGTGTTGATAGATGTGTTTTGGTTTCTTGAAACAGAAATTAATGCAATCATTACTGAAGTTATTTGGTAATAGTTTTGGAGGTTTTATTAGGCTGACACAGTAGCAATTGTTCTGTAATGATCAGAAATGTGAAAAATCATCCTAGTATTCTTTGTGTTTGAATATGTTTAGAGTTTTGGAATTGAGTTTTAGTCAGTTTGCTGTATCCCTACAGGTATATCCTTCTGTCTGTTTGAGATAGATTGTTGACTCGTTCATTTGGCTTGTGTTTTCTCATTTTTAAAATGTTCCTATTATGTTGTTTTTTGCATGGCTGACTTTATTGTACTTGTTTTAATTTACTTTTTTTTTCCCCACTTCTAATTAAGTTGAATAAAACAGCTTTGGGGATTGCACAATCCAGCTGTCCAAGGGAAGGGTATTTTCAGGTATTTCTGAGAAGAAACAAGTATTCTTTGCCAGAGAACTAATTTATCTCACAGGGAGCTGCTTTTCAGTGTTTCATCTCTCTTGCACTTAGCTAAACAGAATGTATATCAAATTTCAAAATATTTAAATTTGAATAGGTCAAGCAAACAAAAGAACAGGGATGATTATTTTTTAATGAACTTTGCAGAGTGCTTCCACACACCTGTGTAAAGCTGAAACTTGCTAGTTTTTGTAAAATGCATTAGTGGCATTTTGTTGGTGTATTTACAAAGACCCTTCAAGGCTGATGTGAAGTGATGGAAGTCTAACCTTGATATATGCTTTAGAAGAAAACCTTAGTGTGTGCCTACATCTGTTACACTCTGTTCCAAGGCTGCAAGCATAAACACCAGCACAAAATAACTGCTAGGGGGAAGGACATCTTCTCGCACTTCTATTTCTGTTGGAACTCCTGTAGTTAATAGGAATAGTTTCAACTGATACTGAGTAGGGGATGTACTGAAACTTAATAGCCAGAGAAAAAATGCTGGAGTTCTTTAAGTATTTTAAAAAACACTTGTGCAGGGAAAATCACTAGTGAAGATTTTTTTTTCTTGAAACAAAACAAACCTCAAACAAACCAACCAACCAAAATCCCCAAAGCAACCAAAATCAAACAAATAAACCCCAAACCAACCATACAAAACCAACAATGAAAAACTGCAAACCACCACCACCACCACCACAAAAACCCAAACAGACAAAAATAAACAACCCCTCCAGACTCAAGAGCTAGTAACATACTTCTGCTCTCTTGCAACTCACCTCATGCTCCCAGGAAATAATTCTTGTTTCTGAGAAGGAGGTGGACATGAAACATATATATATATATATATTTAAAATCTATCCTGCCTTTTTGTTGTTGTTATGCATAAGCCCTATTAGCTTAAGTTTTGTTGGATAGCAAAGTGCTATCAAACACTTAGAGGTATCTGATGTTGGATATTAAAACCCATTGATATTTTAGTGGCATTAGAAATGCTCTTTATGTGAGAACAGAGCTCCAATTTGAACGTGCAGACAACAACCATGTAGCTCTATAGTAACACTGTGTGGGTAGTGTTGGTGTTAAGCTAACAAGTCTAGGTAATTGTCACAGGCATTTGAAGAAGTTCGTGTTTGAAAATTGCTTGTATGGTGCTTGTGGTGTGCTTTTATGTGAGAAACAGGAGGTCCCTTTTGGAAAATTGGCCTGAAGGTGGTTTGTGTTAAAGCACACTTGCCCAGACCTGCAAACTGGTGCTGTACATTCTGTGTTAGCATGTGCACGTGCGCCTCACTAACATTCCTGGGCGCCTCACCCCTCTGCAAGGTCCATGATGATTTTTGCTGTCTTTTGCTCTTTTCTTTCAAAATGTGTTTTAAGTTTAAATGACACATTTCCATTCCTTCTGATGGTGTTGGTTGGTCAGAGCATGATTTGTATTTAGCTAACAGACTGAGCTCAATCACTAGGCAATGGCAAATGTCTACCCAACAAGCTTCCATTTCTTTCATTCTCATCATCTGTCTTGCAGTTTCTCCACGTGCTGTCTCTGTGTTGTGAGGAGCTTGGGAGTCAGAGTTTCTCACAGCACTCTTGCTTTCTTTATTTCCAGACCTATCTAATGCATTCTTGGTGGAAATTATATCTGTGGAAATTTAATATCTTTTTGTCTTTCTACAATCAGTTTCCAGAGGAGACAGAAATGGACCTTTTGTCTGTAACTATTGACGGTCCCTCCCATTACTCATCTACTAGTGAAGGCTCATGCTCGGTATTTGGTTCACCCAAAACTCCAGTAGTCTTCTCACCCGGCATTCCCTTCCAGCCTGAAGAAGGACGCCGGGATGACAGCTTATCGTCAAGCAGTGAAGACTCTGAGAAGGAGGAGGACCATGAAAGAGAGAGGACCTATTTCTACAGGAAACCACCGTAAGTAATGGTTCTCAGGGAGTACACAGAAATTATGAGAACAGATTTTAAATACTGACATCAAAATGTTGTTACTGATGAAGGGCTGAATTTTGCTTTAAGTATATATGTGGAAGGCAGAGGAGGCTGTGCTCAGCAGAGATGACTGTGAAGGAAGAAGGAATTCTGATCCAAAAAGAAGGCAAGTGTTAGAAATTTCAGGGCTTGTAACAGAATAAAAGAACTTGGAAAGTGAGTTTTTTAAGTCATGGGGCAGGTCTAAATGGTGTCAAATGACAGATCTGTGAAATGTAGCATAACTTCCAGTTTTATCCAGTGATTATGCCTCCAAAAAGTACATGTAAAATAAATAATTTACAAATAAGAAAGTTATTGTATACCCTTGTTCATTTCTTTTCTCAAGTTAGCATTCAAGAAAGGCTTAGTTCTTCGTAGTATTCCATGCAAAGAAAGGATGCTTAGCTATGCGTTGTGTGCTAATGGAAGATGGATCACTGCGTTGCTCTGGATCACAGAAGGCCTTTTCCATAAAAGCTGTTAAAAGATTCTATCTTGAGTGTGGTCATAGTCTAAGAATGCCTCCCTCCATCTGCTGAGGTCAAAGCCATGCTAATATCTAACCCACAACTGTGCCCGTGCAGGAGCACCTCCCGCAAGAAAGCGACGGGCTTTGCTGCCGTCCACCAGCTCTTCACTGAGCGCTGGCCAACAACACCTACCAACAGAAGCGTGACTGGCACCACCACGGAGAGAAATATTGACTTTGAACTTGATATCAGGGTTGAAATTGATTGTGGAAAATGTGTGCTGCACCCTACAATGCTTCAGCAAGAGCATGATGACATTAGTTTACGGAGGTAAGAAGCGTGTTGCTTAGTTGCTTTATGAAGGAGAGGGTATGAGTAGCTTCTTCTGCTTAAGCTGATATTTCTGTCATTAAGTCACAGCCACATCTGCAGTAATTAATGACTCTTAAGCACTGATCTGCTTGAAAAGCATGGAAGATAGATTTGTTACCATCACTTTATTTGTAGCAGCGATAACCTAATTTTTTTTTAACACAGCAATAACTTTGTGCATTTTACTGCCTGAAATAATCACATAAAGAAAGTGATGGAAGATGACTCGATAGAAAAAAGGGAGTAGAGTTCACAGAAAACAGAGTCAAGTCCACACTGAAATGCTTAGTTTTATAGTTGGTACAACAGATTTGGCTTAGACATCTGTAGATTTCTTACTACTAGAAAATATGCTGTTATTAATATGAGTATTAAGCTTGTTTTAGTAACAATCAGGGTATTTATTTCAGGAGCTATGATCGGAGTTCCAGAAGTTTGGATCAAGAGTCTCCTTCAAAAAAGAAGAAATTTCAAACTAATTATGCATCTACCACCCACTTACTCGCAGGCAAAAAAGTGCCATCATCTCTCCAGACAAAATCTAGTGATGTGGAAACGACAGTGTTTTATATTCCTGGGGTGGATGTAAAGGTAAAAGGAGCATGTGACTCAGCAGAGAACTACTTGCTCTTTGCTCAAATATGATTTCAAAGCAAATACACTGTAACAGTATGTATGAGTTGATATATGTGAGCACCTTGGAAAAATCTCTTTCGAGTTCTTAGGGAAGGGATAGATGTAAAGCTCCTATCAAAAGTTGATCATAAATAAAATTGTGTCAGGTGACCCTCCATAACAAACAGCATATGTGATATTATGTAATGAAATCACTTCCATTAGCATTTTCTTGTCTAAAATTAAGCATTTGTTTAATATATAGGTCAAGGAAAATCTGTTCACTGTTGGTAATTCATGGAAAGGGCATCTTAGTCACATAAAGCTCTCTTGCTGTGACTTCTGTGTTGCTTAATGTAGGAGTCTCAGTACTGAACAGTTTTGAGACAGTCTTCTCTCAAACTGTACATTTCCTTTCATTTTATAACCCTTTTTTTTCCTATATCCTAGTAAAATACAGAAACCTGTAGTCTATAGATAATAGATGTAATTCTACAGATGGATCTGTAGTCGATAAACTGTACAGCAGTTGAGCAAGTTGCATGAAGTAAGTTGATCTTTCCTTGCTTTCCAGTTGCACTACAATTCTAAGACTTTAAAGACTGAATCGCCAAATACTTCTCGAGGATCCTCTTTGCCAAGAACTCTTTCCAAAGAGTCCAAGCTGTATGGTATGAAAGATACTGCCACATCTCCTCCTTTATCTAGCACTATCCACAGCAAGGCTAACACCTTACTTCCTCCCCAACCCCCACCCATCCCATCAGGTACTTATAGAGAATAACCTTCTAAAATGATCATTGAGATCTCTTTTGTTCGTGTAATGTACTAGCTTTAGATCTCTCTGCACGTAACCTGACACACTGGATTTACCAAGTCTTAACTTTGGCTACAAACACATGGCCCCAGAAGCATGAATGCAGTTTGTAAAGCTGCATGTCTACAAATCTCTCTCCAGCCCCTCAGTAATATTTCTGTCATAGTCGTCATATCCCAGTGATGGCCTTTCACTGCCGTCTGTATGAAAAGTAAATACTAACTGCTTTATTATTCACAGTAAAAAAAAAATCAGATGAAGCCTTGTTTCCTTATGTTATGCTCTTCAAAGAATTCTTTCAGCTTTTAAGAGCCTTCTGCTACACAAATAATGCGTAAATTATTGCCTTCTGGAACTGCATTATTTCTTGTAGTACTGAAGCAGCTGTTTAGACGTTTGTATTAATCAAAATATCAGCCCAGTGTCTTCAACACTCCCTTAAATAATCATGATTTGATGAACACTAGTTGTAAAAGTTATGTGTTATCTCCAATGATTCCTGTTTTCAAGCAGGAATCTCTTGTTACATCATGTCAGATCTAAAGCTACGTAGATTGCGCCACCAACTTCTGAGACATTCACTCTTCTCTCCATTGGCATCTGAACAGCATTTAAAAAAGTCAAAATGTTGTCAGAATTTGAGCAGAAAAAAATAATAATGAAAAAAACTGAGGGTTTTTTTGTTTGTTCTTATTTTAATCAAAACCAGCAGAGCTGTTAGGAGAGAACAGTGAAATGGGGACACCCTCCTCAATTATCCATGCTCTTGAACCATTAGCTCTTACTTCCTGAAGTGTCTATTCTCTTTGTGACTACCAAACGTTCTTTACTGTAGGCTTATACCACTTTTCTTCAGTTTCATTCTGTATTTTCAGATCTTCTTTCTGGTCTTTGCTCTACATTTGGTGGGGGGGGGGGCTTATGGAAATAATACTTGTATGATGTCTCCTCAAACTAGAAATTGCAATTACTGTATTTAGGCATTGTGCTTTTATAATTATTTATTCATTCTGATTTGTTTTGAAACACATTTATTGTTATTTATATTAATTTTCTCTATTACTGTTCCTTTGGAATGAAAACCCATCTTCTCTTATTGTCACTGGTCTCCAGCAAGAGCAAAATAGGACCATCTAGTCAGAAGCATTAGGCAGAACACTTTGCATAGAATGAAAATTCAGTGCTTGTTTTATTTAGGAAATGGAAGGATTTTTAAGCTCTGTTTTAATTATTTAGTTAATGCTTCTATTTTTCTTGGAGAATTAAAATCAGTATCTTTATGTAGCTTTTCATTCCACTAGTGGTACTTCAGAGAGACTGGTACTAATACTTTCTGTGCATATTTTTATGCTTTGGTGAGCACGGATCCAAGTGCTAGCCTCTTCCACAGATTAAGAAGGCAGCAAGATTTAGCCTGGATGTAAGGCAAAACTTTTTTACAGTGAGTATGGTTGAACACTGGCCCAGGTTGTCCAAAGAAGTGGTAGATGTCCCATCCCTGAAAACATTCATGGTCAGGTTGGACAAAGCTTGCTCTGAGCAACCTGATCTAGTTGAAGGTCATAGAATCGTAGAATCAGCCAGTTTGGAAGAGATCTCAAAGCTCATCCAGTCCAACCTATCACCCAGCCCTATCCAATCAATTAGACCATGGCACTAAGTGCCTTATCCAGTCATTTCTTGAACACCTTCAGGGACAGCAACTCCACCACCTCCCTGGGCAGCCCATTCCAGTGGCAAATCCTTCTTGAAGAACTTCCTCCTAACATCCAGCCTATACCTCCCCTGTCACAATTTATCATAGACTCATAGAATCAACTGGGTTGGAAGAGACCTCCAAGATCATCCAGTCCAACCTATACAAGACTTAGCAACATCCTTGAACTCTTCCTGGCATACCTCCCCTTTTTTTCCAAAGGTTATCACCTCTTTTTTATCTTTAATTCCTTCAGAAGCTCCTTGCCCATCCAGTCTGGCTGCCTCCCTTGTTGGCTTAGAATCATAGAATCATAGAATCAACCAGGTTGGAAGAGACCTCCAAGATCATCGAGTCCAACCTATCACCCAGCCCTAGCCAGTCAACTAGACCATGGCACTGAGTGCCTCATCCAGTCTTTTCTTGAAGACCCCCAGGGACGGTGCCTCCACCACCTCCCTGGGCAGCCCATTCCAATGGGAAATCACTCTCTCTGTGAAGAACTTCTTCCTAACATCCAGCCTATACCTACCCTGGCACAACTTGAGACTGTGTCCCCTTGTTTTATTGCTGGTTACCTGGGAGAAGAGGCCAACCCCCACCTGGCTACAATGCCCCTTCAGGTAGTTGTAGACAGTAATAAGATCACCCCTGAGCCTCCTCTTCTCCAGGCTAAACAACCCCAGTTCCCTCAACCTCTCCTCATAGGATTTGTGTTCCAGGCCCCTCACCAGCTTCGTTGCCCTTCTCTGGACATGCTCCAGCACCTCAACATCTTTCTTGAATTGAGGGGCCCAGAACTGGACACAGTACTCAAGGTGTGGCCTGACCAGTGCTGAGTACAGGGGAAGAATAACCTCCCTTGTCCTACTGGCCACACTGTTCCTGATGCAGGCCAGGATGCCATTGGCTCTCTTGGCCACCTGGGCACACTGCTGGCTCATCTTCAGCTTACTATCTATCAGTACCCCCAGGTCCCTTTCTTCCTGGCTGCTCTCCAGCCACTCAGTCCCCAGCCTGTAGCACTGCTTGGGGTTATTGTGGCCGAAGTGCAGAACCCTGCACTTGGCCTTGTTAAATCTCATCCCATTGGCCTCTGCCCACCCATCCAGCCTGTCCAGGTCCCTCTGCAGGGCTCTCCTATCTTCCAACAGATCAACACCTGCTCCCAGCTTGGTGTCATCTGCAAACTTACTGATGCTGGACTCAATGCCCTCGTCCAGATCATCAATAAAGATATTGAACAGGACTGGGCCCAGCACTGATCCTTGGGGAACACCACTTGTGACTGGCTGCCAACTGGATGTGGCACCATTCACCACCACTCTCTGAGCTCTGCCATCCAGCCAGTTCTTGATCCAGCACAGAGTGAATCTGTCCAAACCATGAGCTGCCAGCTTGGCTAGGAGCTTCTTGTGGCAGACAGTGTCAAAGGCTTTGCTGAAGTCCAAGTAGACTACATCCACAGCCTTCCCCACATTCACCAGGCGGGTAACCTGATCATAAAAGGAGATCAGGTTGGTGAGGCAGGACCTGCCCTTCCTAAACCCATGCTGGCTGGGCCTGATCCCTTGGCTATCCTGTAGGTGCTTTGTGATGGCACCCAAGATGACCTGTTCCATGACCTTGCCTGGCACTGAGGTCAGGCTCACAGGTCTGTAGTTTTCTGGCTCCTCCTTACGACCCTTCTTGTGTATGGGAATCACATTGGCCAGCTTCCAGTCTTCAGGGACCTCTCCAGTGAGCCAGGACTGCTGATAAATGATGGAGAGTGGCTTGGCCAGCTCAGCTGCCAGCTCTCTCAGCACCCTAGGGTGGATCCCATCCGGTCCCATGGACTTGTGAGGATCCAAGTGACTTAGCAGATCCCTTACTGCTTCCTCATGGATTAGAGGGGGACTGTACTGGTCCCTGACTCCATCCACCACTTCAGGAGTCCAGCTGTCCTGGAGACAACCTGTCCCACTAGTGAAGATTGAGGCAAAGAAGGTGTTAAGCACCTCTGCCTTTTCCTCATCTTCCAGTACAATGGCACAGCTGCTCCTGTGCCTCCAGGAGTTCTTTCTTGAAGTAGGTCCAACCTTCCTGGACCCCTTTGTTTTTGAGGGCTGTTTCCCAAGGAACTTTCTGAGTTAGTTCCTTAAATAGGCTGAAGTCTGCCCTGAGGAAGTCCAGTGTGGAGGTTCTGTTGCTGCCCCTCCTGGTTTCACCATATATTGAAAACTCTGTAATTCCATGGTCACTGGAACCCAGGCAGCCTCTGACCACTACATTCCCCCACAAGCCCCTCTCTATTTGTAAGCAGAAGGTCAAGCAGGGCTGCACCCCTGGCTCACATAACAGCTGGGATAAGAAGTTGTCTTCCACACACTCTAGAAACCTTCTAGACTGCCCTTTCTCTGCAGCATTGAAGTCCCAGAATATTCAAGTAACTTGAAACTGTCCCCCCTCATTCTGGTTGGACTGGATGACTTCTAAAGGCCCCTTCTAACCCAAACCAGTCTATGGTTCTTGAACGTTATTACTTTATGCTCTGGCTAGCTCAGAGCTTTTGAAAACACTACTTTAGGGTCTTTAGTTATTCTTTGTTTAAATTCAGTGAGTGTTGCCATTTACAGTTTGAATTCTGTGAGGTATTTTCTCAGTTTAAACTTACTTTCTTCCTAGGTTATTGTATTTCTTTTTCCTAATTTCACTTTGATTTCCAGGCAGCTGCAGTTACTTTGGATCATGTATGTGGAGAAGAATTGTGTGTGTCTGAGTTGAGTGAAGCAGGGCTAAGAACAGATGCAATGGACTTGATTTTGCATGGATTTCTTAGCTAAAACTTGTGGCTTAATTTTTTCTAACCAATCTGATTTATGTCTTTTCAGATTATTATATAGGGAATTGGAGGAAACAGCTGTTAGTTATGAAGTAACTTCTAATGTTTATCAGTTATGGTTGAGTGGTATCACATGAGACAAATGTCTCTTTTAAATGTTACAGCCAAAGGGAAAGGAAGCGGTGGAGTGAAAACGGCTAAACTGTATGCATGGGTAGCACTCCAGTCATTGCCAGAGGAAATGGTGATTAGCCCATGCCTGCTGGACTTTCTAGAGAAAGCTCTTGAAACCATTCCAATTACACCCATTGAAAGGAATTACACAGGTCAGTTCAGATTTATATTCTAGACCCTTTCTCTGTCTTGTCTTCTGGTGGCATTGAGCTCCAGTTAAATTCCACTTTCTAATGAATTCTTGTACTTGTTAAAAGCTGTTAGTTCACAGGATGAAGACATGGGACAATTCGATATACAAGACCCCTTAGAAGAGTCCACAACATCATTAGTCTCATCCTCAACATCAGCATATTCATCCTTCCCAGTAGATGTGGTGGTTTATGTACGAGTTCAGGTGAGGTTTTAACTCCACATTCAGTGTAGTAACTTCAGTCATAGTCCTTGAGACAATCCATGCTTCTAAGTTTGCTCTTTGAAAAAGAATGAATGTTTTAAAGTGTTCTTTCTGAACTGTCAGTGTCTAGTGTACCTTAGTCCCTTGAAGGCCAAAGAAATGAGCTGCTTGGAGAAGTCACAATAATTAGAAATGCTCAGAACTTTTACTTTTTTCTTGTCCCTTGCTTGAAAATACCTTTCATAACTAGAATGCCTAGCCACTGTTTACGTGTACCATTGCAAGACACAAATAACAATTACCTTTTTCTCACGTGATGTGGAAAATAAAGGAATGTGCCTGCCCTCTGCTGCATCCAGGCTTCCTGTATTTTAATTTTAAAATTAATTTTAAAAGGGCTTTCTTGAAGTTAATGTATCTGTATAAACTTGTATAGAGTTACCTTACTGGTTTTAAGTCCAATCTGAAAAGGCTGTGATTTGCTTGGATATAAAAACTAAATGCATAGCCATTATAAGCCAAATTTGGCATGTTTAGAAGAATTGCATCTTTGTGCATTGAATGCTTTACTTTCTTTCTGTCTTTCAGCCCTCTCAAATCAAGTTCAGTTGCTTGCCAGTATCCAGAGTTGAATGCATGCTGAAGCTGCCTTCCCTGGATCTTGTTTTCTCTTCAAATCGAGGAGAACTGGAAACATTAGGCACAACGTACCCATCAGAAAATGTGTCAGTTGGTGGCAATACTTCACAGAGCAGCTCAAAGAATTCCATTAGTAAATCTGGAGCACCAGGTGGTATGTGTATCAATGTTTATCCTACGTACAGTGTGCAAGTTATTTAATATAGTGTTCTCTTGTCTATAACTGGACCAGAAGATAAGATTTTACACACCTTAAGGCTGAAGACTTTTATGTATTAGTGAGTTCAGTAGAATTTCTTCCTGGTGTATCAGTTTCCTATAAAAGCCTGCACACAGAGAAGGTATATTGGAGTTGTTCTTGCATGGGCTAAACGAGTTATCTCGTATGAAAGGCTAGCATCAATACACAGACTGTTGTCAGTGTGGGCTGTTTAATATTGCAGTTAGGAGTCAGTATTTCATATTCGAGATGCGTTTGTACTAAAACTAACTTTTGACCAAAATCTCTTTGACTTCAGGTTCCTCACCTGGACTAGGCAGCCCTCTTGGCAGGACACGGCACAGCAGCAGTCAGTCAGATCTGACAACGTCGAGCAGCAGCTCCTCAGGCCTGAGCTTCACTGCCTGCATGTCAGACTTCTCGCTTTATGTGTTCCATCCATATGGAGCTGGAAAACAAAAGTCTGCTGTTACTGTTCTAACCCCTGGATCAGGAGCCTTAGGTACACAATGAGCTTTTTGTTGCTTTAATGAACACAGTTCAAGTTTGGTGTGGTTTTCTGAACTGAAGATTGGAAAAGGTCACAGAAGATTAAGCTTTTTCCTTTCTGATTCTAGGTAACGTGGACGAGGAGCCAACATCGGTCACTGGCCGGAAAGATTCTTTGAGCATTAACCTTGAGTTTGTCAAGGTCAGCCTGTCACGGATAAGGCGTTCAGGAGGTTCCTCCTTTTTTGAGAGTCAAGCTGCAAGCAAAGCCACCAGCAAGATCGATACTACACTGATAAACATATCTGGTAAATGCTTGCTGCATCTCACTCCCATCAGTTCAGCTAACTGTAGAACTGCCACTCCAGTGGTAGCCTTCTACCCTCAGCAGTTTTTTAAGATGTTATATGGCAGCCATCTATTCATAGTGTGTAATCAATTTTTTGTCACTCCTGAGAGTTTACAACTATGTGCATATCATTTTTTTCTTTCAGCTGTCTGTGATATAGGATCTGCTTCTTTTAAGTACGATATGCGCCGACTCAGCGAGATTCTCGCCTTCCCAAGGGCTTGGTATAGGAGAAGCATTGCTAGGCGCCTTTTTCTGGGTGATCAGACAATAAACCTGCCAGGTGAGATACTGCTTCTTCTTGTACAAGGGCATTAGAACAGGAATATAAGCATTTATTACCTGTGAATTGTTCTGTCTGTGCGTATGTGACTAGATGCAAATGTGTTAATCTTCACTCCATAGGCAGTCAAATAAATTTAGTAGAAAATTCTAGAAAGGAGAAAAGGAAAATTTCTAAAATAGGTCACTAAATTACTTTGAGGTCTTAAATTAACAAAAGCAGTAGAAAACCTTTAGTTGCAATAAAGTAAATACATTCTTCAATTCAAGAGAGATGTTGAGGTGCTGGAAGGTGTCCAGAGAAGGGCGACAAAGCTGGTGAGGGGCCTGGAACACAAACCCTATGAGGAGAGGCTGAGGGAGCTGGGGTTGTTTAGCCTGGAGAAGAGGAGGCTCAGGGGGACCTCACTGCTGTCTACAACTACCTGAAGGGAGGTTGTAGCCAAGTAGGGGGTTGGTCTCTTCTCCCAGGCAACCAGCAATAGAACAAGGGGACACAGTCTCAAGTTGTGCCGGGGTAGGTATAGGCTGGATGTTAGGAGGAAGTTCTTCCCAGAGAGAGTGATTTCCCATTGGAATGGGCTGCCCAGGGAGGTGGTGGAGGCACCGTCCCTTGAGGTCTTTAAGAAAAGCCTGGCTGAGGCACTTAGTGCCGTGGTCTAGTTGACTGGATAGGTCTGGGTGCTAGGTTGGCCTGGGTGATCTTGGAGGTCTCTTCCAACCTGGCTGATTCTATGATTCTATGATACTTAGTCTGTAGAGGAGATCATTAAACACAAACAAAATAATTTTTGTGCCTTTCCTGTGCTGCTTTCTTTTTCTAGTAGCATCGGGTCCTGGAACACCAGATTCAATTGAAGGGGTAAGCCAGCACCTTTCACCTGAGTCATCACGGAAAGCATACTGCAGGACGTGGGAGCAGCCCTGCCAGTCTGCTTCATTTACACACATGGCACAGTCACCTAATGTCTTTGGTGAACATAACGCAAGCAACAGTATGTCCCCAGGGACAGCATCTCATAGCTTGAAGTCTCCAGCTGTTACAAGATCCAGGAGTGTGTCTGACTCTTCAGTGCCTCAGAGAGGTTAGTGGACAAGGCTTTCTTAAGGTTTCTTGAAGCATTTCCATGAGTTGGATGAATAAAGTATGTCATTACTCTTTGTAGAAAGCAACCATCACTGCTCCTTGGGGGTGGAGTCAATGGCACAGAGAGAGGAAAATGTCTGAATGGGATGAATTAAATGGTAGTTTGTTAGCATACTTTCTACAAACATGAGATTCCTTTACTAGAGCAAGAGCTACTTAGCTGGGATTAGAGGAGTTCTACAGCTTAATTTGATGGCTTTGTCATCTTCTTGGTTCTCTGTTCTCATCCAAGCAATTACCAGGCTCTTAAGCAGAGGGTCAATATCACAGCTCATAGGTGAGGTCATTTCATGTTTGGACTCATTCTAAGAAGTCTAAATATGGGTAACCTCTACGTAAGAAATAAAATAGGTTTTATTTTCTTCTGCTGCAAATATTTTATGTAGTAGGAGTGGCTCTGTGGAGTATTTATGGCATTAGATACAGGAGATTTAGAAGTGTTGTGCTTGTTCTAATCTAGGGAAAATGTAAGAGAAGAAAGGACAGGTATTTTTTCTGTTAGAATGCAAGCATGATGCTATATATGAAAGGTTTTTAGGAGAAAACACAGATGGAGAAGGATTTACAGTTGGTAGGGTGCCTTGATAGGAAGTGCAATTTTGCACTGACTTTTGAGAGTATTGCCACGATTTTTGTGAGTGGAAAATCCTCAGAGTTAGGGTTCTGACTTGGTGCTTGTTCAAATCACTGCTACCTCAATATTCAAATACTAATAATTAATTTTCTGAATACACTGCTATTTTTAAACAGCTCAGTAAATTAAAAAATGCTCTTGTGTGACTTCCTGCAAAGGAAAAAAAATCCTTTTAAAGGTACTAGTAGAAATAAATTATTAAATTCTCTGAGAACTAAAGCAACACATTGCAAACTCTCTAAGTCTACTTTTTCCTCACTCATAGTTGTGTGGTGCTGCTTAACTATGGTGTCAGTCTGCCATTTAGTGATATATACAGCAGATTTTCCTAGTATATGGATGAATATTTAATATTTTTGTCTACTTTTTTTGTTTAGATACTCTCTCAAAAACATCAACTCCATTTAATAAGTCCAGTAAAGCTGGAAGCCAGCAAGGAACACCATGGGAGACACTGGTTGTATTTGCTATGAACCTCAAACAGTTAAATGTTCAAATGAATATGAGCAATGTAATGGGCAATACTACGTAAGTATAAGACAAGATCAAGCCTGTTCTGGGGACCAAAAAATCCCCTTTTCCCCACAGATTATTGACAGCCTCTTGTCTTCTAGCTTTAAAAGCCAAGCTTTATCAGTTTTGAATAGTGAAACTCCTCAAGTGTAGTGGTAGCTGTTTAATCCTGAAGTCACATATAGCTTAATAAACAAATATAAATAAATGTTTAGTTTCTCTTTTGACAGCCTGGCAAACTGGTGTCTACTTTCACTTCTGTTCTAGGTGGACCACCAGTGGTTTGAAAAGTCAAGGTCGTCTATCTGTGGGGAGTAGCAGAGACAGGGAAATCAGCATGTCTGTTGGCTTGGGAAGATCACAGCTGGACTCCAGAGGGGGAGTTGTTGGTGGTACCATAGATGTTAATACCCTGGAGATGGTGGGTAAGTTGGAAAGCTCTCACTGAAAAACTGAAGAGTAGCACACTTTGTGAACGGGCTAGTGTAGAAAACTTTGGATTCTTGCTTGTGCATTCTGATTATGAAACACACTTGGAACTGATGGGATAGTCTCTGATTCAAGCTCAGGGTTTGCTTTAAAATTGCATTACTTCATTATGGAACTCTCCAGCCCCCTTCAGCTGTCTGGACAGATGGCAGCTGAATGATTTGACAGCATTTCAGTGTATTCTAGAATTTCACAAGAGCTTACAGTCTGGGAAGTGCAAAACTGCTTTGCTTTGGAAGGAGCCTGGGTGTTCAGAGCACCACAGCGCTGTGACCTCCCTATGCATCTGGAAGAAACCAGTGCTCTCTCAGCCCTTCTGTAATATGTGGGTGGCATAAGGGTGATACCATTGGAAAAAAAAAATTCCTGTATTTCAGTATTGCTTTGGTTCTATTTCAGCTCATATTTCTGAGCATCCAAACCAACAGCCCAATCATAAAATTCAGATCACCATGGGTTCCACTGAAGCACGTGTTGATTATATGGGATCCAGTATCCTCATGGGAATCTTCAGTAATGCTGACCTTAAACTACAAGATGAATGGAAAATTAATCTGTATAATGCTTTGGACTCAAGCATGTCTGATAAAAGGTAAACTGCTTTCTGTGTTTTAAATGTGTAATGTCAGATAAGATCAAATTCTGCCTATATGTTTTATATCTAGAAGTGTGTCTAATAGATAGCAAAAAGGATAGGGCTGGTGGATAGGTTGGACTGGATGATCTCGGAGGTCTCTTCCAACCTGGTTGATTCTATGATTCGAAGTTCATTGTTTTGGTTTGCTGTTTGGTGGAATTTTTTTTGTTGTTGTGAGTAGGAAATAGATTAATTGGTAATGTTCCTCTTACTTTTAAAATACAGTGAGATATTTGTCCATGGGGACTTGAAATGGGATATCTTCCAAGTGATGATTTCAAGATCGACTACACCAGACCTAATAAAAATAGGAATGAAACTCCAGGAGTTCTTTACTCAGCAGTTTGATACAAGCAAGCGAGCTCTGTCCACCTGGGGACCTGTTCCTTATCTCCCTCCCAAGACAGTGGCCAACAACTTAGAGAGAAGCTCACATGAGCAATGTAAGTCATACAAAAAAGGGTGATCTGCCCAAGGAGGATGTTTTTGTAGCAAAAATTCATCTGAGCAACTTTACATGTGCAAGTATGTCTATTTGACTTGAAATTAGTACACTTGCCTGTGAACTTCTTAGTTCATATACTCTTTCAAAAACCTCAACATCAACTCCATTTAGTAGACCTGGGATGCAATAACAAGCTAACTTATTTTCAGATTTTAGTTAAAAATATAGAGATTTGCTTAAAAAATACAACATTTTTGCAGTTTTCAGTATTTCAATGCACTTCTCAAAACAATTTTCAGGTTCTCTTTTGAGGTCTGTTTCACAAAACCCCCCACGTTTCTGCCTTGCATTGCAGTGGGAGTGTGATGTTATTCTCAGTTAATCATGACCTTGAACTATAATTTGTCTGAACATAATGAGTCATTGATTCCCAAGTGTTCAGGTATTCTTAAGCTGCAACCATCTTAGAGCATGAAGATGAAACCATGTCAGTGAAGGAGATTAGAAAATACAATTCATAATTCTGTGTTTGTTAAAAATACCAATATGGCAACAATCTTTCCTTTGTCTGTTTCCTAAAGTTCCTTCTTGTTGTTGCATGTTTACTTTCCAGTGTTGGATGCAGCCCATCATCGCCACTGGCCAGGAGTTCTGAAAGTGCTGTCTGGATGCCATATATCCTTGTTTCAGATGCCACTGCCAGAAGATGGAATGCAGTTTGGAGGATCCATGAGCCTGCACGGAAACCATATGACACTGGCTTGTTTTCATGGTCCTAATTTCCGCTCAAAATCGTGGGCCTTATTTCACCTTGAAGAACCCAATATTGCATTTTGGACAGAAGCCCAGAAAGTTTGGGAAGATGGTAATTTCAACTGTTTCCTCACATGTCTCAATTCCTTTAAATGAGTTATAATTTGTGTAAGAAGAAATGAAAGAAAATCTTGGATTCTTTCAATATGGATCAAGACTATTTCCCAAAAATATATCACTGTGATGGTTTGGGTGTTCCCTGCCCCCCCACAGTTTAGAATCCACCCAGGCTAGACTCAATTGGCTCTGGAAATAGGAATGAAGGTTATATTTACAGCTAGCACAATATACAAGCAGATATTTACAGTATATACAGTTATAGACAGAAATATACAAGGTAAAAAGGTAATACAGAAACACAACTCCCCCTCCCAGAAACCTGAGTCCCCAGGAGGGGCTCTCAACCACCCCTTCACCTTCCCCCTAACCCTCTCAACCTTACCCCAGTCCCAAGGAAGAGTGGAGGTTCGGCCAGGGGGTTAGGAAGCAAAGTGGGTTAGTCCAAAATGGAGGATGAGGTTAGAGAGTAAGATGCAGCTCAGACAGCAGCCCAAGTGAGAGACTCCCTTATCTATGTTTTGCTTTTATTCTTATACATCTCAGCAAGCCTATGAGAGAAGTAGACATCACCATTGTTTTCCTTTCACAGTTTATAATCTAGGTCTTATCACCAAAACATTCTAGCTAGCTTCAAACTAGCACAATCACCTAAAGTAATAATCTATTCCTTGTGCATTTTTACCACAGCTTGTTTTATTTGTGGAATAATGCAAAGTATTTTTGGCAATGCACTAGCTATGTCCCTGATAATATGCCTTGTTAATTGCAGGTCTGTGTTTATGTAGTCCTTTAGTGTCAGTATGTTGAATTTTTATGGTCTTACTGCTTATATTTGTCTTCAAAATGAGAGTTTTTTACTGTCTAAAATCCTGAGGATTTAATTGTTGTGTTGTTTGCAAGCTTTCTGCCAGTTTCAATGCTACTGGCATACTAATTATTCATGTTAAATACCTGTATGAGGAGAGAAGAGTGAGAGGAGAAATCCTTCTCCCTTTACCAAGCTATTGTTTCAGTTATTTTTCCCTCTCTCATCCCATGCTGCCCACACCTTCATTGCAGGTATTAGTGAACACTCCACCTATATTGTGCAAACCCTGGACTTTCATCTGGGCCATAACACCATGGTCACCAAACCCTGTGGAGCCCTCGAAAGCCCCATGGCAACAATCACAAAGATAACAAGGCGCCGCCATGAAAACCCTCCTCATGGAGTTGCCAGCGTGAAAGAGTGGTTCAATTATGTTACAGCCACGAGGAATGAAGGTTAGACATATGTTTGTTAAGTTTGGGGACTGTTTTTTTGCCAGGTGGTGCAGATTGTGCTGTTGGAAAGCTGTGACATTTCAAATTAGGTACAGGGAGAAGGGAATTAGAAATAATGGAAGCTTTTTTGTCTTGAGAGCCTTATGGTGAACTGCAGAGTGAAGCACAGCAGCATGCTGAACAGCTGAAGTGTCACTGAACTAAGCCCTTTTCAAAAGTAAAGACAAAATGTTCTATTAGTGTACAAGAGGTTTATGTATCTGGCACTGCAGAGGTTCTAGTCTTTTCCTGTTTCACTACGTGCAAAAATAATTGTTTCACGTTCAGTCACGATCTTGTAACGTACAGATTCACAGACTGCATTGGGTTGGAAGGGACCTTCAAAGGTCATCTTGTCCAATCCCCCTGCAGTCAGCAGGGACGCATTGAGTCTGATCTTGAATGTCTCAAAGGACATCAGGAATTTCCTCTTTTCCATGCAGAGTTAAACTTGCTTCGAAATGTTGATGCTAACAACCCAGAGAGCAGTACGACAGTGAAAAGCTCTAGTCTGCTAAGTGGCTTCAGAGGTGGCTCCAGTTACAACCATGAAACTGAAACCATCTTTGCATTGCCAAGGATGCAGCTGGATTTCAAATCTATTCATGTTCAGGAGCCCCAAGAGCCTTCATTACAAGGTGCAGTAAAGTTAATTTGTTTTATCTTGATCCAGAGCTGTTTGTCATAAATGAGGAACTAAATAGAATGCTTCCACACTGATAAGAGCATTTAACCTAAGAACTACTGCAGATCTGCAAGAAAAGGATACCATTTCATCACAAAATGTAGAGGGAATTCTGTTGGGAAAGTGAAGATCTAGTTCAGAGACTGGTCATTCCTCCCCATGAGAAATTAATACAAACATTTCAGGTCCAGTGGCCTTTTCCAAGGGGCTGATTTTCTGGTTTTTATTCAAATGTTAAAGAGACCATTGCGAAAAAGGGAATATGAAATGGGAACTTCAACTTTATGCTTTTCACTTCAAAGTGTTATCTGCAGATAACAGTTTGAAGTGGAGGGAAGTAAGATTTCTAAAAGCTTAAGATGTTAATTTCTGAAGTTGTAAAGCACTAATTGTGGTTCTTCCCCTCTTCTGAGCCTCTGGTTCAGTAAAAGCAATGTTGTTTTCAAATGATTTGCATTCCAATTCCATGTGTGTTTATGCATATTGTATATACTTAAAAGTGTGTAAATACTATTTTTATCTGACTGTAGATACAAATGTTAAACCAAAGGTGGAATGCAGCGTGGTAACAGAGTTTACAGACCACATCTGTGTAACTATGGATGCCGAATTGATTATGTTTCTGCATGACTTGGTATCTGCTTATCTAAAAGAAAAAGAGAAAGGTAAGTTTTTTATGAGGTAACACTCACCTGACATTCTGCAGTTACAAAGCTATTTAATAGTAAATATTTTCAAACTTCTAAATAGAGTTGGCTTGTTAAAAATTGAAATAATTGATTAAAGAAAAGGTCTCTAACTTCTATTTGATTGAAATAAAAATGAATAGTATGAAATCTGGACTTACTGCTATGAAATGACGATTACCTCTTGGCTCAATCTCTAAGGGAAATTTAAATGTGTGATAACAGAAAGTGTTTTCTGGGTTCTTTCACCGTGAAAGCCAAGAAGTATTCTGTCAGTTCTCAAGTGCAACATGGTTTGGGAAACACTTGAGCTGATGTTAAGTCAGATCCTGTAGGACTGGAGGCAGCGTAGGTGCAGACAATCATGCAAACCTTGGAATGTCGCTACACTGACACACCACTGCTGTGCAGGGGGTTGTGCCTGGGTCTCTGCCTGACACTTTGCTGCAAAGTGTAGGTTCAAAAATAATTCTGTCATCACCAATGCAGCACCTATGTGTAGCATGCAGTGGAGAACAGACATACTCCTGGATTTCTCTTCTTTCTTTACTACTGAGCTTGTAGCTCAGCAGTACAAGCACTACTGTGCTTGTACTCTGAGTACATCTTGCTCCTGCATTAGAAAGAATATGGATGCTTTGGACTGTCAGAAAGGATTCTTCCATTCCTGTGTTATCTAATGTCTATTATCAGGGTGCTTTTTACTAGCACTTGGTTCAGACCAAAACCATTTGCCAGAAATTCTACAAAATTGAAACAGATGGATCTTTCTTTTTTTGAGATTAGTGTTTTTGTTTTCTTTTAATGATGTACAAAGAGAATTCAAGTGAGATGCTAACGAGCAACTCCTCAGGGTGTTTGTTCTCTCTCCATTCTGTAGCAATTTTTCCTCCTCGCATTTTGGCTGCTCGCCCAGGGCAGAAAAACTCTGTTGGTGCTCTAGAAGACAGCTCCACTGACAAAGAGGCAGAAGAAAGCATTTCTTACACTACAGTTGACTGGAGAGAATTTATGTGCAATACTTGGCATTTGGAACCCACGCTCAGGTAACAAACTGGCTTCTCTGCAGTGTTTCTAGATATGCATTTTCCTTTTGTCTTTGGATATTGTCCTGCAACGGCACCAGCGCTTCCAAGCTGATGCTGTTCAGCTCCAAAGAGGATCAACCATGTCAATTCTGTCAGAGATACACCTTTGGCTGTGTTACTAGGAAAGATACCATCTTGCAGTTCTACATTTTTAGCATTCTAGTTAAGCAGTTCAGCAGTCTTTAAGCAGTCACCACAAAATAAAAAAAACACTGGATGCTAGTTGCTATATGGCAGTTTAAACTTAGCAGAAAAGATGGTGTGTATAGAAGCAGCACACTGCTCTCAGTATCTGCTTCTGATTACTCAAAATTAGTTTTGTCTGTGTCAGAGGTTGTATTTTTACCTCTGCTGACACTGCTGGAGTACCTGAGTGTTCATGTACATATCAAAACCTTTCATCAACTGAGGCCAAATAAATCATGACAGTTGGCATTTTGTGTTAGCAGCAATAATTCACTGAAACGTGATCAAGAGGTAGCCCAGTGTGGGCTACTTCTTTCAGCATCCACTTCCTTTGAGGGGCTGTCCCACTGGTCATCTTCAGCTTATCTGTGTAAAGTAAGTTTGAAGCAGTGCCTGTTGGACTTAAGCTGGTCAGAAGTAACTGTGGTAAAAATGGATGCTTATACAAATACCACCTGCTGTATTTATATATTTGAGATTGAATCTATCTTAACATTTTATTTAGATTAATATCCTGGACTGGGAGAAAAATTGACCCTGTTGGTGTTGACTACATTCTCCAAAAGCTGGGCTTTCACCATGCAAGGACTACTATTCCTAAGTGGCTGCAGCGTGGTGTCATGGATCCTTTGGACAAAGTTTTGTCTGTCCTTATAAAGAAACTTGGTACTGCACTACAGGATGAGAAGGAGAGGAAAGGAAAAGACAAAGAAGAATACTGAAAGTAAAATGTGACAACTGTAATTCCGTTTGATTTTATCAAAGTGTTTTATTATAAGATTTTAAATATGGTTTAAAGAGAAACCTAACAAACTTTTTTGCTACTCTATTTAAAACTTACATTGTGAGTAACTGTTTACTGTGGTACATGATACCATTCTGTATTTGAAGTTATTGCATGATGATGACCAATGTATATTCTGTGAAGGAAGAGCTGGAACACTGTAAATCTGCTCCTCAGAGTCCACTGTTTTACTATGTGCAATATTATTCCTGCATCTTTAAAATACTTGCAGATTAACTGTGAATTTTCATAAACTTTACCTGCCATAACATGAAACCCCTCATTGATGTGACTGGTAAATTGATTTGTCTATGTAGACTTGTGTAAATTATATATATATACATAACTTATGAAACTGTGATTGCCTTAGTGCTAAAAATCATTGTTTATTACACTTGTAATAAAATTTAACTACTGTACAGGGCTTTTTTTTTTTTTTTTTGGTTGTTCAACTTCCTTGATTAAAAAAAATTCAGTGTAACTGTGCATCGAGTGTCAATTAAGTGAGGTGACCTCAAGAAAGGGGTTGCTTCACCCTGCCACTGCGGGAGGATATGCGTCCCCTCGGGGAGCTGGAAACAAGCCGAGGGGGAGCCCTGGTTGCCTGCAGGGAGGACTCCGGGGTGTCTTCCGCCGGCCTCGTTCCCTTTGTCCTCCTGTGTCGAGCGGGTGAGGGTGGAGCTGCCCCCAGCGCGCCCGCCAGCGGCGGCTTCGAGCACCGCGCTGCCCCGACGGGCAGCTGCCGAGGCGGGCGAGGCGGGAAGCACGCGGGGCTGGGGGTGGCCGCGGCCGCGCAGCACGAGGCGCGCGCGCTCCTCCCCTCAGGGCTCGGCCGCACGCGGCGGGCGGCGGGAATCTGCCCCTCACGCGAAATGACGGCGCCGCGTCCCGCCGCTCTCTGCCGCCGAGACCCAGGCACCGGGAGCCGCCGTGTGACGGACCTTGGCGGCTCTCCCCAGTCGTTGGAACCCTCCCCCCACAGCTGCAGGTTTTGGTAGGGGACTTCCGCCAGCTCCCGCCCTCGTCGCGCCTTTCATTTCAGGCGCGGTTCTGCTGCGCCTCGTGTGTGAGAGCTTGGGCGCCGCCCGCGGTGGAACGGCCGAGCGCTTCAGCTGTGCGGCTCCTCACAGCATAAAAGAAGGAGACAGCAGATACTGAATTGAACTGGAGCATTGTGTCGTCGCGGAAACTTGGAGAGGGATCAGCTTTGCTGCTGTAGCCTTTGCTTTGCGCCCACGGGAGTTAGGCGGTAAGTTGTCTGGAGCTGGTAGTGAGAGGAGGGGCAGGGCCACGCGGAGCCTTGCTTTAAAGTGTGGTTAACGAACAGGAGAAGACCCTTTCAGTCTCGATATTGGCTAGGGAAGGGGAGAGATTGAAAGGACATTGAGTCAGTGTTCTTTTGCATAGCTCTGTAGGGACGCAGGGTGCAAGTTGCCTGTGGTGCTCTTGTGAAGTGGCGTAACCAGGAAAATTGGCGGGTTGCAGCATGCCTCTAACGTTTCTTACCTTTACTGTTAAGGTTGCTTTGGTTGGTCAGAAATGGCTAGCGGTGGTAGCTGGTTTAAGAGTATTGGAGAACCTGACTCTGTCCCCACACAAAAGACGACTTTGCCAGCTTGGGTTCCTAAGCGGCCGCCTTCAAGGAAGTCACAGGCTACGATTGTAAGGTCAAAACTTCCACGTCCTAAGAGCTGGAGCGCACAAAAATTGGCACAAATTCCAGGTACAGTGTTCAGTTTATATACTGAGATTAGCTGTTGAAATAATAGCGTTAATGCTACTGAAGGTAACTTTTATGTTATTCTGACCTTTAAAAGGTTGCTTTTTACTGCTGGGCTTTCTTACATACTTCTTCAGCACCTGTTTGATTTTGTACTTCATCTTAAGGCCCTTCATACTGAAAGTTTGTTAGAGATTCGTTGTGAAGGCACCTGTTGGTGAGACTTGGAGATGACTGTTAGAGTTTTTAGCTAGAAGATACTTGTGCTTGAGTATATGGCAACCCTGAAGCTGAAGATTCCATCCATCCTAGAGGTGATACAGAGAAAACGTCGCTTTTTCTATTAAATATAAAAGAATACATTCAGTAGATGCTACTGGAAATGGTCAATGATTATTTATAGAAGATCTCTAGGGCAAAGGTAAGTATCCATATAGAGCATGGTCCTTGAAAAAGTGGCTTTTGCATTTGCCTCAGGATAGTGTCTCAGAATTTATGTCTCCTATGACATGACTAATTTGCTTCACATAACCGGCTGAAAAGCATGAGAGTTCTATGCTAAGACAAAGGAAATATCTACCTACCTGCTTTCCTGCTGCCAAAGGTGATCATGGAGGGAATTTTCAGGGTCAGGACGGGCGTGCATTGCAGCTCTCATGTTTTGACCTAGCCACTACAGCCAAGGATGCTGGCTCTTTATTCAGCAGCTTGGGGATGAGTTTTTTTTCGAGTTACTTGCTTATTAATCGTCTGTGTGGTTGCTAAAACTTCTACCGTGCCTTGTCATAGGGAGTTCTATTGCTTCGTAGTTCTGTGTGGAAAACATACAGGTGCCGTTGTTTTGATTCTGCTAGCAGCGTCTTTAAGTTGATTGCTGGTTTGCAAGGGAGGGGAGTGGGAACGTGTTGTATTTGCATGTGATGTCTGTCTGTGTTTAGAGGTTAATAGATTTAGTACTCAAAGGTTTGATACGTTTAAAAGAGGAAGGCAGGTGCCCTTTCGTAGTTGTTAACTCGTAATTTATGATTCAGTGCAAAGAAATATTCTAGAATAAAAAGTTAATGTGTTTTTATTTTTCTAAGAAGTATCTAGAAAGCATTTTTTTAACAGATTTAAACTGTTGGGAGACTGTTCAGTTCTTAATTTTGTTTCATCAACTTGTCTTTCATTATTTTATCAGCAGTTCCTTCAGAGAAAGACCTAGCAGAGTTCATCGCAAGATATAAACAGGGAACAATAAACCCAGTGTCTGCCTTATATCAGTTTGCACAAATGCACCAGGCACAACTTGAGTTTAAAGAAACTAACGTGGCAGGTAAATGCTGCTTTTCTTAAGCAAAATAATGTTTGCCTATGCTTGAGGTGACCTGACTTCAGTTAGTGTTGATGTTACACCAGTGAATTTTTTTTACTGTTGGTTGCACTACCCTCCACATCTCTTGCTTTTTTGGCTGCCCTTTTATTGTTTATACAGCTATGACTCACAACGAGTTACTACAGAATTTCATCAGATGAATTGTATAGCATTCCACGTGCTAACAGAGCTTTGTGAAAGATGCATGAAGTGAAAGCCTCCAAAATTCTCCTGGAAGTGCAAAGTTTGAGTTGTGTTTTGCTAAAGTTGTTGTTTTGCCTCATGCTTATTCTTCAAATAAACAAAAACACATAAAGCTGCAAATACAAGTACCTTAAAGTAATTTTACTAATTATTTGCTGTTTTTCTCCTTTAAAGGAAATATCATAAGGCCTTATTTTGCCCTCTGTGCTGTGATAAATGGGATTTCCTACAAGGCTGGACGGGGAACAAATAAGAAGGAATCTAAATTAAATGCAGCTAAACTGGCTCTTAATGAGCTGCTTAACCTGGAGCAGTCTGAAGAGTCAGGTAAATGGTGTGGTAACACCTAAGAAGAACTTGAAAAGTTTGACATAAAGATTTTCTGTGCAGAATCTCTGAATAGTTTTATGAAATACTTAAAGCCTCTGTCAATTTCTTGAATCCTTTGGGTAGAGCTATTTGCTGAATAGTTCTAAAACTTAGGTGTCTTCCTCTGTCTTTTGTTTATTAGTGGCACAGAGCAGAGAATACTGAAGGAATTAATTTATTTGTTGCTGTTGCACTTGATCTACTGCTTTCTAGGTAGCAGCTATATGAAATTGATCCTAAGTGGTTTGTGACTTTTTTGATTAAAAGGCTTCAACGCTGAGGTACTATTTCAAAAAGAATTTGGTTGCCATAACATTTATCACCTTTTAAGGCTTGCTGTCCAAGTAGTTTTGTACTTAGAGGGAACTAAAAATCAGATAACTTAGAATTAGAAACTGAGCTTGATGGGAAGGAGGTGAGATCATTCTTTTGAAATTTGTAATATCTATCCCAGTTTGAAATGTTGATGTGTTCTTAGGTCCTTCTGGTATTCCTGCTGAGCCCCAGACACAGACGGCACGTGTTTCAAGACTCAGTTTTGGTGAGGAATAGTCTTGGTTTTTGCTGTTGATTCAAATTAACCCAGTAAATGCTCGTTTTTCCCCTTCTTTTTTCTCCTTTTTTTTTAGTTCTTTTAATGCATTTAGTGACTACTCAGTGAAGTTTCTGTTACTTAAGGTCTTCTGTTTGAAGAATGCTGTGAGCATGTGTCACTAAAATAGGCAGGTGGACATCAGTTCTACCAGACACTACTTCTGTAAATTGCTGGAGTTTAACAACAAATTCATGACAGAAGTAGAAATACTGTTCCTGTTCTTACTTGAAGTACTGTATGGAGTAGGCGATCAGACTTGATTGATATCCCAGATTTACCGTCATGAATATTAAAAGCCTAAAGTTGTGAGGTATTCTTGTCCTTTATTTATTATTGTCTATACTAACAGTCTTCAGAATCCCAAAAGATGGTGTTGATAGTGCTTTTACCATTTGTTTAGATCTCTTAATTTGACAAGTGGTCGATGATACCTGTTCCTGTCCCATCCAGTTTGTGTTTTGCTGCCTTTTTGCTGTTTTGTTTAGGAGGACTTTCACACACGCTTAAAGAGGTATTTAACAGT
The DNA here is from genome assembly GCF_015220805.1 of Pogoniulus pusillus. Lineage (NCBI taxonomy): Eukaryota > Metazoa > Chordata > Aves > Piciformes > Lybiidae > Pogoniulus > Pogoniulus pusillus. Next base: position 12,031,791 of record NC_087273.1, read on the forward strand.
CTGATTTCCAACCATCCTGAGTACCAGAGTAGTGGCAGTTCAGTGGCTGCCTTCATCATTAAAAAAGGCAAGTCTCTTTTGATTGAGTACTGGGCAGTGGAAAAGCTGGACTGTTGGTGTTCCCAGAGAGCTTGATTAATTCCTTTCTGATCTGGTAAATACACGTAAAGGGCAGCTCTCATTTCTTCCTATGTGTGGTTCTGCTACAGTCACACAAATGTTCAAGACCTATATGAGCACTTCTTTGGGCCATCTCAGAGTAGTCCAGAGCAGGTGGATATACCCTAAAGAAAACTGAAGCCTGTGGAGGACCCACACCAGAGCAGGCTTCTGGCAGGAGCTGTAGTCCACAGAGAGGAGCCCGTACTGGAGCAGGTTTTCTAACAGGACCTGTCTCTCTGTGGGTGAACTTCCTGCAGGACCTTGGTCTGCAGAAAGGATTCACACTGGAGCAGTTCCTGCAGAACTTCTGCTGGTAAGGACCCAGGCTGGAGGGATCAGGGAGGGACTTCACCTTCGAGTAGGGAAGGAACATGAGAAGAAGGGAGCAGCAGAGGTGAAGTGTTAGGAATTGATGCTTCCCTGTGGTCCTGGTATCACTTGGGCAGAGAGAAAAGAAAGTGAGAAGAGTTGGATGTGAATTTCAGCTTTGGGAGAAGGTGGGGTAGATAAAAGATGCGTTTAGGTTCAGTATCATTTCTCACTATCCTGCTTTAGTTGACAGTAAGTTTTTCCCAAGTTCAGTCTTGCACGTGGTGGCAAATGGCAAAAGATCTCCTTGTCCCTCTCTTGACCCACAAGCTTTTCAATTTTATTTTTTCATAGAATTGTTTAGTTTAGAAAAGACTTAAGATTATCAAGCCCAAACTGCTGAGGAGGAGGGGCTGTGAGAGAGCAGCTTTGTGGTGGCTTAACTTGTGTGGCTGCCAGGTGCCCACCATCATGAAAATAAATGCTTGCTTTTTAGGTGGCGAGTATGAGGTCGTAGCCCTAGGAACAGGAGAGTGTAATTACAGTCGGTACTTAAAGTCTTGTGGGAGAGTGGTGCTTGACAGCCATGCCGTTGTTGCTGCAAGGCGTTCTCTGCTCAGGTGAGAATGTGCGTCTGAGCTGTTACCAGTGCTCAGTTCTTTCGCCTTCTCAGTTCTACTTTTGCATATGTCGATGTAAGAATGCTTACATTTTGTAGTTAATACCCTCAAATAATGAATTAAAGGTTAATGTCCCTGTATTTGTAAACAAAGTGGTTTTCACGTGTACTCTTAATGCTTCCTTTTAGGTATTTCTACAGACATCTTTTGCTGTTCTATGATGAGAATGCAGCAAGCACAGCGAAATCTGTATTTTGCGCAGCTCCAGACTCAAAGCTGCTTACCCTAAAACAGAACACAACTGTCTTTCTCTACATGAATCAGCTTCCCAAAGGAACTGCTCAGTTAAAATCAGAGCTGTGAGTATCTTGGTGTTTCCAGAGATCACGTAGTAGGTGATTATTTGTTTGCAGTGACAAGCATGTTGTGCGTGTAGAAGATAAGTGTTGTCATGTTTCTTAGGTGAGGAGAGCAGGCTGTTCTGAACTGTTTCAAGGCTTTGGAGCCCATTTGTGTATTAGATGGTAGAGATAAGTGTATAAGATACAGCTCAAGGTGACAATGCAGAAATTTCTACATGGGATGTAGCTTTAGGGCCATGCTTTGTTTATTACAGATCTGCCTACTTTCTAGTCTCCTATTAAGATACTGATAAGTCATTAATTTAACCACTGAGCAGGTCACTTAACATCCTATGCACCACAGGACTAGAGTATAAGCCCCCTTGAATTAAAACTATAGACTTGTGTTCTCCTTGTAGAAAAAAAGGTAATGAGAATAACTTGATGCAAGAGATTCCTGTGTTTAGTTATTACACTTTTGTTGAATTTTTCAAAATTTCTTTTTTAATATTTTAGACATGCAACAGCAGCAGTGTCTAATTAGTCTCCTTCTGTGTCCTGTACAGTGGTATAATGTCCCAGAAAGTCACACAGTTGTAGGTTTTTTATATACAAGGCTGCTTTCATACTGTCTGTGGAAGGCAGAGTTCCAAGTTTGAGGTCAGAGACAGTTCATTGCAAGTTTTGCTGACTGGGACAGTTAGAACTTCAGAAGGGATTAGATTGCTTCCAGTGTTGTAGCCTGCTCTTCCAGGGAAATTGTTCATGAGACTGAGTGCTTTCTGTAGGCGGCTCTATAATAGTTGACAAACATGAAATTCAGAGCTTTTTGTCCATTCTGGAGTGTGCTTCATTGAGACAAACTCTGGGAAGTATTTTCTTCTAAGACCACCTGTCAGTTGAGCAGCTGAATGTGATGTCTCTAAACTGTACAAATACTGAATGTCGTGTAAGGTCCTGATGCTGTTTCCTGAGAAAGTGTTGGTTACCACTTTACAGACATTTCTAATTAGAATACTTTTTCACATTTTTCTTGTCTTCAGACATCTCAAACCACAATCTCTGTCTGCCTATGAAACTAATGAAGATCTGAGCCTTCATGTTGTCATAGAGGGCAAGATTTACCTAGCTGCATGCTGTCCACATAAAACTCTTAAAGTGACCAGTATGTCAGCTAGTGACAAATTAACTAAGTGGCAAGTGGTTGGAGTTCAGGGAGCGTTACTGAGTCACTTCATTGAACCAGTGTACATCAGCAGTATTCTTGTAGGTAAGCCTAAACCAAATTCTTGTGGGGATTGTTGTGTGTATTTGTGTTCCAATTCGATTACACTCTTTAAACTCTATGCTGAAGCAAGGTGGTTCTTCAAAGAAGTCTCTGAAAAGATAGTAAGTGTGTATGTTTCTTTTTCATGCATCTTTTGAAGTGCTCTAATGCAAAACTCAGTCTCGCTCATTTGTTATTTTGAGTTTGTTTTAGCTTGCCAAATTGTCTTCCCTTTACTTTGTACTATAGGAACAGAAGAAATGAAGCATTGTTTTATAACAAATTAAACTTCAGATCCTGAGAAAATAGCAAGTGTGACAAATGCTATGTTAACTGCTCAGTCAGGTATGGTGACTTCAAGAGATGTTAGTCACCTAACTCTATAGAGTGGAGCAGTGGTGGAGAAGCTGCCGATATTTGAAAATTTCCAATTTCCTTCTGGGGTGTCTTTTCTTGTGTTGTGTCCATGGTCTCCCTTGCCTTCCTGCCTTTGTACTGGTTAATGCAAACATATTCTGTTGAGGAGTGGGAATTACTGAGGTGATAGTGAATTCTCAAGATTTTGTGGCTGCCAGGAAGCCCAGACTGTCACCTGTTTCAGTAGCTTTTATTTATGTGGTGGAATTAATGAGTATTACTGTGAAGACTTTCAGGTGCTGTGCCTTTTCAGTATTTGTAATCTGAGACTTACTACACAGATAAGTGACTTCCCCAGGTGAAGATGTAGCAGCTTTCCTAACACAGGTTTTTGGAAGTGCTCAGAAATATCTTGCAAGAATTGGTGAATGCCTTACTATTCTTAGGAAGTTTGGGCACTTGAAACGTGATAAAAAATTGTTGATGTGCTCACTAAAGTGGTTTCTAAAATAAACATCATCTGTAGCATGCTGCCCTTTTAATGGAAATTCTATGACTCTTGCTTGAGGTACAGTGGGCCAAACCATGCATATTTAGTAGTCAGTCAGAAATACCACTCTAGGTGGAATAGTGCAGGCAAACTTCATAGCGTGCTTTCTTATCTGGGACATAGAATGTAAAGAGTTCCAGCAAGCAGGCATCCAATGAAGATAATGATGCCTCTGGAGATGAAATTGTGAAATAATTTTTTACTTCTGCGAGCTGGAATATTGGAACTCACATTTCCAAACATGAATTTAGTGTAGAGGAGTGAATAGAATGTAGGCTGCTGGGAGCATCTGCATTCTTAGTTGCCTTTTTTCTTTCTTTTTTAATGTGATGTGCTTTATATGTGACTGACTTGTTTTTGTTCAATAGGAAATGGAAATTGCAAGAATACAAAAGGGCTAGAAATAGCTGTAAACCAGCGTGTTGATGATGCACTTCTGTCAGAGCTTCCCGTGCCTTACCTTGTCAACAGATCTCACATTCACTTGGTGAATGCTGCATACCCAATTCAGACAGAATTTCAGTGGGAGTCTCTTAGTTTGAACTGGTCTTTGTCAGATTCGTCACTGGAGGTTGTGGATGGGCTGAGTGGAAAAACCACAGAAAGGTTAGAATTAGTTTTTGTCGTATTGGAAATCATAGTTAGCTTTGTTCTGTGCCTGTACAATGTTCATTTTTGAAGCTATACATGGAAGCCACAGTATTATCCAGATTATCTTGTGTTAAGTGAACCCATCCTACGATAAGTTGTGTTTTTGGATATCTTGTAACTTTGCAATGAGATACTAAGATAAGAAATTAATTCGCTTTTAAATGAGACCTTCGTAGTAGTGTTGTAGTGAGTGCTTTGACGTTCACAGTACATAAAATCAACTGGCAACCTAGTTCAGATGAATTGCAGCTTGAAAGGTGTGTTTGGCTTATTTGAAATACAGCTGCTGATGCATGTTAATTTCTCTCATTGAAGCAGGATCATAAGATCATGTTCACAAGGCACTAGAGGGTGAAAAAATCCTGTATTGATGAAAGCAACATACCTACAATGTATGTGGTAGTGAGCTTTGTTATTCTTTCTTTATTTTGACTGTAGTTCACCATTCAAAACTGGCACTTCCATGGCAAGTCGCCTTTGCAAGGCAGCAATGTTCAGTCGTTGCAGAGCGCTTGCTAAGGAAGCAGAGCGGAATGACTTGCTTCAAGTTGCAACATACTATGAAGCCAAGGTGAGCTGGTACAGGGGAAGAAAGTTTTAGGAAGGAGTCTCTTAATGGCTACTTGCAAAGCTGGTTTGATAGCATGAGTGAATTTCTGTTTTGCTGAAGGCTTCACCTGAACAGCTGCATCTCCTTTACTGCCTGTACCCTTTGCCTAACAATGTCTGAAATTGCTGTTTTAAAGTAAACATAATCTACTGAAGAAGGTTACTGGCAATTCATGGAAGATAGTTTCATATTAACAAGGTTGCACTTGTGAACAGAAAAAAACCATTTTTAATCTTACTTATATTTGACTCATATTAAGTAGCTATTTTGTACCACAGTGTAGTCTTGTGGAAGGTTTCTTACACCTCAGAGGAGCAGAGAAGTGGGAATGGTTCATTGGAACACATCATTCATTCATTCCTAGGCTTTGCTGTATGGTATGCAAATACAGAGAAATCAGTTAAAGGAGCTGCTGTAATTCTTGATTGCTGTAGACACAGGTTACTTCTGTCCATATTTGGAAATGCATTGAGTGATACTTCTCAGTACTTTTCCAGGTTTTTCCTCTTCTTGATTTAAGAGATATATTTTATTTCCCAAATGGCTGTGAAATTTAGGCTTTTTTTTCCCTCCTGTCAGAATATGCAGGACATAATCTTAATCATTCAAAAACTACTTAAAAAGGGAATGTTTTGCCGATCAAATTGCTGAGACTTGTCACTGTCTGTTTAGATGTGCACTGACTGATAATGTTTGTTTTCTGTGTAAAGATACTGTTGGAACTGAAAAGACACTGAAGAAGATGTTTAACAGAACAGTTCTCTCATCCCAATGTAAAGACACTTTTGATGACAGTAAAAGAAGTGTTAAAACTTAGGGAGCTGTAAGATCTGTAATTATTTGCGCTTGTGGATATTATATGCTGATGGCAAAGAATGCAGATCTGTAATTAGTATTCTGGATGTTTCAGGATCTTTCTTTTTCTTTTTTAGATGCAATCCAAACTGTACCAAAAAGCTAAAAACTTACTGCAAAGCTTCTTGGAGCAACGTAATTATGGATCCTGGATTGTGAAGTTGCCATGTTTTGAGCAGTTCAATGACTGAGAGGTGGACTGTGTATCATGTCAGTTCAGATAATTTCTATAGTTCTGGTTAATAAAATGTTTAATTGTAGGGTTCACGTTTTCAGCAAGAAAAGCATCCCAGAGCTGCTGCTGTTTGAGTGCAGTTGTTGAACCATCTGTAGCACTTTAGTCTTGTCCAAAAAGTTGGTGCTTCCTTTGGAGTACCCTGCAGACTTGCAAATCCCTTATGTCAGTTGATTTCTGCTTCTTTGTTCCCTGCCCTTCCCCTCGCTCCAATGGATTTAATAATGTTGCATTGTTTGTTGTTGTAGGATTACAGTGTGGTGGTTTTTTTTGTTTCTTCTGCCCTTTTCACAACTGTCTTTTTTTTAAAAAAAAGGGCAGATATTTTCTGAGAGGAGTATCAATGTAAGATTCAGGAACAAAAGTAGGCAACTTGTGCTCTTACATAGGCAACTTCTCCAAGTCATTAAGACTTCAGCCTGAGTTTGCTGAGTGGCTTTTATTTTACTGTGTAGAGGGGTTAAAAATCAATCTCTTCTTTTCCAGATGTGAAACTTTGAATTACCAAGCTGTTACTCAGCTGTTTTGTGACAATCAGTGGTTTTTGTAGTGAGACTTGACACTTTTAAGATGCTTTAAGTAATAGAGTAGTGTGATGTTGTACAGAAGCTCAAGGTGCCTTCAGCTTTTGTGGGCCACCCCAAGCCCCTCATCTGTTAGTGCTTGCAGATTAGTTGGACTCTTTACGCCCACATACTGCTTTATCACCCTACTGACGAGTCCTCCCAAAATTGTCTGTGTAATCTGCATGTCAAGAGGGAAGTTGCTTTAAGTTTTGATAATAATATGCTGAAGTGATGATATGGTTTTGAATGATGTTAAGTACCATACTTGTGTGCTGTTGTGGAACACAAGTGTATTTCAGCCACTTCCATCCTGTTCCTTGTGTTTTGTATACCGCGCAATGTAGGAAGCTGTTCCATCACATTTACATTACAGCACTACATTATAAGCACTGTTTATGTTAACGTTTCAGCTATTTCTTACAAGAGCAAAAACTTCCTTCTGGTGCGCTGTTTGTCCTTTAATTTGTTTTTCTAACTAGTACAGGGAGCTGATCTTAGGCTGATTTTCAAATGGTGAAACTCCCTAATGTGTTGTCATGGACATATTCTTTCTATTCTGCTGTTTTCTGTTACCATCTTTTAACTCCTGGAGGTGGGAGTGGTGGTGTTGGGTTGTCATCTTGTGGCACATAGTCCGCATAATTTGTTCCCTATAGTGTTTGCTTTCTGAGAATGCTCAAGAATGGCCATCCTCTTCTAGGCTAGAGCATGACGTTGCCTTTTCAGAGGTATTAAAACAAAAATAAAATTCCTTGATGCTATATTAGCATTGTGCACACTTCTGGCTCATTTTCCCATGTGAACTTTAGCTTTTGCTGCCATAGTGTTTTCTGTAGTAAATGGGTGAACATGTACAAGTAACTGAGGTCTTAATTTCTGTACCGCACCTGTTTTACTAATTGAGTAGAAGCTGAAACATCTGTGGCACTTGGGCTCCTTCTTAGGGGAGAGGTGCCGTTGTGAAAAAGATGTGCTGTGCTGGGCATGTGTCCCGGGTTAACAGGGGGTGTTCTCACAAGCCGCTCTCCCTGCACCCCCAGACAGGAGGGAAAAGTGACACAGAAAACCTTGCTTGAGGTAAAGAATTTTACTGGAAATGCTGCAGTGCCTACTTATCAGAGCCTGTGTGTGGAAAAGTGCAGTAAAATACAGGAACCAGTGATCCCTCTCCTGCCTTGACCCACACTCTGCCAGAAAAAGCCTAACACTCCAAAACCCTGGAAGTGAGGCAGCAACCACAACACGAGGCCTCTGACGTTGCAGTTTGACCTTCAACCCCCATAATACTTCTCTGTAGCCACCACTTTCCCTTTGAAGGTGGCATGGTAGCAACATGATGTTGAATACCAACACCAGCTTCAACTTATAGCATTCCACACCCTTTGTTCTTTACCATCTGTGTCAGGCCCAGCAGCAATTAACATTACACAACACCCATCATAAGTCATTCACTGTCCATTCTTGCTCAAAATGAGATACACAGAAGAATTCTCACTGCAAATGCGCTGGAGCTCCTCCACCCTTTCCCGGCACAGTCGGGGTCAGTTCATGACCAGTCCAAACGGTGGGGCTGTGGTGCCACCCCTGGGGCAGTCGGTTCCAGTGACTTCCCCCCCCCCTCCAAATGGAAGTGAAGGGGAGCTTGCATTCTGGCGCTTTGCATCCAGCTACTGGGATCCGCTTGTCACCCACAAAGGCAGATGAGTTCCACTTCTTGCGGTTTGATGGCCTCAGAATGTATTCTGTGCCTTTAACTACTAAAGATTTGTAGCCCGGCTTCCCAGAGCAAGTGTTTAGGACACAGTGAGGGGGAGTCCAGCAGGTGTTAAGGTATCTGTGGATTTGACTCTGCAGGTTGGTGTCACTGGTAGGCAATCTCAGCCTTGGTTTTACTGTGGTGGTTGTTTAGGTACGTGTCCAGAGAACAAAGATTAAAAATATCTCTTTTCAGAGGAGCAAAATCTGTTCTTACAGATTTGCATGTTGTGAAATTAAGGTGCAAGCGAGACCATATATCATCACAAAACTATGAAGTTGAACAAAAGGGGGAGAGAGAAAAACAATGGAGAAAAAGAGAAGCAGGGAAGGAAAAGAGCTGGGTTTATGTTACCATCAGTCGCAAATGAGGCGGAGACAGAGATGGGTGCGTGGCCCAAGGATGATCTGGAGCGTTCGTCAGGGGTTCCGGTGGAGGTCCACACTTTGGCAGGCATTGTCTGTTGATTTGCATCCCTGAGCTTTCAGCCAAGCACCTCAGTCTGAGCCCGGGAGGTTAATAAAGGCAATCTTTGTTAAGAGACGATTCAGTCTTTGTTGATGAACGAGAGAGGGGATTTAGAGTCTCACAGTATGGGTGATCCTTCAAGATTCTGCCCGCAAGAATGCTTCCGTGGTTGTCGGTAGTAGTTAGGCTGTGTTGGCTGTGCTCAGAGCAGTCTTACATTCATCTAGGTGTTTTTCAGACTGGTCTCTCTTTGATTGTTATCTCATAGCCTCAGTACTTCCTATATCTTTAAATACTGTTTCATTTTGTGTAAAGGAGAATTTCGTTTTTGGATGCTTCCGTTAAAGTTTTATCAAGAAGCAATCAATGTAAAGAGAAGCATTCTCCAGAGATTGACAAGGTAGGTAGAATTTTTAGAAGTAGCTTTCTTGCCTGCTTTCTCATCTTCTATGTCATGTGGTGTTTGGGTATTGGTGTTAGTACAGGGAGTCATTTGGAAGGCACCTGATTTGATAAGAGGGTGGAGCTGATCTCTTTGTGGCTGATGACTGACAGTATTTTCCAAACCCTTGTGGGTGGGGACAGAGCGCTCCTTCACAGTGGAAGAGAAGATAAGTGGAGCAGCAGATACTGCTTACTTACACTGTAAGTATTTTTCCTGGTTTGGGCAGAAAGCTACTGTTAACATCTGTTTTCTCTTAGTAACATTCTAGAAGCCTGCTTTTCCTACCATTCTTAGTCTGTTTTAAAGTATAATGTGAAATACTCCATACCACACCTACCAGCAAAGCACATCAAAGACTAAAGGATAAGCTGATAACTTGTACTAGAGTTTCTTTCATCTATTGCAGCTTGTGTTGTTAGCATTGAGGGTGAGCTTTGGGTTGCAGAAGATGGTGGTTTTATTTGTTTCAGTATAAAACAATGCCACAGGACTGACTCTATGAAATAAGCCTGTTTCTGAGGGTCCACAAAAAGATTTGTGTGGATGTTTAAGGCAGTATACGTTCACGTGGATTTATACAGTAATGATCAACTGTTAGGTCAGTTGTTGGAGAGAACTGGCTGTGTCACTATTCTGGGGTACTGCTATCTCAGTTGCCTGCACAATTGTTATTTCAGATGTGTTACTGTTTTCATAATCATAGAAGCATACAATGGTTTGGGTTAGAAATGACCTCCTAAAGTCATCTAGTCCAACCCTCCCTGCCGTGAGGGGGGACATCCTCCTCCACTAACCTGTTGCAGTGTTCTACCACCCTCGTGGTGCAGAACTTATTCCTAGCATCTAAATCTACTTTAATTTTAAAAACGTTTCCCTGTTTGTAAAGATGATTCTGAGAACTATGTGTTTTGCTCATACCAACAAGAAACATAAATGTTTCCTGCAAAAAAATAATAGCAGAAACGCTGTGTGGCTTAGTAGAACAGCTTACAACATAAAACTGGGAGTCTTGGGTTTCTGTCTAGGGGGAAACAACTTGGAGCTGTTATCTCTATACCTTGTATTGAATGCCAGTGTGAAATGGTATTTTGTATTGCACTAAAAAGGTGATCTACAGAGGTCTTTTTTTAAGTTTGGTACCTGTACACTTGTATATCAGTATTTTTTTAATGGTATTTGGGTTTTTTCATTGCTTTTAAAGAAACAAAAAGTAGAATACTCTAAGTCACCAGTGAAAAAGACAGTATTAGTTAACAAAGAAGATCAGACATCAGTTATAAGTTAATTAAATTTATAAAATATAATTACAAGTAACTTTTTGTAGCTGATTGAATAAATACTGACAAAGTGAGAACCAAGTAATTTTCCAAAGTACATTTCAAGCCCGTAGGGCTTACAGAAAGGATCAAATGTGATCTTTGAACAGACTGTCTTATCATGCCAACTGAGAACGTACAACGGTCCCCAAATAGGCTGCAAGCTAATAAGCCACAGAGCAAAATACATAAATTAGTCATAATTAAATATTTAAATAAATTAATAAAGCAGTAAGAAGTGGTTATCTGCTTCTCTTCCGCATAGATGTCAGAAAGTTGAGCAGTTCTTGATGAAATGTGGGGAAGTTTTCCCTGTTACTAGCTTCACAGATCTTGCATCCAGTTCCTTGAGGAGTTAGGTCCTGTAATACAGATTACTCATGTTGAGTGGTGGTAGCTCTCTTGCCAGCTAATTTTAGCAACAGTACATCAGCTTCTGTGTATTGAGTTCACATGTTCACACTCTTATCATTAAGATTTGCCTCTGCTGAAATATTTATTGCTAGCTTGGAAAGGATTTTTAATGATAGAAAAATCTCTTACTATGGAATTTATGTAGTATATCAAGGTGTAGTATGTACATTATTGGGTCCTTTACAGTCATAAATTTAGGGTTTTCAGAGCTATTGCTTCTAGAAATGCATGCTCCTAAAACAAGTTTTAGGATGCTTTGAATGATTTAATAAAGAAAATAAATGTCATTTTTTTTAAGTGATGACTTGTATAATTAGTAAGGTTCAGATCTATATTACTGTATTAGATTATCCTTCAAACAGATGATGTCATATAATTTAATGCTATTTTTGTATAAAATCCTGTGCTCTCAAGAGATAACACAGACCTCAGGGTATAAAACCATTGGTTCTGGCATGGTTTTTCACCAATACTGAAATAGGTTTTCTTCTTTTTGTTTAAAAACTAGTTAAAAAGATTGCCTACCATAAGCGTCTGGAGATTGTTTCTAATATGTCGAAGAGTAGTATGATCCTCATCTTCAATTTCATTCTCCAAGGTGCCGATTTCTTCCCAGTAACATTGTAGAGTTTGCCAGCTGCACTCCTAAAACAGCCAGCAAAATTGCTTTTAAATATATCTTTCTCTCTCTGTCTCTCTTTGTTTCCTCGGGACAACAAAGATTCTTTATCCTCATGTCACAAATTAAGCTGCTGGTTTTCCATAATGCTCCCCTTAAAATTGTGTTTTAAGATATTACATGTGGTCTTAGTTCTATGGTAGGTTATTGTAGCTTTTGAAAAGTGAGTACTTCCTACAGGACACTTGAAATGTTCTCTTGGGAACGTGAAGCTCTATTTGCTTCTCAACCAAGCTTTACTTCTGGGTGTCTTGTGGAAGTCATGTCTCAACAGTTAGTAATGAAAGCCTCTGTCAGTTTTCAATGGCCTTAGGTAGTGGAATTGGGTTATTGTCTGCATCTCATCTGGCTTTGCAACATGATAAATAGGAAGCTATGTCAGGCACTGAGTGCCGGTGTTATCAATCAGCCCCATATGTTTCTATTTCAGCACCGGAGCTCTGAAGTAGTGTTAGATCTTGAGATTGCCAGCATATGAGAAAAGTGACTCAGATAAGGAAGTGGTTGCAGAATCTGGTTTTAAATCTTTACTGAAACAAAATTATTGTTAAGCGAGAATTCTTCTGGATTAAAAACTTCATTGCAAGTTCAAAGTACTTAACAGATAACTTGCATAAATATTTTCACTACTTCACAATGCTAAATAATGCTCCTTTGGTGATCTGCTTGCACACTGAATTTGTGTCATACAGATCAGGCTGTTGATGAGTGTTCTGTTTTCAAAGCTGTTCTTAGAACACTCTATGCACGCTGATACACATTTTTTTTTTAGAAAGAAGACATCATAATGATAGTATTACTGTGGAACTAAGTCTTAGGTATTAACTAAATACCATAAAATGTGAATATATAGATTATATGTATCCAGAACAGCTTGATAAAGTTTTGTTCCTGTGAAGAATTAGGTAGATGGTAACTGAGTTTTTCAGTGGCAGGATACAGAAGACTTATGTTCCGCTTAAGATGCTCTACTAATCACTGCATTTGGTTCAGATAAAATGCAGACAATTGCATGTAGATACTGCTCTGTGTAATCTCTTTCTTAATCTGGTTTCAGTCCCAAAATAGTTCTTGTGTTAGTGTCAATACAAGAGGGTTTCCTCCTGCAAATTTCACACAATGTTAGTGTCAGTACAAGAGTATTGTCCCATGTGAATCTTTACAGCGTATAAATAATTCTTAAAATACTTTTTTTTTCCCTGTGAATTCAACCATGTGTTAAGCAAGATGCATAGGGAGGATTCATTTTGTGTTACATGCTGCACAGGACAATGAGTTAATGAAAGTAGATCAGCCTGTTAATGTTTGAGGATACGAATCTTAAGCACAAGTATCTTTGAAGAAACTGCACTCCCTACACCAAGTTAAGACTGTTCAGATTTGTCTTTTTTTATTTGCCCTTCTGATAAGTAAATAGTTTTGATGTATCTCAGTAATATTTTAAAGTAGCCAGACCTTAGAAATCATTCTGGAAACATAAGATTTAAACTCACCTGTTTGTCAGTTGGTGTGTAAAATTGAAGATAAATGCTCTGCAGAGAAGGGGGAGAAAATGTTAATTTTTCTACAAAAATACACAGAAAAAATTAAATACTTAAGCATACAATAAGAGAAAATCAAGTACTTACATCCTTGTTTTTTTCCAGTAATTTTAAGTCTTTTATTAAAATTTCAAGAAGCAGCACTTTCTCCTCTGCTAATGGTGCTCCATAAGCTGCTGTCAGAAACATGACAGCAGAAATACAGCTGAAGAGCAGTATTTTACACATAGTGTCAGTGTTTGATTATCTGTATATTAGTATTTGAGTTGATGAGAGCTCCTAGTTTGTCATGAAGCTGTTCAGTGTATTTATACTCTTCTTTCTTGGAGGGGGAAAAGATGGGGGCGTCATGTAAAAGAGGTTTTGTTACACATTTTTTCATATGTTCTACCTGTATGGCAAGAATCATTACTTTTGTTTTTCCTCCCCTGATGACACTTTGGAATTTTTATAAAGCAAGAGGGATTTTACCTACATTCATTGACTGGTGTGAGAGAAGCCCACACTCAACTTTTGGCAGTCTCTTTGTGCTTTCTGCATGAAACACTTTTTCCCTCATGTGCTGTCCCACTCCCCCATAGAGTATGCCATAGTCTATGCCACACAAAATGTTCTAAAGATGGATTATTTAATCGTTTTGAGGTTTATTGTCCGTATATGCTTATCCTTTCAGAAATCCTGTGCCATTAAGTGAAGAAAGAAGCATTTTCCTGTTAGTAATTGTTGATTAAACAACAGGAAGAAAGTTGGCTTCCTGTCTGAAGGTGGTTTTACCTGTCATCTTTTGCTGAGACAGTGTAAGCTTAGGTGCATAGTCAGTCTTTATACCATCAAGTTTAAAATGTTCCTGACAAACCACTCCAACAGGATTCTTTGTTCTGAGATATTAAACCATTTTTTCTATTGCTGTGTAACTTTATGCTGTTCTTTTTCCCTTTCATGCACCTTTCCCTTTTCTCTACCTTATAGTGCATGTGTACTGCTTTTAAAGTGTTGACAGATCTTCTTACTGATATTGAACCCACTGCATTTTGTGTTATGTATTGCACTACTGTTGTCAAGAGTGAGCAGTCATTTGACAGTGAACTCTTGCATAATACTGCTGATTTTTTCAAGTCTGTTGGCTTCTATCTTTGGAATCCAGTCTGCAGTGTATGAAATTAATAGTTTTCTTTATTTTGAGTGTAGTTCTGAGCCAAATACTCCCCCTGCTGCCCAGAAGTCTCTAATCTTATTTGAAATGTGGTTCTTCTGCTCAGTAGTGAAGCTGTGTGGAAGAAATTCTCTGTTTGCACACTAATTTGAAGTCTCGCAGCATTCAAGATGAGCAATATTAGGTGAGTAACTATTTCACCCACCACTGCATGCAAAACTACATATGGAAATCTACTGTATGTGTTGATTAAAATGCACTTTACCTTGGATTAAATACAGTCCATTACTATAATAGGCATCTATTTATTGGTATCTATCTGTCCACTGGTATTAATCAGCAGTAAGTTCTCTTCAATTCTTGGTTTTTAAGTAAATACAGACATCTAATAATGTATGACCATACAGAAGTCTTAGTAGTTATCCTAGCTTACAATTTGAAACTTTACAGTTTGAAACCTTCTATGACACTATAGCTTTTTCTTGTATTTATTGTTTGGTTGAAGTTAAATGTTTTCTGGGTATGTAGAGTGTTAAGAAATACCTCAGTAGTGAGGACAAGGCATGTTTTTATTTATAATTGTTCTTTATTGTTTTCAACACTATTCAATCTTTCCCATGTCAGCTCTATAAAGCAATAAAGGTTTCTCTCTTCATCAAATATTTGATAGAAATCCACTTGAAAGCTCTGAATTTGCAAATTGTAACCTGATGGCTTTCTGGAGTATTTACTCAGTGGTTTAGATTAGAGACTGCTCCAAGTACTTCCTTTATGCTGAAGTGTTGGGCTTTTGTACTAGTGCTTCAAGTACAACACAGCCAGCACTGGATTGTTGCTTTATTTTCCTAGTGTTCCTCTGTATTCTTTTTGCAAGTCTTAGGGAACTTATATGCAAAGCCTGAGCATTTTGGCAAAATTATCAGCAGGTTTGCAGATAGGCCTGGTAAAGAACTGCCTCTATTGAGGTAACCAGTTCCCATGCATTTCTGACCATAGGGCTCTGAGGAACGTTTTCCTCTCAAGTCCTTTAGAAGCCACAGTGTACAAAACAAAGCTGTAGTCCAGGTGTAATTTGAATCAGATCTTTGTTTGTTAATTGTTTTCAAAGACTGAAAAAGCCTTGCCTTTGAACAAGGAAGGATTTGAATATACAGTATTTAATAAATTGTGCACAAGAGTTTGATTTTCCCCATAACATTTTGCTACAGGATTTGTGTTGCAGTGGGAGAAAGCAACAGATCTCAGTTTGGCCATTTGTATTGGATGTGCCTGCTGAGGAGGGAGATGGCTTGGAGTGTACTGAACAACCCAGAAACAGCACAAACTCAATTAACACAACAAAATGTTTGGAAGGCTAACGCCATTCTGGGTTGTATTAGAAGGGCTGTGGTTAGTAAGTCGAGGGAGGTTCTCCTGCCCCTTTACTCTGCCCTGGTGGGGCCTCATCTGGAGTATTGTGTCCAGTTCTGGGCCCCTCAGTTCAGGAAAGACAGGGAGCTGCTTGAAAGAGTCCAGTGCAGAGCCATAAAAATTATTAAGGAAGTTGAAAATCTTCCTTATGAGGAGAGACTGAGAGAGCTGAGGCTATTTAGCTCAGAGAGGAGAAGACTAAGGGGTGACCTCATTCATGTTTATAAATAAGTGAGGGGTGAGTGCCAGGAGGCTGGAGCCAGGCTCTTCTCAGTGATGCCCAGTGACAGGACAAGGGGCAGTGGGTGGGAGTTGAGGCATAGAAAGTTCCATGTGAATCTGAACAAGAACCTTTTCACTGTGAGGGTGACAGAACACTAGAATAGGCTTCCCAGGGAGGTTGTGGAGTCTCCCTCTCTGGACATATTCAAGAACTGTCTGCATGCATTTCGGTGTGATCTGTTCTAGGTGATCCTGCTTTGGCAGGGGGGCTGGACCAGATCTTTTGTGGTCCCTTCCAGCCCCTGACATTGTATGATTCTATGTTTGCATTGTATCTTAAGTTTTGGGGCAGATACTAGTGACCACAGCATGCTGTGGCGCTTTTGTCTTGGCTTGGTTTTGATGCACAATTACAAAATGTTAGTTGACTTCTCTCCTTTTCTTTCTAGATGAACTAGCTTCACACTGAAACAGCTTTATAAGCAAACCATGTAAAATGGACCATAGCTGAAAAACTTTATGGAACATGTCAAAAGCCTCATCTCCATTTTCAAGGAAGATTAATCAGCAGTTATGCAAGTACGTTCATGGGGAGACAATGTTTGTGCATCAGGGAGCTGGGAAGGGAAATAAAAGTGTTTGTGTTTTGCTGTTGGTTTAGCAGATTTAGACTTTTTTTGTACTATGTAGGGCTCACTTGTTTTTCTAACAGAAAATGTGTAAAAGTAAATGACACACACTGACTAACTCCCTGATCTGTACAGCTTCAAAGCCTGGAAAACTTTTTACATAGGATCTGACTCCTCTCAGTTTAGACACTTATTTTTTGTGTCTTTCTGAACTGAAAGCTTGCATTACTTTCTTCTTTTTTTCTTTTTCTTTTCTTTTTCACTGCAAACCTGATGACTGGTGAATTTTGGAGAGAACTTTTGGTTCACCTGAGGTATTAGGAATCTTTTTGATCAACGTGTTTACCTCCTTTCTCTATCCTGAGAACAAAGCTGTATTCAGCTAGAGTCACTCTTAATTACCTTGTTTGGTGTTCTTTAGTTCGTGTGCAGGTGTTTTTCATACTCCTACTATAGCAGCATGCTTGTCCAAGGTTACTGTTAGTAGAGTCATAGGAAGCACAGCAGAGTTCACATGCCTGATGAAGGTGATAACTACCAATTTGTGATCATGGTCTGATGATTTAACCCTTTGTAGCTGCGTTCAGGGCCCATTTTTATGAGTTTTTAAAAGCAGAAGTTGTCTTCTGTTTGCAGATCTCCCAGTTTTAAGCAATAATTTGTGGAAAGTAAGCCTCTAATATTCTTATGTAAATGTGATGAAAATTTGAATAGAAGATAGATGGTTTTCCTTGGGTTTTAAAAGCTATTAAAGACAGATAGCAACCTCTTTACTACTTCAGCCTTTTCTGTGGTTCTCTTCAGTCAAGCAACAGCTGAGCTTCATTATCCTACCTGCATTTAAAAAAATGGAAAATTATTTTTATTACACTTACTAGGTTAATAAAGAATAGATAGTTTAAAAAATACAGCACTAACTTGTGTGAGTTTAACAGACCCTGAAGAATAGAGCACTTGCTTCTCAGGTACCTATAATTCTACACTTCCAAAATCTCTACCCTTCTGAGTAGGTGACTTGAGGTGTTTTCTGTTGAGCAAGAACAACCATGGCAGTACCCAAATTAAACCCAGGAATCTGTCCCTGTGTTGCAGGGCGTTTTTAATAGACACTCCAAGTAGAACAGCTTTGATCAGATAATGGACTCCATGATGTATTAATAGTGAAGCCATGGGTTGTGCTTATAAAGATAAGAAAAATTAGAACAAAGCATCAAATGTGTTTTCCTTATTGCCTACTTCTGATGGGGTTATAGCATTCACCTTACCGATTCACTATTTTATGTGGTACCATCCCTGCCATGATAAAGGGTGATTTGGGAAAATGGTCCCTGGGATCACTTGTGTGCCAAGGAGACATGAATCAAGGGCTTAAAGAGGAAGGGAGGAGATGTCATAGTGCATTAGAACAGTGTTTTTTGCTAGCTGAATATTGTCCCTATCTAGAGCAAGTACTCGCTTTCAGGAGAAAGTGCCAAAAAAACCCTGAAGTGACTCATTCTTGGGGTGAATTTTCCCTTCAAGAATATCAGTGGGTTTTGTTGGGGTGTGGTTTTTGGTTTTGTTTGTTTGTTCTAAAGAGAGGCTTTTGGTTTAGAAGGTTAATAAAAAATGATCTGAAAATAGTTGACAGTTGAAAATGTCTTCACAAAGTAATTGTTCATTGAAAGAACCAACATTAAGAGGAAACAGAATACCTTTACAAGAGCTGGTTAGTGCTGTTTGTTTGGGTTTTTTTCCTTTTGTATCTACATGGATTTTTGAGTATCTGTCTTTACAGTTAAGTGTTGCCAGAATGAGAAATTCGGTTTCAAATTTTCTCTTAGTTCAGTGTACACTGAACCTGCTAAAAATGTTGCTGATATACCCACAAAGTAATGCAAGTGTTAACCTCTGATAGTTTTGCTTCACACCTCTTTGTAGGCAAAGAACTGTAGAACCAATACTAATGAAGTGTTGGTGAGGCATGGTACTGTGAATTTAGCCCACTGATTTTCTTGACATACAGGTGGAAAACTCAATAGGTCCTTCAAGTTCTTGTTCTTTATGATTTTTGGGAAGAAATAAATGTCCTGGACCTAGGTGTTCTATATTTCTCTGTCCATTTAAGAAACAGGAAAGCAAGTTGGGGATAGTGTTAAAAGAAATCAAAGGAGATTGTTGTTCTTGCATGATGTCACAGCTTATTGACTATTGGTACACTGTGTTATAATTATCCAGTATAGTAATCCTGATGGGCCTAAGACTGAAGAGGTGATTTGTGGAGGCTGGGAGGAAATTGAGATATGGCGAACAATCTAGGTGGCTCAAATTGGAACAGTGTTTGTGCTCATTTTGGAATGAGGGAGGTCACTTTGAAGAATGGAGTTTTTGCCTTAAAAAATCAGTACATACTTTAATGTTTTCAGGCCATAATCAACCTTTGCTATCTCTCTGAGCCTCACAAGGTAAAGGAATTCTCATTCGATAGGTAGTGAGCAGGTCCATATGAAAACCTGTTTTCTACCACCATGCAAACTCTGACCTTCCTCACATGCTTCAGAAACAAATCACAGGCTACTTTTGAGTTGCTCTAGAAACATTTTCAGTTACTGTGCTGAAATACAAATAAGACCAGTCTTGGACACCTTAACTGTGCACACATTAATTTAAAATTATTGTTAGCAGTTCAGAGTTCTAGCACTGCAGGAGATTTAGGTCCCAAATGCTTTGTCAGAGGAATTTACCTGAGCTGCAGACTGAGTGTCTTTGCCCTGATTGCCTCTTCCTGTGATTGGTGATGAGCTTGGAGTATGGTAGAGGGATGGACTTGAGCCTGGTTTTGTAGCAGTTGGGAAAGAGAGATTAGGTATTGGTAAGATGGACAAGAAGCAGACTGAGTTCAGACTCCCAAAGTGCAAACACTAACTGGCTTTTACAAATGCATTCACATCCATAACAGCCTTTTAGCCACGCATGCAGAGTTCTCAGTAGAGGAACTACAATGCCCAGTGCTGTTACTACTCTCTCCAACTTCTCACCCTTTCTGTTTGCAGAGATTAAGACTAATTTGGGCAATTCTTAGAAGATCATCTTGTACATTTTCAAGTCTATGTTTTTCCACTTTATCTTTTGACTGCTGTTATGGTTCTATTAGGAGGTCTACATAGTCTGTGCACACCCTCTCATATGTGGGTGCTGCTATATTGTGATGTGGTGTCATGTAGTGAGAATGAGAATTCAGTTCTTGTGCTCTTTCTCTTGAGGTACAGTTACTTGAGCATATTTATTATTTATTGGCTGTTTATTTAATGAATAAAGCCACCTTCATTTAGCATACAGTGTGCTGAGTAAAGATGGGCTTTTAAGGCAGTGCAGCCTTGTCTGGCGATGGTAACCACAGTGCTGCTATCTTTGGAGTGTGCTTTCACACATGCAGAAAAAGCCAGAAATCTTCCCTATTGCTTTTTCCTGCCATCATACACTGTGATGTGTTACAGGAGACAAAGTGTGAAGTTTTCTGGTAGGTCTTCTGTTCATTTGAGAATCCGCCTCGGGGGGGGAATCTCTTCTGTTTTGTTAAGTTTTACAAACAAGCTTTAACAGAGGCAGGCTACGTGTTTCAGCTGTGCAGTTATCTGTTTGGGCAAACTGATGCAATCAGGTCTGCATTGCTGGATCGGCCTTGTTCTTCTTTCTCATTTTAACTACTCGAGAAAAAGCCTGAAGGCAAAAGATTCCTGTTATTCAGTACTACTGTTTTGCAGTGGAGAGAGGCTGGTACATATACTGGCAAACTTAAGTCGTTACCAAACTCTTCTCATTCTTTGGATTTAGGAAATAAAAGTTAATATTTAAATGAAAGTTGCAAGTCAGGAGCCAAGTGTTGGATTATAGCACCACAGGATGTTAACAAACGGCAAGCAAAGAATATTGTCTTACCTTTCTCAGGACTATGGTCATGCACATGCTAAGCAGATGGCCTAGATTCATCACTAGATAGGGACAAAAGCTGTTGAGGTACAACCTCAGTGCTGGCTGGTATTAATGGAGGCTCCAAATTGTAATCCATTTTTATGGCAATGTACCTGTATTTCTTAAAGTTCAATTTCTTGTTTCTATTTTCTGTCCCCACTTGCTTCACATTGATTTTGTGGGACTTACAAGGGAGGAATAGGGGTTTCCTCATTGTCTCATGTCTTACCCATGGCCAGTACTACATTCTTGTGCGTTCACCTTCAATACCTTGTATAAACTAAAACGCAGAGCGCTAGGAAAGGAGAACAAAACTCTGCTGTCTGTATCTGAGATGCCACGTCTTTGATGGTGTGTGTAGCCCCAGATCTGCATGCAGGTAGTGGCAAAACAGATGACCACCAGAATGAAAATGGAAGAGACAGCTAAGTAGACTCAAACTGTTCAAGTTGGAAGAGATGTCAATGAAGAAAGACTGTTAGAGACATAAAAACTGTGTGAGCTGATGAAGAGTAAAGGGAATATTTCTTTTGCTGATTAGGAGACAGTGAAACAAGCTGAGGTGTTACATTCCAAATGAGATGGTTTCCTTCATCTCTCTCTAATTAAGCAGAGGAAGGAACTCCTTGCTGCAGGATGTTGTGGGTAACAAAAGCTTATATAATTTCATAAAACCATTAGACAAGTTTGCAGCTCCAGTGGTATTTTTATGCCTTTAAAAACAAAGATGCTGCCTTTTATTCAAGAATATTAAATAATAAATCATAAGTGACTCAGGAGACTCCTGGAGAAGTACCTTCCATAAGCATCCTCTGCTGGTCCTGTCAAACAAAATCACAGTATCACCAGAGTTGGAAGAGACCTCACAGATCATCAAGTCCAACCCTTTACCACAGAGCTCAAGGCTAGACCATGGCACCAAGTGCCACGTCCAACCTTGCCTTGAACAGCTCCAGGGATGGCGACTCCACCTCCCCGGGCAGCCCATTCCAGTGTCCAATGACTCTCTCAGTGAAGAACTTTCTCCTCACCTCCAGCCTAAATCTCCCCTGGTGCAGCCTGAGGCTGTGTCCTCTCGTTCTAGCTCTGGCCACCTGAGAGAAGAGAGCAACCTCCTCCTGGCCACAATCACCCCTCAGGTAGTTGTAGACAGCAATAAGGTCACCCCTGAGCCTCCTCTTCTCCAGGCTAACCAATCCCAGCTCCCTCAGCCTCTCCTCGTAGGGCTGTGCTCAAGGCCTCTCCCCAGCCTCGTCGCCCTTCTCTGGACACGCTCAAGCATCTCAATGTCCCTTCTAAACTGGGGGGCCCAGAACTGAACACAGTACTCAAGGTGTGTTCTAACCAGTGCAGAGTACAGGGGCAGAATGACCTCCCTGCTCCTGCTGACCACACCATTCCTGATGCAGGCCAGGATGCCATTGGCTCTCTTGGTCACCTGGGCACACTGCTGGCTCATGTTCAGGCGGGTATCAATCAGCACCCTCAGATCCCTCTCTGTCTGGCTGCTCTCCAGCCACTCCGACCCCAGCCTGTATCTCTGCATGGGGTTGTTGTGGCCGAAGTGCAGCACCCTGCACTTGGAGCTGTTGAACCCCATCCCATTGGACTCTGCCCATCTGTGCAGGCGGTCAAGGTCCCGCTGCAGAGCCCTTCTGCCCTCCAACCCAGCCACATCTGCCCCCAGCTTAGTGTCATCTGCAAACTTGCTGATGACTGACTCCATGCCCTCATCCAGATCATCTATGAAGATATTAAAGAGGATGGGGCCCAGCACAGATCCCTGAGGGACATTACTAGTGACTGGCCGCCAGCTGGATGTGGCACCATTCACCACCACTCTCTGGGTCCAGTCCTCCAGCTGGATCCTAACCCAGCACAGAGTGTTGCCATCCAAGCCATGGGCTGACAGCTTAGCCAGCAGTTTGCTGTGGGGGACAGTGTCAAAGGCCTTGCTGAAGTCCAGATAGACCACATCCACAGGCCTCCCCACAGCCACCAAGCGGGTCACCTGATCATAGAAGCAGATCAGGTCGGAGAGGCAGGATCTGCCCTTCCTAAATGCAAATTTAATAATGATTACAAGGGCAAATTTCCATGCTAGTGACCTAACACAACATGAATTTAAACATAAAACCCCATTGAAAATATTTTGGTGCTAGGAAAATCCTTTGTGGGTGTCATTGGCTGATTCAGAGCTAAGGAGTGTTCCTGGTTCTTTCCCTTTCACTCATGTTGAAAATTATTTCATTACTAATGTTGATGGAGCGAAGTTATCTTTGGTCCTAACACAAATGTTGTAATAGACAAGCTGAGTTTTGTAATTCTGCAGGGCTTTGTTACTGTTAAAAGTATTCTCCCCTATCTACATAACAGGTTTTAATGAGTTTGCTCTACATTTGTTCCTGTTAGGCACAGCAGTTCGTTATCCAGTTCATTTGAAAACATTAAGCTCGACTTAAGTGGGTGTTTATGTATCCAAAAATCCCATATCAGTTGATAGGGCAAAATGTTAGCAATCGGAGATCAATTTTCACTGTTCAGGCTTTTCATAGTGTGTTATCACTGTGCTTTTTTTTGATAGCACCAAACACTTGACGTGTTTGCAATACAAAGCAGCAAATCAGAGGGTTATTTCTGAGACATTCTGCTTTTGCCATAATGGTTAATTTTGGTTTTATCTAAATGGACTGCTAAGCACTTAGAGATAAGCATCTCCTTACAAAGTGTTGGCATGGAAGCTATTGTTTCACACAACTGTTTCTCAAGCGCTGGCAGAGCCTAGCTAGCAGAAATATATTTGCTGCTGCTTATGTGACCTGTATGCTGGAGTACTTCTCATATGTTGGCCCACTGAACTGTGACCTTCTGGTAGGATACAGGTCACATCTTTCTCATCCAGATTCCATCGAATTAAGGAATCTGGAATCATCTTCACTTATTCCCAGTGTTGGGAGCCAAAAGGCAAATCACATGAAATCAAACACCACATAAGAAGTTGTAGTTGTTTTAAAGCTGTGATAAACTCGGGATGGAAGGAGTGGTGAGTGCTGTATTCTTTTAGGCAGCTAGCTGTTCCACAGTGTCCTTTTTTTTCACTTGACCCTGCTTGTGTGAAGGTTGGGACAGATACTGAAGATGTGTTGGATTTAATGTGGCATATTTTTTTGCATGTCCTTACACAGAGAACAGATGATGTGAGTCAGATAACATGCAGATTATAATCTCACAATCAAAGCTTCTCTGTGTGCTTGCAATGATGCAGAAGGGCCTTTCGTTCCAGATGTGTTCTCTTTTCACTCTATCTTGTCTCTTGCTTTTGTGCATTAGAGTAATTTTCAAAGTAAGCATTGCTAGATAGCACAGCCTTAAAGAGTTAAATGTTTAAGATTCTTAGGCTGAAGAATAAATACAGCAGCTTCTGTGCAGGTCTCTCCACTTTGTAATGAGTTGACAGTCAAGACAATATAGGCATGAGGAGAAGGCTGGAACTGAGGAGATACTTCCTTTTGGGTCGTGCTTTGCAGCCGCACTTCGTGTTACTTTAGATGTTGCAGTGCACACAAGCATAAGGTGATTATGTACCCGTTCTTCTTAGTGTGGAGAAACACTTACTTGCTACCATCCAGATGTGATTGTTCATTGCTGACATCTAGATAGGAGATAGGATCCGAGAGAATTCAAGGAACCAGTTTCAGGAAGAAGAGGATATTTTGAGCAAAGTAAACGTAAAGTTGTTCATGGAATGCAGTAAATGAATAGTGGTGTAATCTTTGTGAGTTTAGTAGGAAGAATACAATCCTAATAGGGAAATCTTTATGGCAATTTTGCATGCTGAAAACATTATCAGATGGGTAGCCTATCAGGAATGAAGTTCCAGATGGCATTGTGAGGAAGCAAAGGTTTGGTTGGGTTTTTTTTTAACTTGCAGAGAGCAGCTGTTATCCCCATCATGAAGTTAGCACCACACAAACTCTCTTCAGTGGAGAACCCTGCAGCTGACTGGTTTTCTGTGATGGCTTTTTGACTTGGGTAAAAGCCTTCATCTTAAGACTAATGAGAAATCCACAAGAGTTTTTTACCATTACTCCTTCTCTAGCTTTCTTAATATAATGTGCAACTTTTCTGAGGTGGCTTTTTGATGTGGGAGTATTAATTTTCTTCCATTTGTGAAGCCCTTGGGATAACAGGAACTTGATCCTGTGTACAGCTTGACACAGCCTAAATGATTGGTTCAGTTTGTTCCATACTCAAACAGTTGTACTGTGCAGTTTGGAGATAAGGACACTTGCTACTAGGTGATTAGAGAAACTGGTTTGTTCACACAGGTGATTTTCACGTCTGTTGGGATCATTCTTTAGTCTTTCCTGCAGTGAAATGAGTGTGTTCACCTTCAGAATTTTGTGCATGTGGCCAGTTTTTCTCACAACTACTGTGACTCAGTTTGCCTTGTTCTCTTGGTTGAGGAAGCCTTTCCCTAGCCACAGAGGTAGTAGGGGCCCCATCGCTGTTAACTGACCCCTAACCAAGTACATCAAAGCAATGAAACACGTGTTTGTGAGACTGAAAGTAAGTTTGCCCTGTCAGATGTCCAAAGCAGAGAGTGGTAAGAAAGAAAAAAATGATACACAGTACAGTAACAGCATATTTTAGAACTAAAGTCCTGTGGTAATTTTGAAGGCATGCATACCCTCAGATCTTCATGTCTGCCCCAGCCACATCATGACCCCGTCCTCGTGTAGGACCCATGCGTGCGTCACTTTCCCTCCTGCACCTTGGTTTTCTCAGAAAGGAAATGCAGTTGTGTGGGCTGGAGAGGAGATGCTCTGTATTCTAGCTAGGCTGTGATCATCTGGACGATTAGCATCCGTACCAGCTCACACTTATCTCTCAGACTAAGTGGAGTTAGAAACTACAGTACAATTGTTTCCTATACTGCCTAATGACCATCATAAAATACCTGGGAAATTTGGTGGATCTGGGTAGAAATAATTCTTTCCAAGATTTATATTAGAATGAGAGGAATAAGTTTCTACGGTACTAAGCAGGTTAGGAGGCTGGAAACATTACATTCCAAACCAGTGGAGATTACTTACCTGGCAGCATGCCAAGAGAGATGTAAAACACTTCAAACCTCAGACTTGTTTTCTGTTTAAATGCATACGCTGTTATTTTGTTTCTCATGTTGATAAGTGAGATCTAATTCTATTATGTTAATAAATGTAGAGGTAGAGAAGCTACTGTTTATTACATTGAAGGTGCTCTTAAATAAGGCTAGGTAACACTAATTCTTAGAAAAGCAGTGTTCAGTAGGGCTCAGTTGTTTAGTTTTGCACGTAGAAGTTTTTTTGGAGTTTGGAGTTTGACCTTTTTAAAACTGCTTACAGAGCTGCAAAGAGTGACAAAACT
The DNA here is from genome assembly GCF_015220805.1 of Pogoniulus pusillus. Lineage (NCBI taxonomy): Eukaryota > Metazoa > Chordata > Aves > Piciformes > Lybiidae > Pogoniulus > Pogoniulus pusillus. Next base: position 12,057,707 of record NC_087273.1, read on the forward strand.
GAAGTAGTAAAAGAAAGACTATGTTTGATTTTGCACAAGAGAAGCTGCCCTCTTCTGAAGCAATAGATTGTAATCTGGGGAAAGTGGGCTGCTGGAGCCAAATACTATAAAATCATTTGGTTTGTGACTTCATATCTGTATATCAACATTTACTAATTAAAAGTGCAGGAAATTGAAACTTCATTCGTGTAGTTAGAGGTTTCTGAAAGGACCACAGTGATCTGATTAGAGTTTATTCACTTCTCACTCTATTCTTGCAGGAGGAGTTTATTAAACCACAAAGTACAAGTTCAAATTGTGCTCTTCACAAGGTGCCAATTTATTTTTGAGTGATTGAATCCTTAAGTGTACTGGGGAAAGAGAGGTTGAAATCATAGTGCTGAGTTCTCTCTTGGTTTCTTATGGTTGACTTTGGCAATGGAAGCAGAAGCAATGGAGAAATTTGCTTGATTGTTGCTCTTCCCACCATTATTCAAATTACTGTACTTTTTACTTTCCATATCTTGCCGAAGGAAAGATTGACAGTGATTTGTTGGTGACAAATGCATCATAGCAACTTCAGTCATATATTCCATAAGTGAATGCATGAGAAAGTAAGCATTGTGTCCCCTTGCTCTGTTCAGATCCCAGTTGAAAAGTTTCAGTGATAGAACAGTCTTGATACAAATGCCTAGGAGCAGAGAGGCCCTTGAACACGTCATTTTGTACCTATTCAATGCTAAAGCTTTCAAGACAAACATCTTTTGGATTTGCTCTTTAGTCTTAGCATATGAGTAGTGCAGTACCTGTGAAAGGTTGCCTTTCATGACATAAAGTGGGAAACAGTGAATGTATGATCAGTGAGAAATTCCCTCTTCAACCACAGAGAGCACCAGTCACTGGCACAAGTATGAAAATTATTTCCTATGTGGGATGAGCTGTCCATGGAGCAAACCTGACAATTGCATCCAAATGTTAAGGAGTTGTTTTCTAACAGGCAGCACTGCACACAGAGGAGAAACAAGGATGGGAGGGGAGAATTGGATGAAAAAAAAAAATTCATGAAAACAGAGCACATAAATGTACCTTCCAACTGTGGAAGCTGGAACAGCAAAGGACTTCAGTCTGATACAGCATGTGCTTCATTAACACTGCAAATACAAATATAGTGTAAATCTTGTGGGCACTTGTGGATTTTGTGTTGGAGTGATTGCAGCTTGGCTTCTCAATGCATGACACTGCTGCTCTGTGCTACCACAGTAATTGTCATGCAATCATAGAATTGTTTTGGTTGGAAGATGCCTCTAAGATCATCCAGTCAAGCTGTCGACGTAAAACTTACCATGGCCATTAAACCACATCCTAAAGTGCCATGACCAGAACATGACTTGATCAACTCCAGGGATGGACTTCTTACTAGTCCTAAAAGGACTTCTCACTGCTCTCTGAAGTTAGAGGAAGAGAACACACAACATGGTCATTTTTCTGACTTGAATGCTGTTTGCTGTTCTTATTGTGCTGAGTGACATTATTGATTATTTTTATTGAAAAAAAAGGTTTTGGTAGCCTTTAGTGAATGAAGGGATTTAACATAAGCTATTTATTCCCAAATTGAAGTGCAGAGATTTGAGCCAGATACTTCTGGTCAGGAATCTTTTCTCTGCAGAAGAGTTTTCTTGTAATTAACTGTCTGTAAAGAATGGAAGCTCCTGATCAGCTTTTGAGTGCCATAGGAAAAATTCTTAACATTTCATTAGGAAATGAAAAATTCCCTTTTTGAAACTCCTATTCAGAAGAGTTTGTGATTATATTTTGGAGTTGTTTTTTCCCTTTTTGGTGAGATGTTTTTAATTTTGAAGTTTTGAACCAGTGAAACACTTAATGGCAGAGGCAAATCATTATGTCTTTCGATGACATTAGATGTTAAAATCTGTCAATACTACCAAGCATTCAAGAAAATGAGAACATTTGCTGATGAACTCACCAACTGTTTCCTAAAAACAAAGAAGCAGAAGCAAAAAGCATACAGAGTGGAAGGAAGAAGGGAATCCTTGGGAAGATATCACTTAGGATTCCACCATGTAGAAGATGGCAAGAGTATAGAATCATAGAATCAACTAGGTTGGAAGAGACCTCCAAGATCATCCAGTCCAACCTAGCACCCAGCCCTAGCCAGTCAACTAGACCATGGCACTAAGTGCCTCATCCAGTTCCCTCTTGAACACTTTCAGGGATGTTGACTCCACCACCTCCCTGGGCAGCCCATTCCAATGGCAAATCTCTCTCTCTGGGAAGAACTTCCTCCTAACATCCAGCCTATATGTCCCCTGGCACAACTTGAGACTGTGTCCCCTTGTTCTGTTGCTGGTTGCCTGGGAGAAGAGACCAACCCCCACCTGGCTACAGCTTCCCTTCAGGTAGTTGTACACAGCAATGAGGTCACCCCTGAGCCTCCTCTTCTCCAGGCTAAACAATCCCAGCTCCCTCAGCCTCTCCTCATAGGGTTTGTGTTCCAGGCCTTTCACCAGCTTTGTCACCCTTCTCTGGACACGTTCCAGTATCTCCACATCTCTCTTGAATTGAGAGGCCCAGAACTGGACACAGCACTCAAGGTGTGGCCTGACCAGTGTTGAGTAGAGGAGAAGAATAACCTCCCTTGTCCTGCTGGCCACACTGTTCCTGATCCAGGCCAGGATGCCATTGGCTCTCTTGGCCACCTGGGCACACTGCTGGCTCATCTTCAGCCTACTGTCCACCAGTATCCCCAGGTCCCTTTTCTCCTGGCTGCTTTCCAGCCACTCTGTCCCCAGCCTGTAGTGCTGCTTGGGGTTGTTGTGGCCAAAGTGTAGAACCCTGCACTTGGCCTTGTTAAGTCTCATCTCACTGGCGTCTGCTCACCCAGCCTGTCCAGGTCCCTCTGCAGGGCTCTCCTACCTTCCAACAGATCCACACGTGCTTCTAGCTTGGTGTCATCTGCAAACTTACTGATGCTGGACTCAATCCCCTCGTCCAGATCATCAGTAAAGGTACTGAACAGGACTGGGCCCAGCACTGATTCTTGGGGCACACCACTAGTGACTGGCTGCCAACTGGATGTGGCACCATTCACCACCACTCTCTGGGCCTGGCCTTCCAGCCAGTTCTTGATCAGTGTCAGAGTGAATCTGTCCAAGTCATGAGCTGCCAGCTTTGCCAGGAGCTTGTTGTGGCAGATGATGTCAAAGGCTTTGCTGAAGTCCATGTAGACTACATCCACAGCCTGCCCCACATTCACCAGGCAGGTAACCTGATCATAAAAGGAGATCAGGTCGGTCAGGCAAGACCTGCCTTTCCTAAACCCAATTAGTATTCTCTAACTTTTTAGATACAAGAATCCATTCTGTGTTCTGTTTGGTTTTTTTATAGATGATGTGGAAAAGATCTTTTGAGTTTTGTGATTTATCCTAATACTGTACCTCTTATCCTCTTTTTTTTTTTTGTAGGTGTGACAGGAAAATTCTTACTGCAGTAGCTGCCAAACAGCATCAGAAGTGATTGTCACATATGAAGAACTGTGATTCTGTTTTATGTGAAATGGGACCCCAGTCCTGTTGAAAATACAGGTAGCCTTCTGAAGCATTTTGTGACATCTCTGCAAAAGTTACAAAAGGTCATGGCTGGATGGTGGTGTTGAGTGGTTTTGTTGTTATTTGGTTTGGTTGAAGGTTTTGTTTGTTTGTAGTTATTATGTTTCTTTTTCACTTATCCCCAACTGAAAAGTGTCACTCTTTTGAAAATACAGATTGAGACTCTAAGACTGCACTGCCTTTCCACTTCTTAAACCTAAGCTTTAAGTATGTTGCCACCTTCATTGAGGAACCCAGTTATGTTGAGAAGTTCTATTTGATAACACACATTACCACTTAACCTACAGAAATGCTGTGTGATTGAGGGAGCTTGAATCTTTCAGCACTTAAAATGCAGTGCTTTTGTTTGAAATAAACCACTGTGGTGTATCTCTACTGATGGCTGTAATTTCAGGAGGTTCATTTAGACAGTGGATATGCATATGGTTATTGTGAGTATTGAGTGCACTGTGCAGGTGAGGTTTCTAACAAGAGCATAGAGAGAAATTCTTTCACAGGACAGATTTTTCAAGATGAAGTCACCACTTTGAATCTGAGCCAGCACCGTGACAAGTGGAGGTTTGCCATAGCTATTCATGGTGTATTGGACTGCGGGTTTTATCTGTGGTTGTGTTTATCAGCATTACTAAATCAACCATTTCAGAGTGTTGAGACTTACTCCTTCATATTGCAACTAGACTACAATTTAATTTATCTTGGTATGTAGGGACCATAAGGAGCAACAGTTCCTGCACGTTCACAACCACACGTGAGACAAGAAGCAGGAGCGTGAAAGAAGGATGAAGGGACTCTGATTCAGGTAACATAGGTGTTGATCTGTTGGAAGGTAGGAGAGCCCTGCAGAGGGACCTGTACAGGCTGGATGGGTGGGCAGAGGCCAATGGGATGAGATTTAACAAGGCCAAGTGCAGGGTTCTGCACTCTGGCCACAACAACCCCAAGCAGCACTACAGGCTAGGGACAGAATGGCTGGAGAGCAGCCAGGCAGAAAGGGACCTGGGGGTACTGGTGGATAGTAGGCTGAAGATGAGCCAGCAGTGTGCCCAGGTGGCCAAGAGAGAAAATGGCATCCTGGCCTGGATCAGGAACAGTGTGGCCAGCAGGACAAGGGAGGTTATTCTTCCCCTGTATTCAACACTGGTCAGGCCACACCTTGAGTAATGTGTCCAGTTCTGGGCCTCTCAATTCAAGAGAGATGCTGAGGTGCTGGAACACATCCAGAGAAGGGCAATGAAGCTGGTGAAAGGCCTGGAACACAAACCCTATGAGGAGAGGCTGAGGGAGCTGGGGTTGTTTAGCCTGGAGAAAAGGAGGCTCCGGGGTGACCTCATTGCTGTCTACAACTGCCTGAAGGGGCATTGTAGCCACATGGGGCTTGGTCTCTTCTCCCAGGCAACCAGCAATAGAACAATGGGACACAGTCTCAAGTTGTGCCGGTGGACGTATAGGCTGGATGTTAGGAGGAAGTTCTTCACAGAGAGAGTGATTGGCATTGGAATGGGCTGCTCAGGGAGGTGGTGGAGGCACCGTCCCTGGAGGTGTTCAAGAAAAGACTGGATGAGGCACTTAGTGCCATGGTCTGGTTGACTGGATAGGTCTGGGTGCTAGGTTGGCCTGGATGATCTTGGAGGTCTCTTCCAACCTGGTTGATTCTATGATTCTGTGGTTTTTTGGCTTTTTTTTTGTTGTTGTTTGTTTTACACCAAGCTGCTTCTCTTGACTTAAGCACCAAGAAAGCCTGTCTGTCTATAAAGTTTTGTTCCATTTCACACACTTCATGTTCCAAATGCTGGATTATCTTCCCATACAAAAATTGGTCTCCCAGTATCTCACACAAAGTCTCCGTGACAGGAACAGGTTTCTCCTGCAGTGCAAGAAGGAACAGCAATTTTGACCTCATTTTTTATCTTTTTATTTAAAAAAAAAGTTAGGGTGAATACAGAATACCTTTTGTAGTTTGGGTTAAAATTTCATTATTAACAAATGTGATTCATATGTAGAAGGGAGGGATTTCCCCTACTGTGTATGGTGTATCCTTGCTTGTGGTAATTCAGGGTTTTTCCTCTCCTACCCCTTCAGTTGGGTACATGGTCTAATTCTTCCTGTTCTCCTGGATGACTGTGTATTAATTTCTTCCTTTCTACCCAGTCCTGACAAGTTTTTGTAGGATTACCTGGTGTGGTGAAGAATGACCTAAAGAGGGATGTGGTTTAAAGACTGCCATGTTGTCATTCTAGATATGACACTGCCTCCCCCGTTACATGGGGAAGTTGCTGACTCCTGCTTTAATCTTCCTTGTGAGTAAATGAGAGTGAAATTTTACTACCACATTTTGAAGGAACTTTGTGCCTACTTCTGAATAATCCAGTCTTAATCCTGATCTCACAGAAACCAAGAAGTGCTTTGCATTGATGAGTTGCTTCGTTATGATGTACAGCTTTGGAGCACTTAGCTTATAAATAGCTCCTGGTTTTGGCTCTAGGTTTTTTCCCCAGTGAAATTTGTGCTAAGATAATGCACTTCAGCTTAATGATAGTAGTATGGGTGGCATGTAGTTTGGAAAAAATACACATTTTATCTTCAGAGAATATCTCCCTTCATTCCCAGAAGTAATTGTCCAACATTTTACTCCTGGATTACCAGAATAAAAAAGTATTTTAGACACCAGCATTTAAGATGTGGTTAATTGTCCAGGTTTCACCACCATACTGCTTCAGCAACCACGCAGTGATCTTCCAGGATCATGTGTCGAACTTTGTATACTCCTATCAGTGATCCTTTAAAATAGGAACTGGAGATGTATCTGTCAAGGTCCAAGGTTAAATTTTAGTTCCTGGCCACAGAAGAAAGAATATGTGATTTGAAGGTTGTTATAATGTTTAAGGAGTGGGAAAAGGGTCTTTGTTTCTTAGGAGTTTTTACAATGACATCTCAAACGTGCAATGACTTCTCTGCTTTTACCATAAGCTTTAGAGGTTTGAAGCTCTGTTACTGGTCTCTGTCTCTTCCCCCCATAGCTTTCTCATGCACTCATCATAACTCTGCTTGAAAGCTAGGAATGTGGAGTCTTCACTGCCTTTTCCAAGGAAATGCCCAAAGACTTAGAATGAAGGCATAGAGAAGGTGGGTCTTCTAGTTTGGCTTCCTGACCTCTTTCTTAATAGCTTTTGAGTAGCAGGGGTACTTGCATGATTTTACAGATAGGCAGCATAACCCATTGTTAAGAGTGCTGCAAGTTTCTTGTGTGCACTGCAGCCATTCATGTCAAAAAACCACATTAATGTAAAGGTCAGATCAGAGTTCTAGGAAGCAAAATGAGGCACTGCAATGTGCTATTGGTCAAACCCTGTTGATTGAATTGGAGTTGCCCTTATACACAGGGATTGTGTAATGGATTGTCTCTGTCTCTTGTGTGTATGGTTAGTCTCTAGGGAAGGAAAAGGGAAATACCTTGTTTCTGCAAGACTTGATTCTCCAGTTACTGCCTGAAATAAGTGAAGTCTGGTATCCTTGAAAATCTATACATTAGGGTTCTGTGTTCAGAGAAATTGGAGGAATGTTTTAGGAGAATATTTTATCACAGTATCATCAAGGTTGGAAGAGACCTCATAGATCATCAAGTCCAACCCTTTACCACAGAGCTCAAGGCTAGACCATGGCACCAAGTGCCATGTCCAATCTTGCCTTGAACAGCCCCAGGGACGGCGACTCCACCACCTCCCCGGGCAGCCCATTCCAGTGTCCAATGACTCTCTCAGTGAAGAACTTTCTCCTCACCTCGAGCCTAAATTTCCCCTGGTGCAGCCTGAGGCTGTGTCCTCTCGTTCTGGTGCTGGCCACCTGAGAGAAGAGAGCAACCTCCCCCTGGCCACAACCACCCCTCAGGTAGTTGTAGACAGCAATAAGGTCACCCCTGAGCCTCCTCTTCTCCAGGCTAACCAATCCCAGCTCCCTCAGCCTCTCCTCGTAGGGCTGTGCTCAAGGCCTCTCACCAGCCTCATCGCCCTTCTCTGGACACACTCTAGCATCTCAATGTCCTTCCTAAACTGGGGGGCCCAGAACTGAACACAGCACTCAAGGTGTGGTCTAACCAGTGCAGAGTACAGGGGCAGAATGACCTCCCTGCTCCTGCTGACCACACCATTCCTGATGCAGGCCAGGATGCCATTGGCTCTCTTGGCCACCTGGGCACACTGCTGGCTCATGTTCAGGCGGGTATCAATCAGCACCCCCAGATCCCTCTCTGTCTGGCTGCTCTCCAGCCACTCCGACCCCAGCCTGTATCTCTGCTTGGGGTTGTTGTGGCCAAATGATACAGCTCAGAGAGAAGTGTTACTATTGTACCTCCAAAAATCTTAGGTATGCATAGCTAAGCGTAAATGTCAAAAGGTTCCATGTAAATGCCTAAGAAAAAGACCCAAAAGTGAAACCAAGATCTGGGGGAGACAAATTTCTGTTGTTAAACAGGAAGCAGAAATATACAACAGAAATACTAGCAAAAGCATCCTTAATTCTTTAGATGCACGTGTTAATTTTCCTACTCGCTTTTACTTGATGGCTATTATTTTATTTCTGGGGAACTTAATATTACTTAGGCCATCTAATGTTAAAACTAAAGGTTAAGAAAGTGAAAAGAAATTGTCTTTCTGTGTGTTTACTGAATACATGTAGGTGGGAGGCAAATCAACCAGTGCTGTAGCCATTGCTGCAAAGGAGTTAGTGTTGAACTCGGCAAAGAGTAAACACAATCCTATCTGCTTTTTATGTTGTACAGGTATCTTCTTTTAGCTGCTTGTTCCTGATGTTCCATAATAATACCCAGCTTGAGTGGCAGTGTTCGTTAGTACATCCAAACATACTTTACAAAGAAAATTAGTAGTGATTTGTCCTGTTTTCCTTGTGTGGAATTGGAGAGCCAGGGATCAAATGGGTTTCTGAAATGCCAGCAGCAAAATCAGTGAAGATGGTAGCACAAGGTTGAGTATGTCTCTGTGGTGTGCTATTTATATGGATGCAAGTGAATTTCTACCAATATCAAGCTGTTGGGAAATTCACTTATTTAAGAATATTCACTTGTGAACTGGTGAATTTTATGAAGGGGAATGTCAGTGTTAATATTGAGTGAATGAAATTGAAACCACACAGATGTAGACACAGGGGATTTTGGAATGGGAAGATTTGATAATATGATTAAAATAGAAAGTTCAGGACATGGGGATTTTTTGTCAGTTGTGCTGTTTGAGTTGCTGTGTAACCTGATAAACCCAATGGGGCTTAATTGAATCGTATGTGGAATGTATGTTTTTCAGCATGTAGATTCAAGGAGGCAAATTTCAAGTTGTTCAAGTGAACAGCATTTCTAGTCACCTGTGATGGTTTGGGTGTTCCCCACGCCCCCACACTTTAGAAATCACCCAGACTAGGCTCAGCTGGCTCTGGAAATATGAATGAAGCTATTTATTTACAGCTGGCACAATATACAAGCAGATATTTACAGTATATACAGTTATAGACAGAAATATACCTGGTAAAAGGTAATACAGAAACACAACAGCCCTCCCAGAAACCTGAGTCCCCAGGAGGGGCTCTCAACCACCCCTTCACCTTCCCCCTGCCCCTCTCAACCTTACCCCAGTCCTAAGGAAGAATTGAGGCTCAGCCAGAGGTTAAGAAAAGCAAAGTGGATTAGGCCAAATGGAAGGTGAGGTTAGGGAGTAAGATGTTGCTCAGCCAGCAGCCCAAGTGAGAGTGAGAGAAAAAATGGCAAGAGTGTTATCTAATGTTTTAATTTCTTGTTCAGCAAGACTCTGAGGGGAGCAGACATCACCCTTGTTTTCCTTTCACAGCCTATGATCTAGTTCTTCTCACCAAAACATTCTAGCTAGCTTCAAACTTAGCACATCACCCTATCTGAATTTAACAAATATCTCTATGACATGACCTTAGTCTTGACAGTTGAGCTATTTATAGGTACTTAAGCATTGTCTGGCTTGAGAGGCTGCATGGAGTTCATCTGTTAAAGAAGCACAGTTGCTGGATGAAGTCTATGTGCAATTTCTGATGGATGATCAGCATTTGAAAAGGAATGCAAGAATGGGTTTGCCACTTCCAAAACTAAGGAATGAAGTATTGTGTTATTGCATGATTATGTAAATATATTAATGTTTACCTTATCTGGGTGAAATTCTTTTTGAAAAAGGAAGATGTCTGACATACTTGTGAGACTTTTAACAGTGTTTTAAAACATTTTTAATTCTTCATGTTTCAGTTGCATTGTTCTTAAGGAGTATTTTCAAATAGCCTGTAATTTAAACCTAAACTTTTTATAAAGATGTCTACTTTCTTTTTTTTCTTTCTTGCTTATTTTTTCCCCCCAGATTTCTTTACAGTTCCCCTTTGTCCAGAAGTAATTTAGTTCCAAGAAAAAGTTGTATTCAACTTTTTTGAAGGCAAATGAGTTAAAAGATGTTCATATGCTGCTTGTGGTGTTCCTTCAGTGTGACTAACATGCAGAGGAGCACCTGAGCCAGGCCTTGCTGCAGAGGAGAGCAGACTCAGGCAGGTAATTAATGGGGTGTAGTAGTGAAGGGTTGAGAGAAAACAGCTAAGACTGGAAGAGGAAATGGTGCAAGGGGAAGGAAAAGATGTGGAGGGATGCCTGCTGGGTTCTGGGGCAGAGAGTGAGACCTAGATCTCAGAAAGATGTGAGGTTGTAAATCATTAGAAATAGAGGGGAGGAAAAAAAGTGCAAACAACAAGGCCAAGCTGACTGGATTTGGGAGAACACCAGATGTGCCATGCTGGGCACTGAAGATGAAAAGCATTGCTCCTGCTGCTATAGACTTGAGAGTGTGTGGGGCCTCTTACACTGCAGTGTTTGTGAGAGTCCTGAATTCTGATTAGAAGTGAAAGGGCTTTGACTTGTGTTCAGAAACTAATCTGATGTTTTTTTCCATCCAGAAAATGATTGGAAGACTGCAAAGAGAAAAGAACAAAAGAAAAAAATCAGAGTAAGAAAATGAGTAGGCCTTGACTCAATGTTTAATTCTATTTTAAAAGTACAGGTACATTAGTCATTTTCTCTGAAGAATTTCTTGTAAAGGAGCTTTGTTGTTTGTAAGCTTTCCTGTCATTAATTTTCTTAATAAAAGTGTTTTGGATTGGTGTTTTTGAAATTGTTAATTATGGAAGCTATTTGCTCCTGACTTTCAGGGATGTTTAAGAGCACTGTGCAGAGGAAGTCGTTTCTGCTGAGGTTTTTGCTGGTGTGTGGTTCTCAGCAAACCCCAGGAGATGTTACGGTACCTGTTGTGGGGCACCATCTGCTGGTGCCTCCTCATCTGGCTGCTCTCTGGGTGTATGTCATATACAAGCTCTAGGCTGCATGTTCTCTTGTGGCATGAAGCACCTGCAGGTTCTCACTGGAGTTGGATCCCTCTGCTTTCAGTGAAGGTTGCTCCTGCTCTTGAGTCATCATGCCCCTTGACTGCTGCAGAGTGAGAATGTCATGTCCTCTGTGTATTTATTTCACTTTACCAATATATTGTGCCAGTAATGTTTTAGTCTTTTCTAAGTGAATGGGTGCCCTCAGATGAGGTAAAGTGGGGTTTGTCAGTGAACATCTCCATGCTATTTGTAACAGTTTTTGATGTACTGACATCCCCAAAAGGGAGATAAGCAGAAGACTGCAGACTGCTACAAAACAGTTACACTGTGATGCACCTACGGCTCATGAGTCTGCTCCTCTTTCCTCTTTTGTGCTAAAGTACCAGGCATTGTAGGAAATCGAAAGGCCAGAGACAGTAGTCTGGAAACCATTTGATAGAGCTACACAGTCAGAGGGTTACATGAAGAAGTTGCTGCTGAGGAAGAAGGAACAAACCAGTAGAATCACCATCAGAGAGGTGTGAGGAGGGCAGTTTAAAGGAGCAGTATAAAAGTGACTGCCATGAAGGCTGCTGACTTTCCAGTTAGGCTATAGCAAAGTGTCCCTGCAAAGCCAAGGGTGCCATGCACTTGTAGCCTTTCAGCTGGAGACTGTAGGATACAGCATGTTCTGTTAACTTTTGGACACTTCCCAAATACCTATATCGTTGCTGTGATCCCCTGTTCCAGGGTCTGCTTGCTAAGCTTTGTTTTGTAAAACTTTTATCTTGGGAGCTTGTTGCATGGTTAGGCTTTTAACCAAGGTGATGCAGATACAGGCAGGTTAAAAACATCATTGCTGCTTTCTTGCTTCTTGTTGGCTTACAGGAGTCAAGAAGCACACACTGCATTTGTACCAGGGTACCAATCTTCTGAAGCCTGTCTGTGTTTACTCAAGTCTAAGAAACCCTCAACCTAAGAACTTGTATGTTCTGAACACTGCATCGCTGTTGACACAAAGAAGCTACCCTTTGGGACGTGGACAGGGGCAACAGTCATGAGGTAAGCCTCCACTTAGTGTTATAATTCTGGATTTCAAAAGTCTGAGATCTAATCGCTGACTCCTTTTAAGATCACAGAATCACAGGATGTTAGGGGTTGGAAGGGATCCAAGGAGATCATCAAGTCCGACCTCCCTGCCAGAGCAGCACATTACTGTCTAAAACAGATCACAGAGGAACACATCCAGACAGGCCTTGAAAGTCTCCAGAGGAGACTCCACAACCTTTCTGGGGAGCCTGTTCCAGTGCTCTGGGACCCTTACAGTAAAGAAGTTCCCCCTTGTGTTAAGGTGGAACCTCTTTTGCTGCAATTTACACCCATTGCTCCTTGTCCTATCATGGGGAGCAAGTGAAAAGAGTCTGTCCCCCTCACCTTCCTGGCCAGCCTTCAGATACTTGTAAGTATTTATCACGTCCCCTCTAAGTCTTCTCTTTTCCAGAGTAAAAAGCCCCAGGTCCCTCAGCCTCTCCCCATAAACCATACCCTCCAGTCCCCTAATCATCCTTGTAGCTTTCCACTGGACCCTCTCCAGCAGATCCCTGTCCCTCTTAAACTGGGGAGCCCAAAACTGAACACAGCATTCAAGATGAGGTCTCACCAGGGCAGAGGAGAGGGGGAGGAGAACCTCCCTTGATCTGCTGGACACACTTCTCCTAATACACCCCAGGATCCCATTGACCTTCTTGGCCACAAGGGCACATTGCTGTGCCATGGTTAACTTGTTACCCACCAGGACCCCCAGGTCCCTTTCCACAGGACTGCTTTCCAGCAGATCACCTCCCAGCCTGTACTGGTGCAGTTTATTATTCCTCCCCAGGTGCAGGACTCTGCACTTGTCCTTGTTGAATTTCATCTGGTTCCTCAGTGCCCAGCTCTCCAGTCTGTCCAGGTCTCTCTGGATGGCCGCACAGCCTTCAGCTGGATCAGCCAAGCCTCCCAGCTTGGTGTTGTTATCAAACTTGCTGAGCAGACACTCTGTGCCCTCATCAGTGTCATTGATGAAGATGTTGAACAGGACTGGCCCCAGCACTGATCCCTGGGGGACACCACTAGTCACAGCTCTCCAGCTGGACCTGACACCATTGATCACCACCCTCTGAACTCTGTCTTGCACAACCGTTCCTAACCCACCTCACTGTCTGCTCTTCCATCACACACTTCCTCAGCTTACTCACTAAAATGTCATGGGAGACGGTGTCAGAGGCCTTGCTAAGGTCAAGGTAGACTACATCCACTGTTCTCCCTGAATCTACCCATTCTGTTATGGCATCATAGAACACGATCAGGTTAGTTAAGCATGGCTTTCCCTTGGTAAATCCATGCTGACTACTCCTAATAACCTTCTCTTCCAAATGCCCTGAGATGCCCTTCAGCAGGAGCTGCTCCATCATTTTTCCAGGGATGGAGGTAAGGCTGATTGGTCTATAGTCTTCTGGAACCTCTTTCTTGGCCTGTTTGAAGACTGGAGTGACATTGGCTTTCCTCCAGTCCTCGGGCACCTCTCCTGTCTGCCACGATTTGGCAAAGATGATGGAGAGTGGCAGAGCAATAACCTCAGGCAGTTCTCTGGGCAGCCTTGGGTGCATCTCATCAGGGCCCATGGACTTGTGAATGTTTAATTTGTGTAACTGGTCTCTAATCCAGTCTGCACTGACCAGTGGGGAGTGTTCCCTCATCCAGGCTTCCTCTCCTTCATCCAAGGTCTGGAGTATATAGGGCACTTCAGCCTTAGGTGTAAAGACTGAAGCAAAGAAGGCATTTAGCAACTCTACCTTCTCTACATCCTCAGTTATCAAGACTGCCTCCTTGTTCAGCACACCTTCCCTGTTCTTCCTTTTTCTACTGATATATTTGAAGAAGCCCTTCTTGTTCTGTGTTACTTCCTTTGCCAGCTTCAGTTCCAAAAGGGCTTTGGCCTTTCTTGCTACCTTCCTACAAGCCCTGACTACTTCTCTATAGTTCTCCTAAGTGAGCAATCCCTTCTTCCATGAATTGTAAGTGCTAGAACCCATCACCATGATCAGTTCTCACTTGATTATTTGTTTGTTAACTTGGTAATGGTGAAAAGGGGGAATTTGGAGCTGCAGAATCTCAGTATCGAAGGGACGCAGAAAATGAAGCTGATAATCAGCACCAAATTGCTGTTTATCTAGCTGTTGTGGCAGTAGGATTCAGAGTGTGTAGTGTTAAAGCTAGATCAGCGCTGTGCTGTGTTAAATGTTCCTTAGTAACAATATTTGGGTATATCCCTGTAAAGGCTCCCATCCCCAGACAGCAAGCTTAGACAGATCTCAGAAATGTGTTAAAAAATCATTATCAATGTAACTTTTTTGCACTAATAGCAGGTAACTGTATGGCAGCATTCTTAGACCGTGTGTGAGCCTGGTGATGGTGCTTAAAATGTGAATACTGAATTTGAAATTACATTGGCTGCACAGTGACTAAAAGTCTGCCAACTTCTGCAATCTAATGCTAAACATGATGTCTGTTTCTCACTGGCTTGATTTTGTTTATTTATCAGTATAGTCCTGTCACTGTGGGATGTTCTAATTAGTTCAGTACTACCTGTTAAAGAGGGAGTAAAAGAGTATGCCTGTGACAAGGGAAATCTGGCACATAAACATGAATCCTTTTTTTTTCAGTTGTCCATCTCGGGGGGTTAATCCAATGGGAACAGATCACATGTGTCTGGGTCATTTATTATGTACACTCAACATTCAAATAGAGCAAGAGGAAGAAGCACAATTTTAATCATAGTTTATGAAGACAGTTATAAAATGCTGTCTTCAAATGCATGAAACATTATATTTGTCTTAATGGCATTTAAAATACACTTACTGTATATTTCAAAGCATAAGTTATTAATCTTTTAACTTAAACTGAGCATGAATAATCCAAACTCATGTGGGTGCTGACAACTGGCTGTTGGTGCAGAGCAGTTTCACTGAAGTGATTAATTTGTGTTGATGCTTCCTTTTGGTGGAAAATAAGGAGATCTGTGGGGGCTGGGAAAACACCGTGGATGTTTTTTTGGTAGCAAACTGGGTTGTTGATGGATCAGTACTCAGACAGAAACTTCCATGGAGGGAGAAGTTTTAAATGAGATTATTATCCATTTTTGTTCTCCTGATGACTTTTCAACCAGTGGTTTCTTTTATTCCATAAAAGGGCTTTAATGTTTGCTGAATAGCTCTGCTGCTCTTCACCTGACCTTCATCACTATGCTGCCCACTGAGTTTTACTTAAAGGCTACATAAGGCATATGTGTCAGCCTGGGAAATTTGCTAGAGAACTGTTGCAGATACTGAGATAGATCTGATGAGAACCAGATAGAACTGAAGCATTTTCCCCATCTCACAGAAGTGTCACTTTGTAATTTTGACCTTTTTTTTTTCTGTATCATTGAAATGATGTTGAAACCTTTCAACTGTTTTATTAAAAAACATTGAGGAAAGAGAAAGCCTAGTCCATAGCAGTCAGAAAGCTGTTGAGTAGGCACCTCCTCTGTCATTGTGGTGGGGCGCATGCATATGGAGAAGTCAAATCAAGCAGAGCAGGGATTAGACCCCAACTCCAGTATTCTCTTCCCTGGTGGATGTGCACCTGCTCTCTGCTCTGACAGCGTGCATGTGCTCTTGTTTTTAATAAGATTTCCATCTTGGAATTGAGAAATGGGTTTTGTTTAAAGCTCTGCCAGACCATTTCAGTGAAGGTTGCAAGAAAAACTTATTCTGTGTTTTCTTCCAGCGGATAAATGGAAACTTCCTGTCTTGGTCCATCTCTGAATTTGCCTTGTACAGCATCCTTTCAAGGAAAGGTCTTTTGATGCAGAACATCCATGCTTGTGGAGGACTTGTTTTTTTAAAGGCAGTTACTGGTTCATCAGGTGAGGTTCAGATGAGGTTCTTCTCTGCGCTTGTATTGAGGTCTGCATTGAGCAGTCCAGCACAGTGTAGATGCCAGGAGTGTTGGACAGAGCAGTGATCTCACCACAGCTAAACTTCCGGGTGAGCTCTTGGGAGGATGAGTGTGTACATGCTGGTTGTCATGCCTGCCTGTCTTCATACTGGTTTGGTAAAGCTGCTGCACTAGATTATTTTGCTTCATGTTCTGCCTCTGATACAGATTTCATATGAAGCTTTGGGAGTGCTAATTACTTTGTGCCTGCCCTATTACCTTCTTGGCAAGATAGGGAATAGTAGTAATTCTGAAGAAGTGAATCATTTGTGAGGTCCTGAAACAGGGATAGTGTGATTTATAGACATTTGATGCATAAAGGTGATCAGAGGGCTGGAGTACCTCTGCTATGAGGACAGGCTATGAGAACTGGGGCTCTTCAGCCTGGAGAAGAGAAGACTTAGAGGAGACCTTGTAGTGGCCTTCCAGTATCTGAAGGGGACCTACAGGAAGGCTGGGGAGGGACTATTTACAAGGTCTTGTAATGACAGCACAAGGGGTAATGGGTTTAAACTGGCAGAGGGGAGATTTAATCTAGATGTTAGGAAAAAGTTCATTACAGTGAGGGTGGCGAAGCACTGGCACAAGTTGCCCAGGGCGGCTGTGGATGCTCCTTCCCTGGAGGTGTTCAAGCCTAGGTTGAATGGGGGCTTGAATGTCTGTTCTAGTGGGAAGTGTCCCTGCCTATGGCAGAGGGTTAGAACTAGATGATCTCTGAGGTCCTTTCCAACCTAAACCATTCTATGATTCTATAAAATAATGTTTTATCCCTAATAATTCTTCCTTGCCCCCATTTCTTACCCTATTGAAATGAAAAATTTGCAGACATTTTGCTGCCTGGGGAAGTGGTGGAGTCGCCATCCCTGGAGCTGTTCAAGGCAAGATTGGACGTGGCACTTGGTGCCATGGTCTAGCCTTGAGCTCTGTGGTAAAGGATTGGACTTGATGATCTATGAGGTCTCTTCCAACCTTGGTGATACTGTGATACTCTTCATCAAAGAAAATTCTCTTTCGGACTCATCATATCTGTTTCACTGAATTTGGACTATTGTCAGGTAATATGTTGGGTTTTCCTCCAAAGAATAATAAAGTGGTTTGAGTTGGAAGGGACCTTAAAGATCATCTAGTTCCAACCCCCCCTGCCATGTGGGGGGGAACAAATTCCACTAGAAGAGGTTGTTCAAGGCTTCATCCAACCTGGCCTTGCAACACCTCCAAGGAGGGGTCATCCACAACCTCCTTTTTTGTTCACTAATTCTTTACAGAAATGAGTGAACTGTAGCTCTTTTTAGTAGTTACCTGTTCAAACACAATTTCCCTACATTTGAGACTTGCTAAGATTATTTTTATAAAAGCTGGAGGGGGAGAAGTTGTTTTCTGTTTGAAGTTGCTGCCCTCTTGTGCTGTGATCTGGTCTGTACATTGCTGTGTTCATTTGCCATCCATAAAGGCAGTTGCAAGCTTGGAGTTGCTTCTTGATTTGATTAAATGCTGGGTTTGGTGTGCTCTGTATTTCACTCCCTGCAGATACTGTCTTCCATTCAACCCCCACTCAATGTAACCTGACTCTAGTCTTGACCTCTTTTTCTTTCAATGTCTGTAAGTTTGTTTGGAGGCAGGATCTGCAGCTCTGATCAAGTCTATTAGAACACATCAGACAAGCTTTATGTGAAATGTACTCTGTCACCTGTTGTGTCTGGTTGGTGAGTGGTCCCCTCACATTTGTGCCTTAAAAATTAAAATCTTTTGGACTTCTTGTTGTAAGGATACTCCTTCATGGATGAATCTTTGCTGTTCGCCGTAGAGAGGCTGCCACATATTTTTTTCTTGTTTAAGTGTAGCCTCTGAACACCTGCACATAAGTGGTTTGCTTTGACCTCTGCATATTGTTAACAATTTAAAGGATTTGTCATACCTTAGTTTTAACCTTTCTGTTTTCTGAGTGACTCCATATTGCCGTACTTGCAATCTTCATCCTCTTCAAGTCCAACAGAAATTTAAGTTACCATGTAAACCTTTCATCCTCTGTAAATTGTTGCTTATACTTTGTTTTGTTCAGGAGTGGTAGAAAAAGTGTACAAGGTGGATGCTGAAGTGATCAAATCCTATGAGACATGAATATGTAGAAAAATGAGAATGGAGAGCAGAGAAACAGAGCTTCCATCAGAAATAAACTGTTCTCTATGAGTCATGACTCTTCTTTTGGGTTTGTAACATCTCTGAAGGCAAGAAAATGGATATGTTTTGGAGTAATTTTTCAGGTTCCTTCCCTCTAGATGTTTTAAACATGAAGTTACATCAGTAATTCAGTTGGACGGGAGGCTACCGTTGGTAAATATTCAGCTCTATCGTCAGGAGAAGGGCAAACTAAGAACTTAAGTTGTTGCCTCTATATCTCAAGGCATACTGTCAGGCGTGACTCTTGCAGCTTCCCAGCTGAAACTGCTTTTGAGTTTCCACACGAGTATCAACAGGTGGCAGCACAGCAATTCAGATCATGAACTTGTGCAATGATGCATGACTAGGAAATGTTCTCTTTCACCTTTGCTCTTTTTAAACCACGAATCGTCAGTAAAAGTCTAAAGCAAAGAACACTGTAGGAGAGTTTTGTTTTGCTCCCCGCCCTGAGAGCTGGTGGGACAATATGCAGGGTGCATAATAAAACCTCTTGAATGAAAGAGCGTGGCATTTCTGTGCAGTACAAACCAACATATTTGAGATGTTGCAACTCTGAAAGGGACTTCATTTACATATCTGCAAGTGTCATGGTCAGTTTGGGCAAAAAAAATTGCCTAGCCTTCTCAGCAGAGTTTAACAGTTGAGTCATTCTAAAATTAGCTCAGTTGTCTTCAGTGTAGGAATCTGTGTTGTTTTCCGTTGCATCAGCACATATCCGTACAAAGTGTTGTATGCTGTGCCCCAACAGATACTTATGAGTGTACCAGAAGCCTAAAGCCTTCTGTTAAAGCTTCTGGGCAATCTTCTTCAGGTTTTATTTGGTCTATAGCAATGAAATTAAAGTTATAACAACATGTCTAGACCATGAACCATGTATGTAGGAAGCCTGGTTGCAGGGCTTCCGGGTCTGTTGGCTTCCTACAAAGCATTGTAAAGATACTTAAACACTCTCAGTTGTTGATGGGAGAAAATCTGTTAGATCAGCTACCAATAGTATTTCTGAAATCATACTTACACATGTAACTTGTATTTATTTTTCTCTTTCCTTAGATTTTAAATGTCTAATCCAAATGTTTTCTAATGCCATTGCAGCTCTAGGAAGAAATACACACATTTTTTATTTCTAGCTTGAACCTTTTAGTATGTGCAGAATTAAATATATGTACCATACAAGAGAGACTACAGTACCTTTAGCAAATACACTGCCCAGAGACATTGTGGAGTCTACTTCTCTGGAGACATTCAGAGCCCATCTAAATACATTCCTGCGTGACCTGCTCTAGGTGGTCCTTCTCAAGCAGAGAGGTTGGACTAGATGATATTTCCAGGTCCTTTCTGTTGTAGTTTTGTCCAGAGCCACTTAAGAGAGCCTTATCATTCTGTAGTTCTGTGGCACTACTTCAGCTACAGAGAGTGTTCCAAGTGTTTTGACTTGCATCTAAATCCTAAGCAGTTTGAGTAAGATTTGTCATACCTAGTAACAGGCATCAAATATGTAGTTGTCCAAGTGAAAACTATTCCCTGACCTTTTTTTTTTGTTTTGCTATCTGCATTAAGTACCTAGTTTGAAGTGAGATGTCTTGTTCTTGAGTATGTTTGTGTCTCTTCAGTGAGTGGACAGATGGCTAGGATTTGGAGGTGGTAGAGGCACCGTCCCTGGGGGTCTTCAAGAAAAGACTGGATGAGGCACTTAGTGCCATGGTCTAGTTGATTGGATAGGGCTGGGTGATAGGTTGGACTGGATGGTCTTGGAGGTCTCTTCCAACCTGGTTGATTCTATGATTCTATGAGTAAATCCCAGCATACCTGACTCCTGCTGATTTCTTGTGGGCAAGGATGGGGGGGATTCTTGGATTAGACCATATGTTTATTGCTCTTCCTTCCAGACACTTTTACAGGCTGTTATAGATTGCTCACTTAGGTGTTTGCCACTGCTGAACTATTTGGGAGCCAGCAGGAGGCACCTGGCACGTAGAGCTGCTTGGGAGTCAGTCTGCTGGCTCTGTTTTCAAGAGGAAAATAACTACTGGGCAGAGCAGACTGCTCTTCTAGAAGGATCATAGCAGCGTTGTCATGCACATTGTCCTCTGTCCTGGATGAAGCATGTTTTGAAGTTTCCAGTGTTTTATCTCACTTCCCATTTGTTGTTATTTTATGTTTGAAGGATTTTTTTCCTTGTTTTTAGTAAGAAAATCAGACCCAGCAAATGCAGATGTGTGATGTTTTCTGAACACCTGAAAAGGGAAGGAACAGCTGTTCGACAGTTTAGTTGTGGATTTTGTTAGAGCTGTGCATTCATTTGTTGGAACAATGTCTGGGTTTTGTTAACAGTTTAGAGAAAAGGCATTTTTGTGAAAGATAAAATCTTTATATAAGAGCTGAACTTCATAGAGAGCTGCAACCCATCCTGGCTGATTGGGATGTGAGAAAGGATTGACCTTTCAAAATAAGAGAGAAGCCCAGGAGAGAGATCAGTGCAAACTAGATAGGCTGTTACTTCTAGAGTTCTCAGGTGTTCAGCTTTTTCCTGTGTACAGTCAGACATGAAGTTCCCCAATTTTTGTTCATCTCGCTGTGAAGAAATTTAGGTGATGTGATTGAACCTGCTATGAGTTTGTCCGAAGCAATTCATGAGGCTTGAAAAGCCAGTGTTCAAGAAATATTTTCAGCTGAGATGGGATTTTTTTTTTAAAGTAATGATCCCTTATTAATGGCTATATAAGAATGGGGGAAGATAAACTTCATGTGTTATCTGGTAAAATCTATGACTGGAGGCTAGTAAAAGTTCAGTGTGGGGGTCTTGTGGGCCACTGACAGGGTAGAAAGAGTCAGGAGTTTTTAAAGGAAAGAAAAAGAGAAAATTGTATTAGTTAAAATTGTTTAATATCCCAGGCATATAAATAAATCAGACCACATAGTCCTTCTTATGAACATTCCCTTCACAGAAATACAATAAATAATTAAATTAGAGCTGTCACTTGGTATAAAAATAAAGAATCATCTCAGGAAAACTAAATATACAGAGTTGTATATAGCATGCTAAAACACATCTTGAAGTGCCTGCAAAGGACACTTATGACCAAAATCATAAATACATGGTAAAACCTCCCTGGGAGGTAAGGAGCTTTTATGGCTTACTCTATGTACCCAGTTAACAAAACTTATGTGGTTTCTGCAGAGAGTGCAGTTAGTACAAAGAAAGGTCATCTTACAAATAAAAAGAGTCTGTACACCTCTGGAATTGTGATAACTGGACCTTCCTAGGGTTACAAGTTCCTGCTGGGTCATCTTCATTTTTTCTCTTGAGAATGGTGTGGAAGAACAAGACGATGTCTTCTTGCAGCCTCTTCTGTCCTTCGCTGATTTCCTGTTCAAGTAACCCTGGATAAGGCATTCAGCCTGTCCTAACTCTAACAGAGGGCTAGCTTGAGGGCTCATGGTGGAAGTCAAAGCCTATTTTAAGACTACAGAGTTGCCCACAGTAATTGTGCTGACGTTGCCCAGAACTGTGCTGTTAACTAAAACCAGCTGCAATAATTTTCTGGTTACTATTCCCCATCCATATCCGGACTCGGTTGTCCAATAAGTACAGTTCTCTGCAAGATCTCAGAACAATCAGTCCTCTAAGTTGTATTTGCTGCAGTTCTCTATTTCTTTTTAGTCCTATGAGCATTTTTAATTAATTTGTTCTGTAGGTACTAGAAATAGCCTCAATTAACAAAAACCCTTAAGCACTGTGCTTGGGGTGATAAGAGCCATAGTTTACAAACAGTGGAGCAAGTCACTAAACTAATAGCTACATAACTTACTGCATTACATGCTGCATCATATACACAACCTAGAAATTGTTCCAGTCTAGGCAGGAGTAACTAGTTAGCTTATGACATTCTGGTAGGAAGTTGCTTTTCTGTCATAAAACATCTGTCCCAAGTACCAAAGTTGCTTCTCAGTGCTTTACAAGTATAACTAATAAATACATAATGTACAATGTTCTCTTTGTTAGGCTGTGCTAATCACATTTCATCTGCACAATGAGAATTGCAACAGACTCTTTAGAATATCTTTTTAAACATGCTTAGAAAACTATTGGAAAAGACATTTGCTTAAAAAAAACAAACCAAACAATCATACTGTGTTCTTTATACCACAATAAAGAACTCTGCACCTGGAAATATTCTGTGGAGGTGAATGAAGAGTACTCATCTATTGGTAGGCCTTTCAGGACTTGCCCCAAAAAGCACTTAGTTCGTGACAGAGACATTCAACTTAGCCTGACCATAAAGATTTAAATGTGATGTTGGGGACTCTGCAATTGCAGGACTTACTTAAAAAATTTCCCAGTTGTTTTTATCCTGATTGAAAGTAATTTTTACTTTCTCTACTTCTGTAACAATAAAATGCTTTGCAGATGGAGCAGCAGCTTTGCATATTGCTTAGCAATTGGCGATTAAGGGACTTCATGGGTAACAGAGTCAAGGAAATGGAAATCAAAGGTGCGGAACACCATTTAAACTTAGTAGCTTGATTACTTACATCTGAAGGGTAGTTCACATTTAGAATGTGAATTCTCATGCACAAATGTGGAAATATGGAGGTGTGAGATAGACATTACTCAGAGGAAGACTGGATTTTGAAACAGGAAAAAAAAATCACATAAAAATGATCACCACCAGAACAATGATGATCAGAGTAGAAATTCGGCTTGGTTTTGCCATGAGGACCTTTCTCCCTTCTTTGACATATGTTTTTGAGGAGGTTCACATTTCGGGGCAGTAAAATTGCAGAGGCAGAAAACCTTTTTGAATTAAGTTTTCCTTTAGGCTGCCATTGGTAGGAATGGAATTTTTTTTCATGCAGCCTCATTTTTGGAGGTAACTAAGCTTGTCATTTTCCATTGGAACACTAGATGTACTTTTCCAGTTTCCTCTCTATACCACATTGCTCTTAAGTAAAGGTAAAATTAGATGAAAGGTTATTTTTTTACTGGAAGGCTTTACACTGTCTTCTAAGATAGTCTCCTCATGTGAGGCTAATATTTGTTTGTGAGAAAACAGTTGCTTCTCATATGGAAGAGTCTAGAGATACCAAATCATTGCAAGATGGATATAGTGGCATATAATTAAGCTGCTAAAAAAACTAGCTCTAAGTACTCTAATACTCTTACTTTAGAAACTGTCAGTGGTATCTCTGGCCACAATTCCACAGAAATGTTCAGGATTCAGATGCTGTACAGACAAGCTTCTACATAACAGAATAAACTTGACAGTTTTTAAAGAAAAAATGCCAATTAAAACTTAAAACTGTAAAACTGGATCAAGAGTGGAGAGCAGGAATAGTGTTCACTGTATGTGAATGAATGTAAGGTACTGTCTTCTGGGAAAGATCAGTATCCATTGAGCTGCTTTATACTGAATGCCCATCAGCCATTTCTGCAGTGGCTGGTCATACCAGCCAGTCATGCTTCTGCTTTGTTTATCACCCTAAGCTGAGGGAGTCTGGATGGAATTCCAGCATCTGCAATGTGTTTTTCCTCACAGAACCCTGTATTTCCACTTAAAAATGTGGGTGGCTACTCTCCCTATTGAAACCCATGGCACCCGTGCTTCAAGATGGGCAGAGGTCTGAGCTGTGCCATGCAGTGTGATTTTTAAATGTTTTTTTCCAGTATTTATACTACAATTAAATGCTGTTTTTCCTTAGTTAAAGCTAAGATACAGTCTGATAACTTAGAAATAAACCTCTGTTTGTGCTATGACTGTAGATTAGGAACTCTATCCAGCTAGATACCTTTTGAGGCTTCAAAGTCTCTGCTAATTTTTTGTTGGTTTTCTTTGAAAAGTTTCAGGCATCTCTGCATGAGATTCATTTAGCTCAAAGCAAAAACACAGGAGTAGCCATCTCCTGTATTCCTGCTTCAGCAGAAAGTGATAGTTAAGTCCCTTAAGAGAACCTATTTCTGTGAAATTGTAGTTTAGTTTTCACTGTTTTGAAACATCATCCATCTTACTAATAGACATCCAGATATGACTCCTTAACATTGTGGGAGAAGCTTCCACTTACCACACACATACAAAGCACAGCGTAATTGCAATGGAAAATATTTACATTTTTCACTTTAAATTACATAGTGTCTGCTTTAAAAAGTAGATTTCAGTAGCCTTCAGCTCTGCTTTGTCCTACATCAGGCCTTGATTAACTGTAAAAACAACACATGGTTAGAAATAGCGTAGCATAAGGAAACCTGTCCTTGTTTGCAGAACGTCAGATAGCACCCAGGAGGAATCACCCCTGATTACCTTTTGGATTAGTTTTTCAAAGCTCTTCAAAAACTCTTTGGGACTTTTTTTGTCGTAAGATTCACACGTAGAGTCGCACTGCTGGAGGACAGAGAAAATCACGGCATTGCAAAACAGCTCATCAGGATCATAAACAACACTTTGTTAATGAATAATCAAAGCCTTTTGCAATCTGAAAAGCTGAGATACAGGCTGCTTCAGAAAGGGAAGGAATACAGCAGTGACACCTTTAGTTGATACTTCTTGCTGGAATCCCTGACCTTTTGTCTGGCACATAGTGTGGTTGCCAGCTGCGTACTTGCAATTGCTGGGATCAGAGCAAACACCTCTTCCAGAAATACAGAAAATTGGGCACTTCTAATTTCCAGAGTCATGAAATGCAGATAATTTGTTGTAAGAAATTTCCTTTCTGTAATGCCACCGTGACAGCTAGTGTCCACTATAGAAAATGAGGAGCAGTGATCACCAATTATGAGCACTGTGAAGAAATCTTACCTTTTCAGAGCTGCTGATGGTGAATCTTTTCAAGACTTTAACAGTTTGGATGAGTGTAGCGTTGACTCGGCTGCTTTCTGGCTGTAACTTCAGTATGCCCTGCTGGAAGCAGGTCACGTCTGTGAACAGGCATCCATCCTAGGGCAGGAAAAGAAGGAGCAGCTTTAGAACTAGTCTTGTAACTTTTTTTTTCCCTGCATGTTGTGATCCATGTGCAAAAGTAAGGATATTAATCGAGGCAATTTAGCTGTGGTTTTAGACACTTGATAGATCTTTTGTTCTTTCATAATTACTGAAATACTTCCTCACAAAATATATGTCTGAAATGTGTCTGCTTGGATATTCTTCATGATAGCAGTTGGAAAAAAAAAAGTGCTGCTGAAGAATAGATCATATCTTTACAAAAGAAAATATTCATGCTTGTGATTGTAAAAAACAACATCCCTCTGGATTGTTCCTCAGCACTACATTTGGCAGTAGACTATTTTTCTTCTTTTTAGTGGCATTTCTAATATTACCTACTTAATGGTTCCATTTGAATTGATATAAAACTGTGTATTTTCAGATACTATTGAAATGTTCATTCTTGGGGAGTGAAGGTGATAAATAAGTTTACTTACTCAAGGGAAAAGAGGGATGAAGGATGAAGGGCAGGATAAGGAACCAGTCTCCTGGCAATTGTTTTACTGTGTGCTTTAAATTCAGGTGCACATTAAACCTATGTCAAGGAAAGTAAGCACCAGCTGTATCGAACTTGAAAATGAAGGCATCTGTTATCAATGATAGAACTGTTCTGTTGCTGCTGCTTATCTGGCATTAAAGCAACCTGCCCTTTTGCTTCCATGTCGCAGCTGCATATTAATTCTGCTGATGCTAACAGAAAGACCCAGAAGCTCTCCAAAATCTCCTTTCCTGTGCAGCAGTTTTTTTCTATTCCCTATAGAAAATACCACACAGCTATAGAAAATACCACCAAAAGTAATCTATAGGCAATGGAGAAAGAGAAGTGATCATTACCAAAGCAAATTTCTAACTAGCTTTCTGTTTTCCAGAGAAGGAAGCCTTTAGACCTGCTGATTACACATGCTAGGAAAGCTCCAAAGCCATTGTTCCTGTTTTGAATACCAATTCCTACCTAAGCTAAATCTCATCTGGCTTATTAGGTGCTGCTGATGTTTGGTGAGGACAAGGCAAGGTTCTGCTATGTTGCTTATCACAGATTTTAGCACCGATATTTCATGTTGGCCAGATAGAATTTCTTTTCCTTGAAAACCACACATTTATGTTTGTTTCGAGCTTCTTACCGTAACCCGACTTGCTTACTGGAAAAAAGACTCGTTTTTGAAGAGATCAATTTTCCAGCTGAAACTGAAAACACTTCTGCCTCATCTATGAGGAGCTGAGAAACCAGCTTTTCTCATATAAGCTGCTGCCTTTTTGGTTTTTTGGCTGAGTTTGCAGTTAGATGTAGACAGGCCAACAGTCAGAGAGCCAGGAGGTTGGTGGGGCTTGTTGTGATGCATTTAGCGCTTTGATGAAGGGGGATTAAAGAGCATAAACCACTGGCAACGTCGGAGGGGGACTAGGCAAACACAAAATACTCACAGCAGATGCAATTTGCAGCACTACTCTGCATCTGACTCTAACCTTATAGGTTAAGCCTGAAAAGCCTTCATTTCCTGAGCTAGTGATCAGGGTTAGATGCTGATCCAGTCTGAATCAGTGCTGGGTCACTGGCCTCTGCTGCATTATCAATCACTACCAATAAATCTCATTTTCCCTCTGGTCTTGAATCACATTTTCCTCTTGAGCTGATATCCTTTGATCATTTAAACTTCTTACCTCCCTTATTTCTCTAATTAAAAAAAATAAAATTCATTGTTGACTATATGAGGAAATTGAGTGGGATTGAATTGGAGGCTAGCACTCAGTCCACTTAGAGAAAGTCAAAACAAATAGTTATAAAACCACTGAATTTTGAATGTTATGAAAGGTTATTTATAATTTTGAGCTATAAAAGGTAGTCTTCTTCCAGAATATTCAGGGCCAAATGTAAATCTGACAGAAGTAGGTTAACAGAGAAGCAATATTTCAAATGCAGTTACATGAAAATCTAGTTTCATTAGGGTGTTATTGCACCTAATCAATGTGAGTGCAGCTTTACCACATGGTAATTCATCCCTTAGTGTCTGGTCAATGCAGTTAATGTAAATTTCACCCTGTAGAATGAAAAGCTTGTAAATATGGTTGCTGGTGATCGTTACTATTGGCACACTAATACTATTTTTGTCAGATATTGGGCCTGTGTCTACTTTCTAAATATGTGAGTTCTGTCTCTAGTTTTCAGTGGAGGTATTTGAGACTTTCCAGCATCAGCCTGTGAAGCCCAAAGCTGCAACTGAGCTGTCTTCCTTCCTGAGGCAACCAAAATTGTTTTGAGAAAGAAACAAACCAACACAAGCAGGTTAAGCGATTAGTCACTAGTTGTAATTGCTTTGTTTCGGAGGTGCTGGCAACACAGTGACAAACAAAATGACAGCTAATCATCTCTTTCTTTTCACTTTGACACCATAAGTTAGTAAGAGTGCTCAGAAAACCCCAGCAATTAGTTACTGTGCGTTAGGTTCTCGCAGTGCAGTTGTTTCTAGCAATGAGAAGGAATGTATCTGTTTTGGTCATGCTCCTGTATGCTTTTGGCAAGTGAAAAATGCACCCAACTGTAAAGCCTAGGATCAGGCTAGCAAAGCCTGTGTGAAATGAGGTGAGTTTTTTTTCCTTTCTTCTTTTGCAAGAGAGTTTACAGTCCTGGGTAAAGTGTATTTGCACTCTTGATGTGTTTCAAAATCCTGTGCTTGATGAACGTATTTCTACAGTGATCAAAATGGTTTGCTTTCTGAAGTGGCTGGCTGGACTCACATACCAAATTAACAGGTTCATTTAAAAGACACCTGGTCGCAGGAGAAATGCAACATTAGAATAACCATGACTTTGTTGCATAATGGAGATTATAAAAAGAAAGCAGGATACGTTCTTCACAGCTTTTAAGACATGCTGTTACTATTATTAGCCTTTGATTTCACAGCAAGTCCTGCATCCTGCCACTTTCAAGTATGCACGCATTCTCTGTGCCTCTGCTGTACTTCTCCTTCGTGCAAGATGTTCCTGACCTTGGAACATGTAAATTATCAGCATTAAATACTGTATAAATAAGTATCTGTATTAAAAAGAGATTCACAGAGACCTGATATAGTCATTTTAACTAGTTTAAATCCAAAAAGAATACTTGGAGAATGCAGATTTGTTTTCCCATCAAGAGCACAGCCTTTGCACACAAATGGTCTCAGAGAATGTGGTGTGGCTGCACAGGAGAGGAAGCTCTTGCTTTGCATTGCCATTCTTGGCATTAACTTCAGTAGGAGAAAAAGAGGGTCCCTTTGGGTTTGGCTCAGCAATGCTCCTAGAACAGCTCAAGCTCTTTGCAGCTGGAGACACTTCCACTTCCAAAACCTGCATCCCCAAGAGCACTGCTGCTCATCTGGGTCTTGTATGGATCCTCACTGTTAGCACCGATTTTTGAATAAATGAATTCTATATAAATTTGAAACTGTGGTAGAATATACATGGGATAGCAAAACAGTACTTGAGATCACATAATAGAAACCCTTCTGCTGTTAAAAATCTGGAAATAGGGAACTTTTCTTAAAGTTTTGTTTTCAGTCTAGTTTGCCTTTAGAGTACTAGGTCAGAGATTTGAATAAGGTGATATCTGCTATTTGCTATTGCAGTAAACCAGTACAATATCAAGTTAATATAATCAGAAATAAAAGTTAAAAGCAGCCTCACCACAGAGTTTTCTGGTGTATGCAGCAGTTCAACGTCCTACAATAAAACAAAGCTAAGTTAGAAAAGTTTGACATTTGAAAGTGATGTCCCTCACAAGATAACACTCTTAAGCAACACATACTGCTTGAAGATCATTTCATTATGATAAACACTTTGCTTACCTTATCTTTCACTGTGGCTTGTAAATATTTGATTGTCTTTAGAATCTGCTGGTATTTTGTTCGTTTGTGTGGAGCTGTAGTCTGTGCCACACTGAAATAGAAGAAAAGCATACAGAAAATAATCATCCTCCTCTCCATGCTAATGAGTTACGTTGTAAAATGTGCCAGGAGCAAAGATGTGCTATTCGAGATGAACACTTGGGTTTTACCTCAGGTAGGCTACTTACCTACCTATATATTGTTCCTTGCTGGAGAGGTAAAACCCACCCATTTCAATTTGGAAAGCTTTGTAGAATGGATTAATGAGTAACCCTTTTTTCTTTTCCACTGGCTAGATGCATGTGTGCAAGTTTGTGCGTAGGGGGCAGGGATTGATGGAGTGACTTGAAAAATATGCCACATCTGCACATTGGACAGGAAAAAAAAGGGTGAATTCCAATTTTCAGTTTGAGTCAAGAAATGAATGTAGTAAAAAGTAGGTATGTTTAGAAACTATGGACCTAGGTAAACAAAGATTCTGCTGGGTTTTTTTTTCTCTCTTTCTTGCAGCAGTGAATTTCTCCAATCCATCTGAGATTATTCTGTACCATGATGGAGAAATACAAGACTTCTTTTCAGAACTTAAATGTATTTCTTCTTCTTTATGGCACCAAATGATGTTTTTTTAGAAAGGGATGTCTATGAACTGCCATAGAATTCTACATTTTTTTGTCATTTTAGCATCTAAGCCAGATGAAGTTTGCTACATACTTATTTGGAACCATTACCAGGTATTTTAAGAGCGTTTTAGAGACTATGTCCACTGTTGGAGGGGGAAGCCAGAGGGAGATGCATTGCCCTGGGAGAGGTGAAGCCCTGTACCACTGGACAGATGAGAAGGGACACGGGAAGACACTACTGAATCTCGGTGAGTCTCAAGGGATGCTGCCACTTGGTGGCAGTACTCCAGTGTTTGTGGTAGATGCGCACATTTGATGGGCTCTGCAGCAGCTGGCCTCCAGGTTACTTTGGCAATTTAATAGACCCTCTTTAAAGCAGATGTGATACTGAGAGCTCTCTCGAGAGCATATAAGTGTGTTTGTTTTGTGTGAAATCCAAACAGAATCGTGTGCTTTGAAAAATGTAAGGCCAGAATAAACCCATCAAAAGAATCTGAATTAAGAAAGGAGACAAGACTCAGAATTTACTTCAAAATGTATGCCTGTTGTAATTAGGTACCTATGCTGCTTTTGGGGAAATGTGTCTAATATTTGGGAGGCATACGTTGGTGAAGGGATTTTATATCAGTAAATGTGGGTAAGCAATGTTCTCTTAAGGGCACTCCCACAGTTCTTTTTATGTAATCACAGTTTCACAGTATCATCAGTGTTGGAAGAGACCTCATAGATCATCAAGTCCAACCCTCCACCACAGAGCTCAAGGCTAGACCATGGCACCAAGTGCCACGTCCAATCCTGCCTTGATCATCCCCAGGGACGACAACTCCACCACCTCCCCGGGCAGCCCATTCCAGTGTTCAATGACTCTCTCAGTGAAGAACTTTCTCCTCACCTCCAGCCTAAATCTCCCCTGGCGCAGCCTGAGGCTGTGTCCTCTCGTTCTGGTGCTGGCCACCTGAGAGAAGAGAGCAACCTCCTCCTGGCCACAACCACCCCTCAGGTAGTTGTAGACAGCAATAAGGTCACCCTGAGCCTCCTCTTCTCCAGGCTAAACAATCCCAGCTCCCTCAGCCTCTCCTCCTAGGGCTGTGCTCGAGGCCTCTCACCAGCCTCGTCGCCCTTCTCTGGACACGCTCAAGCATCTCAGCGTCCCTCCTAAACTGGGGGGCCCAGAACTGAACACAGTACTCAAGGTGTGGTCTAACCAGTGCAGAGTACAGGGGCAGAATGACCTCCCTGCTCCTGCTGACCACACCATTCCTGATGCAGGCCAGGATGCCACTGGCTCTCTTGGTCACCTGGGCACACTGCTGGCTCATGTTCAGGCGGGTATCAATCAGTACCCCCAGATCCCTCTCTGTCTGGCTGCTCTCCAGCCACTCCGACCCCAGCCTGTATCTCTGCATGGGGTTGTTGTGGCCAAAGTGCAGCACCCTGCACTTGGAGCTGTTGAACCCCATCCCATTGGCCTCTGCCCATCTGTCCAGGCGGTCAAGGTCCTGCTGCAGAGCCCTTCTGCCCTCCAACCCAGCCACATCTGCCCCCAGCTTAGTGTCATCTGCAAACTTGCTGATGACTGAGTCAATGCCCTCATCCAGATCATCAGCTCTCACTCAAGTTAAAGGTATTTAAAGGCATTTTTCTTGAGTATTCTCCTTTTTTCCTATTTATTACTTTCAGCCCAAGCACAGTTTCTGTCACTCACTTCATGCACTACTCTCAGACAATGCAGGTGCTAGGGACATACTGGAGTGTCACTGCTGCTAATACTTCATAACACGGAGGGAAAATAACTATTTTAAATGGCTTTTATGTCTTATAATTACTTACTGATCTGGCTCTTTCATATTATCATTAATAGATGGCTGTCAACACACTGGTGTACCATTAAGTAAATTCTGCCTGGAATTAGTAGAGGACAGTTGAAGTCACTTGGACACCTTCCCTGTGAAGTTACTTTTCAAGTTAACTCTTTTCCACCTGGATGTTGAGTCCAATTCCTGTTACCTTTGTTGTCATTAATTGTTTGGCAGTTACTCATGCCAAGATATCACTGCTCATCTACGTTGAGCAGGCAGTTTCAGGACCACACAACAATTTCAGTTAACATACAATATGACTGCCAATGTGTTGTCAGAAATGCAGGGGTTAGAGGCACATAGAGCTACTGACTCCTATCATTGTACAGTCACATTGTTCACTCCCTGAGCATTTTATCATCCCAACTAGAAATACTTCACTTGTTGTAGACTGACGTTGGATTTTTTTTGTTCTTGGTGACTTACTAGGTGACAGTATGCATAACAGCATTCTGGATGCATCTGCATCTCTGGCAGTCATTTCAGATCCTGATTTTGGTCTGTGTGGCCACACAGCTCCATAGTGCAATCCTGCCTGTCTACCTAACAACCACTTCAATTTGCACTTTTTTTTCTCTTTCATAACTCATAATAATTGTATGTCTAGTGCAATGACCAGATCTTAAAACAGTGCTGCTTCTGGAGATCTAGATAACAACTGAGTGAGGTAATCAAAATGTTTAGCTCTTAATAGCCTGGACTGTCCAGAGATACTGTTGATACAGCAAAGAAATAAAAATGCAGCTTTAAAACCAAGCTTGAGCCTGATGAGCACAATTCTGAGGAGTCTGAGTCATCAGAAGCTTCATATTTAAGCAAAGCTGTTGTATTAGGCTGTGGCTACTCTTTCACATTTAGGCTTACTTAATGATCTTGCAAACAGTCCAAGTGGCAGATCCCTGCTGGTGGCTGGCCAGTTGTGCACGCTTTTTGTGGTCCCAAAAAACCAAACCTCCATGTACAGCATTGCAAAAGGCACTTACTGATGTTAGGAGATAAAATGTTTGATATGTGGTGAAGACTACTACATATTTCTTTATAAAAACTTGCTGAATGAAGGAATGGCTCTGCAACAACACTAGAGCCCATTTGGGTGATGTGTTGTAAGTGAAGCATTGTCATTTTCTACCTGAAATGTCGCAAAAATTTGGCTGTATTAATGTGCTGGTCCAGCAGGGCAATTCATGGATTTCTTGGAGGCAGACATCCACCAAATTCATAAGAGGCAAGATAACTCCATCTGATATATCCCTAAATTAAATCTATCATATCAGAAATTAGTTTTGAAGTTGCTGGAGCAATTAGAGTGGGCAGCAATATTAGGAGAAGGAAATGTCAGGTATTGGGCAATGCGGTAGTGAGTGGTTGCATGTCATGTCTCTAAATAGAGCAAGGGGACACAGTCTCAAGTTGTGCTGGGGTAGGTCTAGGCTGGATGTTAGGAGGAAGTTCTTCACAGAGAGAGTGATTGGCATTGGAATGGGCTGCCCAGGGAGGTGGTGGAGGCACCGTCCCTTGAGGTGTTCAAGAATAGCCTGTCTGAGGCACTTAGTGCCATGGTCTAGTTGACTGGCTAGGGCTGGGTGCTAGGTTGGACTGGCTGATCTTGGAGGTCTCTTCCAACCTGGTTGATTCTGTGATTCTAAAAATGTATGGTCTTCTGGTCTGGGCTAGAGGCTATAAGATCACAGTAATTGCTTGAAGAGAAGCATGCTGACAGAAGAAGTTACATGAAAGGACAGTGCAGAACCTGCTCTCTGCCTGGGCAGTGGGGAAAAGTCCTTGATATCCCTCTTACCAGGTAAGAGCGAGCGGCATGCTTTGTAAATACGTCACTTCTTTCTTGTGGCTTAGGAACATGCTGAGTCAAACAGCGACGCTCTTGCACGCAGTCGTCTGCCTGGCCACAGAGGGATGGCTGTGGAGTGGAAATGTGAAAAACCTCCCATCCCAGGCCTGCAGGGCTGAGTCCTCCTCTTTCCTCTTTGTGGCACTGCTGCCCAAATGCTGAATGACTTCGGCCCCAAAAGCCTGGTTCCCCCACCCACATTTTCCTTTACAGCGTAGCTGAATGGAGGCTTTTCCCATAGCTTAGTCATTGCTATGGCTCAGCCAAAAAAGCTGTCATGTAGAGGGCTGCTTTCAAAGAATTTTTATAACTTATATACATGAAACTTTATGTGTATGCTGTCTGTGACCTGGCAGGTGGGGAGATTGTAGGAAAGCAGAGGACAGAGTAACGCTGGAAAATGGGAGGCTAAAAAGAAGACTCTTGTGTGATGAAATTAGAACAGCTAGGCTTTAAAAGGTTTCTGACAACTTTGCCCACTAGTTTCACTCTCTTTCGATCTTATTTTCTTAATAGGCTTTGGTGTAATTCTGCCTTTTAGCCTTGCTTTGAAGAGAAAATCAAACCTGGGGAAGAAATCTATTCTTGTACTTGCCATAAAACTGAGAATGAATACAGCTCTGAATGTGGTGACCAAGGGTAGACTGCATATGACAGTGTAATCATTGACATTCTCCATAATATGCTTCAGAGGTAATTTATAGCCTGTTTCTAATCCATACTGAAGTGGATCTAACATGGATGGAAAAATAGATCCCATGCAATGCAATAAACGAAGGAATTGAAGGAATAAATGGGTAAGTCTTACAAGAGATTGAGAATTTCTGTCCTGGAAGAATGTACTGATGATTGAAGGGATACCAAGGATAAGCTTATTTTACAGAAGAGTCTTTTAATATCACATAGGGGTAATTATGTTGTGCAAAGTATTAAAGACAGTCTACTGTTGCTAGAGGACAAGAAGAGTATGATGAGTTCTCTGCTGGCCAGGCTATAAAGTGAACTGTTCTGTCCAGACAACTTTGGTGAGTGGCAAATGACTCCTCTGTCTGAAATTTGTAACGAGAGCTGGAGTGATACTGTGGGCATGCTGCTGTTCAGCCTCTGACTGTTACCAGATTGAGAAGTCACCAATTTACACCTGGAGCAGTGAACATCCTTGCCATTGGTGTTATAATCTGCTGTACTCAGTTGCAGTTAAAGCTTAGATGCTATGTCAGGTAACAGAAGAGGCAGTGTAAGAATAAAAGACAGTTGGTGGATGGGAAGTAGACCCTGCTTTTGAGAACAGAAAAAGTATTTCTGAATCTAGAATATCCCTGTTCATGGTTTTATCTAAGCTTTAGAAACATCTTCAGCTAGTGAAGATGCATGAGAAATGCAGATGTTCTTGTAATGCCTCTTTTTTTTTGTACCAGCCACTAATGTCTTGCTTCCCTCTCATTCAGCAGGAGTGGGTGATTATGACTATAAAGCAGAACAGTTTAACAGCAATTGTATATACATTGAATACCTAGGTCAACCCAGTGAGGTTTGTTACACAGCTTCATGGATGTATTTCTTGACAGCTTAGCAGTTTATTACCTACCAATAATGGACCATATTGAGAAAATGCCTTGTAAACATCCAGAGCCAGAGACCAGCCTAGACCTGTATATACAGAGCCAGATACTCAACCCTGTACTCAACACTGGTTGGGCCACACCTTGAGAGCTGTGTCCAGTTCTGGGCTTCTCAATTTAATAGAGATGTTGAGATACTGGAGTGTGTCCAGAGAAAGGTGACAAAGCTGGTGAGAGGTCTGTAACACAAAGCCTATGAGGAGAGGCTGAGGGAGCTGGGGTTGTTTAGCCTGGAGAAGAGGAGGCTCAGGGGTGACCTCATTGCTGTCTGCAAC
Source organism: Pogoniulus pusillus (assembly GCF_015220805.1). Taxonomy (NCBI): domain Eukaryota; kingdom Metazoa; phylum Chordata; class Aves; order Piciformes; family Lybiidae; genus Pogoniulus; species Pogoniulus pusillus. The sequence goes on from NC_087273.1 coordinate 12,092,933, forward strand.
TACCTGAAGGGAGGTTGTAGCCAGGTGGAAGTCAGTCTCTTCTCCCAGGCAACCAGCAACAGAACAAGGGGACACAGGTGTCAAGTTGTGCTGGAGGAGGTGTAAGCTGAATGTTAGGAGGGAGTTCTTAACAGAAAGAGTGATTTGCCATTGGAATGGGCTGCCCAAGGAGGCAATGAAGTTGCTGTCCCTGGAGGTGTTCAAGCAAAGCCTGGATGAGGCACTTAGTGCCATGGTCTAGTTGATTGGACAGGGCTGGGTGCTAGGTTGGACTGGATGCTCTTGGAGGTCTCTTCCAACCTGGTTGATTCTATGTCCTTTCAGGTCTTTAATGCAGGAGCAGCCTCCCACATCCTGGGTTACACCTTTCTCTGCACATAGGGTGGAAGAAGCCTTGCTGGGTCACCAGGTCTGGTCTCTGCCATTGCAGACATCTACGTCATATAGTTCCTTTCACATCTCAGCTAAAAACTCCTGTGTAAGCCTTATCAGTTCCATCTCTGCAACAGTAAGAGCTTAGAGCTTTTCTGTGCCTGAGCTGTGTTCCAGCATTTATAGGGCAGCTTCATTCTTATTTCAAGTACTGCTAATAATCTTTTCCCACTACCAGAGGACAGCCACATTCAGAAGACAAGGCAGCAGTTGACAGGAAATCAAGCTACCACAGTTCTCTTGACAATTTGAGGGCAGAAAGGAGTTGTTTAGCTGAAAGCCACAGGCAAGGAGGGGTGCAGGTAAAAAGCAAGAACAAGCAGTGCACCTCTTCTGTGTTGCAGCAGTCACTTCTGCAGCTCTAGTGCTCGGTAGCACTGCACTGCAGACTTCAGGCCTGGTGACCCAGCAGCACAGAGTCTTTCTACTGCAGAAGTGTTTTGTGTGTGTAATAGACATTTCCTGATGACACCACTCAGACGCTATGGCCTGAGTGTGGTAGTACTGACACTCAAGAATGTATGTTGTGCTCCTACAAAGTGTTCAGAAAGAAAAGTAAAAAATGCAGATGGTAGACAAGGGAGTGAGCAGAATGGCACAGCACAAAATGCTACTGCTGTCGTTTAGTCAGAGCAAAGTTACTTCTGTGTTATATCAGTGGCATAAAACAAGTTACCTCCAAACCATTAAAGACTCAATAAGGACAAGACTTGTGCAGTCTGCTGCAGCCTGTGGGAATGTCCTACAAACCTTACTCATAAACCCTGGGCAGCTGGATCTTCCTTGCATGCCAGTGGGTATGACACTAGCTCATGTTTCGTTATCTAAGTGATGGGTTTGCTAGTGCAGGTTCTTCTGGAAGTTCTCTCTGGTTTTGGTGGGGCTGATGGGCTGGCGTAGGACCTCCACAGCAGCACAATGGGTCCCCTCTCACTTAGTCTAGAGCAAAATACAGGGTGCAACCAGTGAGGGGCTGTGGCCCCTTTTCCTTCCTCTCCAGCTAGTCTGGCCTGATTTTACCTTCCTAAAATGCCTCCTAGATAAAACTACTTTGGAGAAAAAAAAAAACCAAAACAACCCCCCCAAAAAACACAAGAGTTTTAATGTTTTAAAATGCTTTAGGTTTTGTCATGTCTTGGTAGGAGATGACTAAATACTACTTTTATTTCTTACTAGTTTCACTTTCTGGTTCTCAGATATCCCCAAAATATTTCAGGTTGTCCCCTGCTTCATATATGTGTGTAAGTTTACTGTGTATACACAGTTTCTCTTGGGATTATTTTTAATGTTAGTGTTTGTTTCAAGTTGTACAAAATCATTCCCGCTGTTCTCCTACCCATTGTTTTTTTTCATTGTCTCCCTAGGCCCAGGAGCAATGTCAGTCATACCCTGCACCTCTGTTGCACTGCAAGAATAGTGAGGACAGGAGTAGTGTGGATTGGAGGATTTGCCTCCCTCCTTTTGGAGTGATTCCAAACACTTGCCTGCAGACCAACTCTTCAGCTTCTGCATGCTACCACTGTGTGTGCTGCAAAGCACTGGATCAGTGAGCAGGTGTGTTTGGATGTATTTCAGCTCCTGCGCCACAGAAGTATCCAAAAGGATGGCTGAGACAGAAGCCATCCCTGCAGATCTTAGGATGCAGTAATACAAGTGATTTATAATTCAGGTTACAGCCACTTCTCTATCCTGGCATTGCAGTTTATTGCAGTCTGGGGAGCCTCTGTTACAGTGGCTTATGTTATTAAAATGATTAAAAATTCCTTTTGAATCAATTCTGCTTTCTCCTTAACACAACTGACAGATTTGCAGATTGCAGTGAGTTGCTAGAAGTGAGAAACTGGCCTTATTACTGATCAGTACTGTGCATCACCTACACAAGGAGTACCTCCTCAGCAGGCAAGGCTGAGGGGCCAGTGCGTGTCCCTCAGCAACACCATTCCAGAAACAGCAGCTTGGTGCTGCTACAAGTAGTCCTTTAGCTGTGACTGAAAAACCAATTTCTGTCAGAATTTATGCTAAGGAAGAGGATTTAGTCTTTATTCTGCAGTCCAGTCTGCATCTAACACTGTATAATTGCATCACTTGGGCAGGATTTGTTATTTTTCAGGCAGTTCTATCAATAAAATTTCTGATGTAATTTAACTCTATGAATGCAGAGCTATCACGAGTAGGAAGTGTGCTGGGGGAAGTATAGGCTGGATGCTAGGAGGAAGTTCTTCTCTGAGAGAGTGATTGGCATTGCAATGGGCTGCCCAAGGAGGTGGTGGAGTCACTATCCCTGAAAGTGTTCAAGAGGGGACTGGCTGAGGCACTTAGTGCCATGGTCTAGTTGACTGCATAGGGCTGGGTGCTAGGTTGAACTGGATGATCTTGGAGGTCTCTTCCAACCTGGTTGATTCTATGATTCTATTCTGTTTCTCAGACAGGAGTTTTCCCATGAGTTTAATACACTTAGTTACGACTTTACACCTACACAATCAAATAGCAGATGTTTTTTTTACTGCAGTTAGGGAATGCTCCCAGGTGACTAGCTCATGCTTTCTTTAACAGATAAAACTTCAATATATTAGTAAAAAACACAGATTTTCTCAGTAAAAAAAGTCTTCAGTTGTCTCTGTCTTCCTCTCTAACTAGATGTATATAACAGACAGAAATGTGCGTGCTTGTGCCTACAGATATTGCTTCTCTCCGCACACACAGATTTGCTCTGTAGCACAGTTGCTTTGCATGATATGTTTCATTTTTTTTCACAGGTCAGCACCTTAAGCGAACCCTGGAAAAACTTTTGTGTGATCAGTCATCAATCTGCAGCAGCAGTGCTCGTTTGGTAAAGGTAGTCTTGGATAAAAAGCTGAATGCTGTGGTTTCAGTGACTTATTGTTGAAACTTTGTGGTTTCTGTGTAGGAGGCTGTATAGGCTGGACACGTTTGACATCCTTGTTTCTGACCTGTGAAATCTGTACATCTAATTTATGAAAGTTATCTCTGGTTTAATTCTATTCTTTTTTAAATGAAGTCAACATATTTTTCCTTGCATTCAGTGGAAACAACAATGGAAATGTTGTAAGCTGTACCGTGAGCTTGTTTTGACCTTGTAAAGAGAGAAGAATCAAGATATTCTTGATTATTCATTAAGATTTAAGAAGGAAGCTAAATACAGGGAGTTAAAGGTGAAAGGAAAGCAATTCTCAGGTCTGGAGACAAAGAAATTAACCATGGGAAGTGACACAACCACTATAAAAGAAAAATCTTCTGAGTGAGTATTTGATTTTAAAAACCCTAAACAACTAACTGAAGTAATTTAGAATAAACCACAGCTGTGGTCCCCTGTGGGGTTAACCAGTGGTTCAGCTGGTCTAAACAAACAAACAGATTTACCTTAAACATAAATCTAGGACTGATGAGCCTAAAGGTAGGATGAAGAGAGAGCTGCAGCAGAAGCAGTTGCAATCACAGAAAAAGGTCATTAACGTGAGATCAGTTATGTGCCTTTTTGTTTGTAGTTGAATTTTATGCTATGTTCAGGCAGTTGATTCAGCTTGTTGAAGGGTGAAATGTGCTGATGTTGGTGCAGGGCGTAGGGCAGGTAGGCATAGCTGCTAGGAAGGGAGAATTCAGTCTCTTGGCTTTGCTCTGCTGTGTAGGTGTGACAGGAATATGTCCCTGCCTGCGTTGCTGAACTGGAACCAGGGGAGTCAGGGTCTCACCTACATTCCTGCCCAAACCTCAAGTTTCCATCACCACCGTTTTGCTTCTATCACCATTCTCTGTAAGTATATCTATGGATCACATTAAAAACCAGTGAAGACCTCTAAATAGAACACAAAGGAGAAAAAAAAATACACATTCAGGTTATGAAACATTAGGGTTTTTTTGCTGAAATACAAATGAAACGATCAGTTGTGTGAAAGTTACTACTCAGTGCGTTTGTGGGAGTACAAAAATCTGTTTGAAAACACAAGTCAAAGACTTCTGTGTGAGTACAGCTTGAAGTGTCATCACCCACTGTCAGCTGTTAATTTCAGAGGGATGACTGCAAGGTTCATCTTAATAATTTTCAGTAATTTCTATATCAGAACATCAGTAGAAGAATGTAGATTTTAATTCCTTGCAACCATCTCATTGGTCCTGTTATGAGAGTTGTTTCAAGGAAAAGGAATGGTTACTCTAAGGTTGTATCTTTGACTGGAAAACAAAGGTGTCTTATTCGGCTTCTATTTTCAGTTACACAACTTTTTTTAACTGAATCCATAGGAAAACTCTGCTTATGCCTCTCTTTTCTCTTTTTCTGTTTAACTAAGCCTGCAGTTCCTCAGATCCTTGGCCGGCAGCATTTTCAGGTTGTTTCTTAGCCACTACATTTCCATTTGCATCTAAGAGCCTGTTTTCATCCTAACCTACCTGCCTGATGCTGGCTGCAGACAGACAGTAAAACACCATTCTGCATGCTGAGGATCAGAACCAGTTGCTTAAATCTCACCTGCAGGCTTGACTCTCCCTGCTAAAAAGTCACAAAGGGTCCTTTCTCCCCCACTTCTTCTAGTTCTAGCCATTCCCCCAGCTTTGTTTGCCTCTCAGGGAACAAATTGGGTAACTGACCCAGACGAAAATGTGCCCTGCTATTGCAGGGAGCTCTGAAGCTGAGCCAGCTGTCACAATAGTGCATATCCTGGGAGGCACTTGGCTGCCTGGACACAGACACACTGCAGGTACCTTGCTATGCCTTCCCAGGATATATGCTCTTCCTAGCTGAGGAGTGCTGTTCTACACCACGGCCAGTGACTAAGGTAACAACAGGAGCTGGCTTCAGTAATATTCTCTTAACTTTTTTTAAAGGGCATCTTTCATTGTTCCTCAGTCCAGAAGGTTAGACCTATTGCCCTCCTCCCCTTTTGCAGAGTGATTACTTTAACCCTATTCATTTCAAGGCACTTGATCTAGGAGTGGACTATAGACTGTTCCTGCTACATCACTGGGCATGGGGGATGTGACGGAAAGAGACTAGGCTGCAAGATGCAAGCAGATTGTTTGAGCTGCGCAATTTAACTGCAAGACTCAAGCAGACAATTAAGTTGAACTTCATTTGCATGTTTAACTGCAAGACTTAAGCAAATGAGTAACTTGAAATTCACTAACAGGCCTAATATGCCACTAGTGTAGGTTTTCATGGGTTGGATGGAAGAATGAATGCACTGTTACAAACCTACAAGCAAGAACCTAAAACACATACTAAACATTATGTATGTGTTAATCACTGGAGGTTACAAACTTCCAGCATGCTAAATATTTGCTTACTGCTCCAGGGAAGGTCTTTCAACCCCTTGGCCTGTGTCCTGATGGAATGGGAAAGGTCTCCACACAGACAAGATTGCAGGGTTGGAGAGGTGACTCCCAATTTCTACCCCTTGGGTTTTTATCCCCTGATTACATGGCTATTGGCAAGACTACACCTGTGTGGATTATACCGTCTGCGATGTTTATCTTTGTACCATAATACAATTTGTCTTTATCATTTGTATGCCATCCATGGGTGGACTTCACTTCTATATGCTGCTCTTTTGCTGATGTTGTTACTGGATGCAAAAGTTTGTCTGCTGAAACAGACACTGAGACCTGTCCTGCAGCTTCTCTTTATCTTACTTTCTCAGGCAAATGAGTACTGAGAATTGAGAGTCATGGCATATAATTGAGGGTTCTCAAGGCTCAACTCAGATTTCAGTTGTCTTGAATGATACACCACTGGTTTGGTTTGGCCTATGGCTTATAGACAGCTGTATAAACAGCTCCCCATGAGTCCTCTCTGCATAGGTAGGACCTCCAGGCAATCCAAGGATGAGTTGCTTTTATAAACCCTCAGGTCACCTGCATACACTAGACATTACCCAAACCTGTTTATGAGCTATGAGCCAGACAGCCTACACAGGGGACTATGATCCCAGCAGGCAAAGTGTGTGATTGTGACTGTGTCCTACCCAGCCTTCACCTTCAAACCACACCTTCACCTGCTGCTGCCATCATCTGAGCCCCTACTGGCACCTGTAATATGCTTGTAGCCCAGTCACAAGGAAAATAAAATGTTAAGAGCTGAAATCCCTGGGAAGACTGCATTTTACTTGCCCTTTGAGCTGGTCAAAGAGCACATGTGCACCAGTTCATCTAGCCACCACCCCTTGACCTCCTGGAGCCAAGCATCCATGTCACACATTACACTCTAGAGGCTGCAAAATAATTGTACTCAATAACTGCTGCACAGAAGTTGACAACAAGAAGGGAAATGGAAACATTAAATGGAAATTGAGAACAGGAAAACTTAATGGGAATATCAGAAATGACCTGAAGAAAAAAGAGACAAAGATGCAATTTCCAAAACAATAACCAGAGATGAAAGAAAGCTGAAATTCTTTTGAATTGCTCTGTGTGGTGGAACTGCAGGAGGAGATTAAAGAGAATGATTTTGAAAGATGCCATGAAAAGTAGAGAGTACTGCCAAAGAAGTAAACTCTCTGCTCTTTTTGCTGGCTCTCTTTGTGCCATTGCATTTCTCTGCTGGCCATGGCCGTGTCTCTGAGTGAGGTGTCACTATTCACTTTGCTTTAAATTGTCCTCAAGTTGAGCAGAGATTAAACAAGTTTTATCCTTGGATATGTCACATGCCATAGAAACTCTCCTTGATTGTTTTCTGGGCTGCCCTGTTTTCTATGAGTTGATCTAGTTCAATGCTTTTAGGGACTGAATTGCACAAATGTTCACCTTTAGCTCTATTCTGCATCATATCCTGATGGACTTAATCCATTGTCCAGTTTCTGTCAAAACTCATGAGTAATGAGAAATATCAAAATGTTTCATGCTGACTTTTTTATATGAGCATTTCAGTTTTCCATTTATGGTATTCCAGTATGAGGTTTTGTTTTATTTTGAAATACTTTTAAAAGCTAGGAGGAAGCCCTCAGCATTTTGACCATCTCAATAATTGCCACATCTTTTCATAGAATCATAGAGTCAGTCAGGGTTGGAAGGGACCACAAGGATCATCTAGTTCCAACCTCCCTACCATGGGCAGGGACACCCTACCCTAGATCAGGCTGGCCAGAGCCTCATCCAGCCTGGCCTTAAACACCTCCAGGGACGGAGCCTCAATCACTTTCCTGGGCAACTCACCACTCTCTTCCAGGGTCTCACTACTCTCATGGTGAAGAATTTCTCCTCACATCCTGCCTGGATCTCCCTACCTCCAGCTTTGCTCCATTTCTCCTAGTGCTGCCACTCCCTGATAGCCTAAAAAGTCCCTCCCCAGCTTCTTTGTAGGCACCCTTCAGATACTTGAAGGCCATAAGAAGGTCACCTCGGTGCCTCCTCTTCTGCAGACTGAACAACCCCAGCTCTTTCAGTCTGTCCTCATAGCAGAGCTGCTCCAGCCCTCTGATCATCCTCATGGCCCTTTTCTGGCCACGCTCCAGCAGGTCCATGTCCCTTTTGTAATAGGAGCTCCAGAACTGGATGCAGTACTCCAGGTGGGGTCTCACCAGAGTGCAGTATAGCGGGAGAATCACCTCCCTCCACCTGCTGGCAACACTTCTGATGCAGCCCAGGATCTGGTTTGCCCTCCAGGCTGCAAGTGCACACTGCTGGTTCATGTTGAGCTTCTTGTCCACCAGCACCCCCAAGTCCCTCTCCTCAGGGCTGCTCTCCAGCCACTCACTGCCCAACCTGGATTTGTGCTTGGGATTGCCTCGAGCCAGATGCAGGACCTTGCACTTGGTCTTGTTGAACTTCATGAGGTTGGCTTATGGCCACCTCTCCAGACTGTCCAGGTCCCTCTGGATGGCATCCCTTCCCTCCAGCCTGTCTGCTGCACCACACAGCTTAGTGTCATCAGCAAACTTGCTGAGGGTGCACTCAGTGCCTCTGTCCATGTCATCCACAAAGATGTTGAACAAGACTGGTCCCAGGACTCATCCCTGAGGTACTCTGCTTCTCACTGGCCTCCACTTGATGTGGACCCATTGACAGCCACTCTTTGGGTGCAGCCATCAAGCCAGTTCTTTATCCATCTAGTGCTTCACCCATCAAACCCATGTGTCACCAGCTTGGAGACCAGGATGTGGTGTGGGACAGTGTCAAAGGCTTTGCTCAGGTCCAGGTAAATGACATCAGTTGCTCACTCCTCATCTAATAGTGTTGTGACCTGTTCATAGAAGGCCACCAGGTCTGTCAGGCAGGATTTGCCCTTGGTGAAGCCATGCTGATTGTATCCAATCACCTCTTCACTATTCTTCTGTCTCAGTAGTGCCTCCAGGAGGATCTGCTCCATGATCTTACTGGGCACAGAGGTGAGACTTACTGGCCTTTTTTGTGCCACTTCATATGACTTCTGGTCTTGATAATGTCTACCATTTCATAATCATTCTTTTGGGTTTCTTAAAGCTTTGATGATTCAGTACAAAGTTCTGAAAGGTATCTATGCTTGTTCTTTTATTCTGTTACAGATGGGAAACATCACCACGGTTATGTACAATGGATTATCTGCATACCAGAAAATGATGGACGAAGAAGTAACTTAAAGTAAAAGCCTCATCTTAGTCCTTTTCTTTCCTGCTTTATGCATGAAGGTTAAGTGATGTGACAGGGAAAAGGGAGATCAGAAAACCACTGTATCAAAGTAGAACTCCCTAGGTGCTTTATGGAAATTTATTAAGATCCAGGTAGAAGAAAATGTTTGGGCTTGAAGGACTCCCAGGAAGAGAGGACTGGGAAGCTGCACTGGGGAGAGATGTGGGATCTTTGTTCTGAACATGGCAACATTCCCATGGCTGCTGCCTCTGCTTACCTGGCACTGTGCATGTGCCCCTGCTGTTAGGCTTCCCTCTAATGCACTGAGTGACAAGCTTGGGTGACCAATCTGAGTGAGTGTGAGGAGCTGTGGAATAGCTGTGAAGTTGTGCAGTTCAGAGAACAGCCAATAACTTAGGTCTGAGGATGGGGTGATGTGTTTCTGCCTCAGTAATGTTTGTCTGTTTCTGACAGGGCTAGAGCAAATTTAACTTACCAGACCAGGCTAGGCAATCTGGATTTACCAGCTGTTCTGACAGGTAGTATTTTCCTTTGCTTTTTCCCCTCATAGATAAATAGTGAGGCTTTTGCAGTTTAAGTAGTGTCTTTATATTCAACCTATTTACTCTCTGGTGTTTAAACAAAGGCATCTTTAGCCTTTTTATGCTGTTTAAAAATGGTCAGGGTATAATGAAGATTTGTCATCTCCCTGTAAAATTGTATTTTATACCACATATTGTTGTTTTATTAGTGTAAAATATTCTTTAGTGTTATTTAACATCTTTCATAAGATAGTGGAACATGGGTCAATGTGGACTTGATATGCTTTACTGCTTCTTTAGACCTACACAGTACTCTTTTGCACCTAGTGGAAACGGAGTGAAAGAACTTTAAATAGCTTTTTCTCAGTTCCTGTTTTATCCACTGATTGGAAATAGCAGGCCCTTCAGCTGCCTCTTTCTTTGGGCTTCCTCCAAAAAACCTGTACTACTTCCTTTCCTGGAGGGAATTCCAAGTGAGCTCACAACCTTCAAGGCCTGCTTAAGGAAAGCCTGTAACTCAGCCCTGTGTTTCTTCAGGTTGAATGAAATATCCCAAACTAGAATATGAGCCAGGGTTTCTATAAGAATGGTCTTGTGCATGAACAAGACTAGAGCTGTGCTCAGGGAGAGCTATTAGACTGGAATGAGTCAGAGCAGCCTGAATCCACACCTCTGTTGCTTTTCAGTCTAGTACTCAAAAAGTTTTTAAGGTCTGATTAGTCATTTAAGTGTAGTAAATGTCAGATAAACTAACAAAAAACCCCTCAGGAAATGTGAGGCATAGCTGCTCTCTAGTGGACTTGTGAATAGTGTCATCAGTGCAAGAAAATAATTGTGCAGCTACTCTGCTGAGAGGCAGGAGATGAAAACTTCCCACACATTTGAGTTCAGCTGCTTTGTTCTGTTGCTGTCTCTCCCCTATTATGTACCATCAGCTCAAGAAAATGCTTAATACGTTGTGAAGTGAAAGGCAGGGGAAAGAGTGGTGTAAAGGCCATCACTCACCCCTTCTCACAAGGAGGCTGATGTCCAGCCAGGCTCCAAGCAGTGGCTACCTTGGAAGACAATCCCCATCCCCAGTATTTTTGCTAAGCAACTCCAGTAGGTATAGAGTGTCTCTTTGGCCAATTCATATCAGTTGTCCCAACTTCCTGCCCACAGTCAGCACGGGTACTGGGATAAGAGCTGAATGAGACAAGAGGAAAAGCTTTCATGCTGCTCAGCCATAAGCAAGGCACATTTTAGTCACAAATCCAAACTACAGCTTCATATGCACTGCAGTGAAAAAAGTTAGCTCCAGCTGGGGCCAGTACATCCACAATAGTTAAACAAGGTTGATTATGGATCCTCTGATCACACTGAACCAAATGCATTGTTTTCTGGTAGGGACAAATTGTAGGATTTTCAATTGCTAATGTGTTGCTCATTAATAATTACTTGCATCTCCCATTAGGAGAGAGCTCACTGAATCCTCCTCCTATCAAGTACCTAGAAGGGGGTGATGTTTGATTCTGTACCGGAGCTGAGGATCTAAACTAAGAACCTGTGTGTGAGCAAAGATATTAAATACCTTTCTTATTCTTACATTGAGGAAAGATTTCCTTACCTCATCAGAAGTAAAAAAAGCTGTCCCTAAGTGAATGTTGCTTGTTTAAACGAATTGTAGCACTCCTCTCTTTTGGGCCTGGTTGCTAAAATTGTTATGACATCCCTCCTCCACCAGATTACAAATCTGTTTCAAATAGTCTTTGAAGTTGTGGATTATGGAATTTGGTTTTAAACTCCCATATTGGCCTTTGCCCCTTCATAGTGTGCATATGTGAATGTGTGCTTCTGAGGTGCAGATCTTTAGAGATTAACTTAGAGACAAGAAGGCATGAAATAAGGAAGTTATGGGTGAAGACATCTGCCTTCCTATTCATCTCATGGCTAGGAGAAGCATTTTTGAGTTACTTGTGATGATAGTGTGCGTTCCCCATTAATACAAAGGCAGTTTGCATTGCGTTGATTTCAGTCTTAGAAGCTGATTGTGTTCCAACTCACCTCAGCAATGTTATTGCAAGTGACTCCCTGATGCCTTGGGACGTGCTGAATATGGAAGCATACAAGTCTTGCTGAACCAGAAGAAATATGTTGAGAAAAAAAAAAATAATCGTGCTCATGAAGAAAGGAACCTGGGGATAGAGATAGTAGGCTGAAGATGAGCCAGCAGTGTGCCCAGGTGGCCAAGAGAGATGTTGAGATGCTGGAATGTGTCCAGAGAAGGGTGACAAAGCTGATGAGGGGCCTGGAGCACAAACCCTATGAGGAGAGGCTGAGGGAGCTGGGGTTGTTCAGCCTGGAGGAGAGGAGGCTCAGGGCAGACCTCATTGCTGTCTACAACTACCTGAAGGGAGGTTGTAGCCAGGTGGGGGTTGGCCTCTTCTCCCAGGCAGCCAGAAACAGAACAAGAGGACACAGTCTGAAGTTGTGCTGGGGGAAGTATAGGCTGGATGTTAGGAGGAAGTTCTTGCCAGAGAGAGTGACTGGCATTGGAATGGGCTGCCCAGGGAGGTGGTGGAGGCACCGTCCCTGGAGGTGTTCAAGAAAAGCCTGGATGAGGCACTTAGTGCCATGGTCTGGTTGACTGGCTAGGGCTGGGTGCTAGGTTGGACTGGATGATCTTGGAGGTCTCTTCTAACCTGTTTGATTCTATGATTCTATGTTGGACATTCTGCATGGCTTGGTACAAGAGAATGGGAATTAAGTCTGACTTCTGCTACCCTTATCAGCCACCAGGTCCATTCTTTGGTTCAGTGGGATTGAGGTAACAGCGGTTTAAGTGAAAAAGTCTCAGGCTTGAAAAACAGAAGTAGGAAATGCTTTTTGTCTCCATAGTGAATTTATGAAGATCATCTGCAGGGTACCTTTGATCTGTGAAAATATGTCAGAGTTCAAAATACATACATGAAAACTAATATTATCTATTTCCTTTTTGTTCAGCTTCCTGTATGCCGAGCCCAGGTTGTTTGTTCTTGTGAATGATGCAATGGGTTAACGGATAATATGTGGGTTATCAGCAAGGAAATCTGAAGGACCATAGCAGTACCTTATGTTTCACTTTGATTAAACTGGTGGAATTCTGTGTAAATGGAACGTTGTGAAGGCGTGTAGCCTTCTTTTTAGCAAGAGGATGCAGTAGGAAGTGCCTCAAAAACACAACCTGTCATATGATTCTTGTTTTCAAAATAATGAAATGCTTTGAAGTCTTGCATTTAAAACCCCACAGTCTCTTCACCAAAGATAAGATATGTGACTAGTGCTTCCTGTGAAGGCTGAGATTTAGGGAGATGTGAGGCTTAGGGGAGAGGTGTGATGGGTTACTTAGGAAATGAGGTAAGTCCCCAGGAGGTTGCCATTCCCAAGCTTAGCTTGCACAAGCTAATGAGTGTATTTCCTCCTGGAGGCTTCTTTCTCTGACAAGCAGCCTTTTGCATGGAAAAGCACTTTTTTCCCTTTAGAAATTGAAGTAAATTAGGGGTATTTCAAATCAGACTTTAAGTAACACTTGTGCCTTTTCGTTTGCTGCTTTAGAGTGTGTGCAATAATGTAGGGTAAGCTCACTTGCTTTTTAGAAATAGTAGGAGTTGATGCACAGGGAAGCTGCCCTTAATCCCCCACGCTTGAGAGCTTCAGTATGCCTACTAGCGACACGTGAGAGCATGGCAGAGCTTCCCTCATGGGTATCATCTGCTCCCCTCCAGGTAAGACATGAGAGATGCTTGGGTTTAGGCTGGAAGGGACCTTAAAGTCGACTAGTCCAGCCTTGTTGCAGTCAACCTGGACATCTTCAACTTACATCAGGATGCTCACAGCCCTGTCCAACCTGATCTGGAATGATTCCAGGGCTGGGGCTTCTGCCACCTCTCACAACCTGTGCCAGTGCTTCACCATCCTCATTGTAAACAAAAAAAAATTCTTATATCTAACCTCAGTCTCCCTTCTTTTAGTTTAAAACCTCCTTCACTCGTTGGTCTGTTGCAACAGGGCCTGCTATAAAGTTTGTTCCTGTCTTTAATATAGGCTTGAACTTGACGGTTCTGAAGCATGTATGGCTAGTGGGGACATGCCCTTGGTGTCTCATGTGCACAAATAGTTCATACCATATATGGACAGCAACAAAGTTGTTCCTTTCCTTAACTGCCCTTGCTTGAATAAAGATCAATAGTAATGTTTCTTTAAAAACAGCAGGGAGGCCACCATGCTCTTGGCTTACCCTGCCCTGCTCTTGCTTTACCTCACCATGCTCTTGGTTTACCCCACCAGGCTAAGGCACTGCAAGTTGATGTTTTGAAACTAGGGTGGGGTAGTTTATATTTTGATTGGCCATTCATCTAGGAGAGAAGCAAATCTCTTGAGACCTCCACCATTTGGATGCCCATGATCTGAAAAGCATTTTGCTGCTCACCAGTGTTGTTTCTTTTACAGGAAGCAGCAGGTAAATCTTGTACAAGCTGCTTACTGTCATTGGTGGTTCATGCCTGAGTACCTCATGGGGCCACTCAGTTCTTTAAGGCAAACCTGTGTCACTTGTCTCTTCCTTTAGCTGTTGGAGGGGAAGTGACTGCTGCTGCACTGTGAAGAGCTTTGAGTGAACAATACTACAGAAGAGTCCTAGTGTTACTATTAATACAGGCAGCATTCTACCTGGCTGTGGGCCACGCTTAAATGAAGTGCACTTGGTTTAGGACACAGTAAAGGAGCCTCCTTTCCAGAAGTCCTTGCCTAGTGTTGACAGAATAGTTCCCCTAACTTTCACTGTGCTGTACATTGGAATAAGGAGGTGAGTGACAGCAATCCTCTGGGCAGAGCACAAGTGGAATCCAGGCTGCTTGGACTTTCCTTCTCAAGAAGCCTGTACACCTTGCTAGGCTGGTTTTCTGTAGTCCAGAAATTTGTCTCTAAGCTCTTTGCCTGGCCAGAGTGAAATCTGTCTTGGATCAGGTTCTCAATAGCATGCCTGCAGTAGCACAGACAGCACAGCAATGCAAGAGAAACATCTCAGACCCACCACTGGTTAAACAATCTTCTAGTACCTGATTGGAAAGCTGAACAACCACCATGCAATTCTTGCATAAATAAAGTTCACATTAATCATCTGCAGGAGTCATTAATTGTGTTGGCAGGAGTTTGTAGATTGAGAAGTTTGATAGGGGCATGAAATAGCTCTGAGTGACATCAGAGCCACTCTTCAGACTCCACTTTTTTCAGCTCAGTCTCATGTGAGGCAAGAAAGGAAATACCAACTCCCATGCAAGTACTTTTGATGCTGCCACAATCATTTAGCAATAAAGGATGCAGCACTGGAAATATTTGGGACATGACTTCGGGCAGAACTGGAAGGAAGTTTCCCAACATCTGTACTTGGTATATTTTTTCCTGTGTTTATTTGTAATAAGTATTAAGAGCAAACATTCTAAACCTCTCTCCAGCCTCTGCTCCCTATGAGCTATGCAAGAGTGAAGGTGATCACTTTATAAATGGCTACAGGCAAAGACAGGAGATCTAGGTTAGACTGAAAGGGACTTTTCTGACAGGAGGAAATGGCAGGGACTTTTCTGACAGGAGGAGAGATTGCTCATCTCCCATAATTTTCTTCTTGTCCCCATTTCCTTGCATTTCCTTTGTCTCTTTCTGCTCTCACCTGTGCTTTTTGGTCTCTTCACTGTGACACTGGCAGCACTGGGGCACACTGGCATCTTTCACCTTTGCACTAAGCAGTAAGTGCCCTTCACTGGGCAGTGTGAGGTGGCAGTTGTTTGCTGGGAAGCTGCGTAGCTGAGATCATGCATCTCATGGTCATGAACATAGGTCTCACCAGTTGAGAGAAGAACAGCACTCAGTGGCCTCAGATTGATGAAGGACCTTTAATGCTCAGGTCACCTCAGACTGCAGTTCAGAGGCCTGAATATGTGGTTACAGGGGGTGTCTTGGAGAAGAGATGGTGACACTAAAGGGGTGAAGTGGAATCCATCATCCTTTGTGCCTGGAGGAATACCATCATGACTCAGGAGTGCTCTTGTAGAAGACAGCTGTCCGTATGATCTGAGCCCTGTAATAGATAACCAAAAGGGTACTTTAACCTTTGGGCTCCTTGGTAGGATTTGCAGATCAGTAGACAGGACCAGGTCCTGGGTGATTGCAGGGCACAGAATGTCACCTGGGCACTTGTTCTCACCCAAATCTTTGCCTGCCTGTCTGTCTGGCCATCTCCAGGAGGCAGTGTCACCAGCTACTGCAGTGGAGATGCCATGATACCCTCTTCTCCTTCAAATCCTTCCTGGCAAGCAGTCTTCCCAGGATGACTTCACCAAGTAAATCAGTTCACTTGGGGCTCTGAGAATTAAGTGCACAGGCAATAATCTTCTCCAAAATCTGTAGCTGAGAGGTACATGAATAAGTGACTTCAGTGCCTAGCAGGTACCTCCTGAGTAAGTCCCTTCAGCGCCTAGCAGGTGGCTCTGCTGCAAGAGGCAGGAGCTGCATGTGCTCAGCACCAGTAAGAGTCTCTATGGCATTAGTCACAGGCAGTGGCTACCCACAGTTGCTCTGACTCTCTGAGCAAGAAAACTTGTGGTTTTATTTCACCTTCCTTTCTAGGTGGCTCAGAGCCAGAGATCCCATTTTGGGCAAGAGATACACTCCCAAACCTGGCTTAGCCCTCTTAGCACTTGTTATTTCAGCAGCTGCTTTCTCCTTCCCTTTGCCTTCATGTTCCATTTCACTCTGGCCCTGTGAGCGTGCTGGTGCTTGGTATTCCCCAGTGTTAATGCTACCTCCATGGTATCGCTGCGTCCTCATTACTGCTTCCTCCCGCCGCCCCAGTGCATCTGTGATGTCACCAGCGAGTGGCTGTGACAAAAGTGCATGTCCCTGTCACAATCCCTGCACTCCCCTGCTGGCTAAGAAATGGCTCCAAAATGCCTGTTTTTAAAGCCTATGTTTCCCAGTTTTCTTCTTTTAACTTAATTTCTCTGCCTTCAGAGTCTTAACTTTTAAACAGATGAATTTTCTTTGCCTCGAGAGAAGTTTTTTCTTACAACTCTGCCTAATTGATTCTTCACCCCTTCCTAAATCTCAGATGGAAAATGCCTATTCCTGTCCCCAGACTTGTTTTTTCTCTTCTACTGAGACTGATTTAACTGATTATTATTGCACTTCCTGCATTGCTTGAAAGTTGCAGAAAACAAGGTAATATTGTATTGAAACAGAAAACAATTTCAGAATGGGATGAATCAGCCTTTCTACACCACTCAAGTAAAAAATACATTAAAAAAGGTGATTCACTGTAGGAAGTCTCTGTGAGGTTTCTCAAATTCAGCTCTGGTTTATTACCTGTGAGATAATTCTGTGCTTGTCATTCTGGCAGTGTGGTGTCATTTTACTTGAACATGGCTGGGTGGTTTTATTGATTCATACTGGGAGGTGACTTTATTTTGTGGATAAATTTGAAGGCTATTTTTGCTTATTTCCCTAAACATTTGAGACATACAGAATGGAATCATAGAATCAACCAGGTTGGAAGAGACCTCCAAGATCAGCCAGTCCAACCTAGCACCCAGCCCTAGCCAGTCAACTAGACCATGGCACTAAGTGCCTCATCCAGGCTTTTCTTGAACACCTCCAGGGATGGCAACTCCACTACCTCCCTCAGCAGCCCATTCCAACTTTCTCTGCGCAGAACTTCCTCCTAACATCCAGCCTATACCTCTCTTGGCACAACTTGAGACTGTGTCCCCTTGTTCTGTTGCTGGTTGCCTGGCAGAAGAGACCAACCCCCACCTGGCTACAGTGTCCCTTCAGGTACTTGTAGACAGCAATGAGGTCCCCCCTGAGCCTCCTCTTCTCCAGGCTAAACAACCCCAGCTCCCTCAGCCTCTCCTCACAGGGCTGTGCTCCAGGCCCCTCACCAGCTTTGTTACCCTTCTTTGGACACATTCCAGCACCTCAACATCTCTCTTACATTTTCCAAAAATACTTCATAGTCTGAAATACAAGTATAGTACAAGAAGAACTTTACTGCACATACTTGATGCTTACAGCACTTCTAAGCTGTTAAAACATTGCTGTTTTCTGATACATATGAGTGGTGATTTCATGTTATCCATGAGAGATTTTAAAGAGCAGCATTACATCACTTACTGAATGTCAGACTAGTCATGCAGGAGTGAAAACAGCTGAAGTCTCAACAAATATGTATCTGACATTTTAGTAAATGACATGATCACTGTTTTGTATGGCAAAATTTTTACAGGATTTTCACTTTGCTAACCTCCTAACCAGTCAACAAGCTTTAAGATGTGTATTTTGTCCTATAGATTGGTGGCCAGCACCAGAGCAAGAGGACGCAGCCTCAGGCTACGGTAGGGGAATTTTAGGCTTGAGGTGAGGAGAAAGTTCTTCACTGAGAGAGTCATTGGCTACTGGAATGGGCTGCCCGGGGAGGTGGTGGAGTCGCCGTCCCTGGAGCTGTTCAAGTCAGGGTTGGACGTGGCACTTGGTGCCATGGTCTAGCCTTGAGCTCTGTGGTAACAGGTTGGACTTGATGATCTATGAGGTCTCTTCTAACCTTTGTGATACTGTGAAAAAGCAGCACACCTAAAGCTTTTAACATGACAACACATCAGTCTGTGGAAGTGTTTGCATCAGTATGACCATCAAGGGCAAGACCTGTGTACAATTCCAAAAGATTAGGCATATTGCTAACATCATCTATAGTTATATTACAGAAAATAGATACAAAGAAAACTTTGAAACTGGGAGCAGCAATGCCTGCAGTGTTTCTTGCATGCAGAAGTAGTGCCTGGTGCCATGGGCTGCCAGTGCTTCCTCACCTGGGCGCTGGGACTGGTTTGCAATCCCCTCAAAGTGGATCCAGCCTGGCACTTCCCTTGACCTCGGCAAAGGCTATGACTGCCACTGCAGCCTCATTCATGCAGCTCCTCAGCAAGCATGACTCATGCCTGGACGTGGTCCTTTTCGTCTTGTAGGAAGTTGGGACTTTCAGGGACAGTGATCCTCCTGCCTACACCAAAATTCCTGGCCCTGTTGGTCACGTCAGCCCAAAAGTTTGGCCCAGCATGGTGTGTGGTTCCATCTCTGTGCAGTGAGTGGGGTGAGCAATCAGTAATCTATGTGAATATGTACATTTTTTTGCACGAGCTTTGTGCCTGCTTTTATGTTACCACACCATCCCCAAAGAGACAACAGAACAGCTCTGGTGGAAGCCCTGCTGTGTGCGTTGCCCACGGGAGCACCACGGTGAGCCAGCAGCTGCTTGGTGGACTGGGAGAGTCTGCTGCATTTTGGGGATTGGTCAGGGAGGAGAAGGGAAGTTTCTCAAGCTTGTGACACTGGATTTAAATGAAACTTTCAGGTGCAGTGTAGAAATCCTCTTTCTTTTGTATTTCCCCAACAGGCTTTTAAAAAAGTTACTCCAACAGAGCTGTGAAGTAACCAAGCGTTGCTGTCCTGGGGCTGAGAAGCAGCCTGTGCCTCCTTGTGAGCACCACTGTGGCATGATTCCTACAGACAGGGATTCCTGGCAGCTTCTCTGCCAGCTCCTGGCTCCTGCAGGTCAGTGTGGCACCAGATGACTTCAGGAGGCAGTGTGATTAAGAGGGTGACAAAAGTCAGTGAAGGCTGACACGAAGCCCTGTCACATAGGTGTGACATTGATGACAGTGCTGACGTGTGCTGTGAGTTGGAGAACAAATGGGCACGTGAGGTTAGATGGCCTCTGGGACTCTTCCTTACTGAGGCCTGTCTGGAATAGAATCATAGAATCAGGTTGGAAGAGACCTCCAAGTGACTGGTTTTTATGAAGGACTTTTGATTAATAGTGGTGGACTAGATGGAAGGCAGAAATATTAGGGGGAATCAGTGCTGAGTGTGGCCAGAAGTGCTTCAACCAACAGGGCGAACATTCCTGTTGGCAGGGGCACAAGGGCTGTGCAGAGGTCTGTGTTGGCCCAGAAACCCTATATGTTGGCAGTTTCTCTTCAGTTTTGTCAACCAGTCAATATGCCTCTTAGTTCTGATGGACCAATCAGCCAAGTCCACAGTAAAGCAGTAAAAGGGAGTTGTTTGTGATTCAGTTAAAAATTATTTGATATGTGTTAACCTAGTGTTTTGTTCTTCAAAGACATTCTTCCTTGAGTTTACTGATAGCAGTCATATTGACATGGAGAAGAGTGAAAATCCCTTACCATACCTGAATTTCAAGTTGAGTATATCACAGAATATTAAGGCAGATGTTTTTCATGGTTTTGGGGTGTTACTGCTCGTATCAGTGAATGGCCATCTCTTACAGGCAGAAGTGGGAGTCCCCATCCTGTTTCAGAGTGCATTGCTTGGCCAGATAGAATCATAGAATGGTTTAGGTTGGAAGGGACCTCAAAGGTCATCCAGTTCCAATGCCCTGCCATAGGCAGGGACACCTCCCACTAGAACAGGTCACTCAAGGCCTCATCCAAACTGGCCTTGAACACCTCCAGGGAGGGAGCATCCACGATCTCCCTGGGCAACCTGTGCCAGTGTCTCACCACTCTCACTGGAAAGAACTTCTTCCTAACATGGAGTTTCAGTCTCCCCTCTGCAGGTTTAAACCCATTACCCCTTGTCCTGTCATTACAAGACCTTGTAAATAGTCCCTCCCCAGCCTTCCTGTAGGTCCTCTTCAGATACTAGAAGGCCACTGTAAGGCCTCCTCTAAGCCTTCTCTTCTCCAGGCTGAAGAGCCCCAACTCTTGTAGCCTGTCCTCATGGCAGAGCTGCTCCAGCCCTCTGAGCATCTTCGTGGCCCTCCTCTGGACTCACTCCAACAGTTCCATGTCCTTCTTGTGTTGGAGGCTCCAGAACTGCACACAGTACTCCAGATGGGGTCTGACAAGAGCAGAGTAAAGGGAGAGAATCCCCTCCCTTGCCCTGCTGGCCATGCTTCTCTTGCTGCAGCCCAGGACACAGTTGGCTGGCTGAGCTCCATGTGCACATTGCCAGCTCATGTTGAGCTTTTCATCAACCCAGACCCCCAGGTCCTTTTCCTCAGGGCTGCTCTCAACCATTCGCCACCCAGCCTGTATATGTGCTTGGGATTGTGCCAACCCAGGTGCAGGACCTTACACTTGGCCTTGTTGTATGTCATGAGGTTGGCCTGGGCCAACCTCTCCAGCCTGTCCAGGTCCCTCTGGATGGATCCCTGCCCTTTAGCAAGTCAACTGTGCCACACAGCTTGGTGTCACCTGCAAACTTGCTGAGGGAGCACTCGATTCCTCTGTCCGTCTCTCTGATAAAGATGTTAAACAGCACTGGTGCCAGCACTGACCCCTGAGGGACACTACTTGTCACTGGTCTCCAGGTGGACATTGTGCCATTGATCACCACTCAGATGCTTTAGCCAGGCTTAAGAGAACATTTTAATTGTAATTGTGAGCATTGCTTAGAGCATAGTTATCTTGTAAAAGGACATAAGTCACTCCCAGAGAAAGTGGGGGCTCCTGGGAGGATAAAATAGTGGATGTTGTTTGGTGCTTCACAGATCTAGTTTTGCCCTCAAGCGGTGCAGGGGAGCCTTGGCTTAGCTGAGTGCTGATAGCTGGGTGCAGGAACACCTCTGGTTCAGTTCATTGCTGAACTGCCTGGGTAGCTTCAGCACTGCAGCAAGCTACTGTTAGAAGGCAAGTGCATGCTGCTGTCACCTTCTTCCTCTCTGCCCTTGGCTTGTGCTTACACACAGGGACTGTCTCTTTGGTTAGATCTGCTGTGACCACTTTCATACTTGGGGTGAGCTGAGTTGGTGAAGCCTAGGGAGGCACAGGAGCGTGTTCAGCGTCTGTACCACTTGTGCTCTTTCGGTGCCACCTCAATCAGTTCTCTGGCTGCCGTGGCTGTTGGTGTGTCAGATGGCTTTGACACAGCCCTGCTCAGGAAGCTAGAGTTTCTACCCTGGAACAAAGGAAAGGCCCTGGGTAGTTGGGGTAGTTCCTGATTCTGAATCTTGGTATCACCTGTGACCATTCTCACTGCAGCCATGTTTTCAAACTTTCCCAAGCAGATTCACTCCTCAATATACAGACAAGACTTTTGTAGATTGAGTTTCAACTATGGGCAAAGACAAGCTTGTCTGCCAAAGCAGTGCTGTTCCACCTGAGTGTTTTCCAGCATCAGGTCATTCTCAGATACTGAAAACTGAAAGGGCATAAGAGGGCTTGTTACTTGGTTGCCATCACAGAAGGTCAAGTTTCACTAAACAAACTAGGACCTAGATACTCCATGCACTTCTCGACTGAATTAAGATCCTGCATGTCAGTGATGGTCAAGTGAATTTAAAATTTAAATGTGCATGTCTATGAGTTTAAGGCCTAGATAACCTAAGGAATTTTAGACCTAGCAACTAAAAGGAAGAGCAGCACTTACCAAACAATTTAGAAAGGCTCCTTCTGTAGCATAACCAAATGAATTCCTCCCCTTTGCACACATAATCAGGCTTAGAGTAGAAACTTTGATTTCAGACTAATTACTTCCACTAAAAGTACTTTGGAGTACTTAAATTGTAACTTGATCTTTGCAGTTTGCCGTGCCTGACGCTTTAGTTGATTATTTGTTCTTACAGATCTGCCTGTTGTTCCAAATCATGCCTAAGTCCCTTGCTGCAGCACTGATGAAAATGTCCCTAATTAATTTTGGTACTGGTGTTTAAGCAGTTGTACAGTGTTGCAGAAATCTGTTTAGCCTGCTGTGGGAAACGTGGTCAAGGCCCCACAGATCAGTGTGATCAAGGTGATGCCACGTGGACTCCAGACTGATCAATGTGAGTTATGCCAGAGATGCTTATTCATCATTTTGGCTCTCAATATATACCCTCAGGACATAAAGCACATGCCTACACATTAGCATAATTAGTCAAGGACAACCCACTCCATCAGCATAAACCATGCCTTGTTTCCTTCATTAACGAGGTGTCCGTTATCTGTCCTTTCTGAGATAAGGTAGCCAGCAGCTGGTGAAAGCCAAGCTCAGCATCCGCCTGTTATTATCCTTCTTCACTTTGCATTCCCACAGTACAAAGCATCAGAAAACATTTTCATGTGTTTTATATATGCAGTAATAAAAATGAGAGGGATAGCAGAAAGGTTCTGCCAGACCTGTGCCAACCATGTTAAATGCCCTAAGGAATGACCTAAACAATGTGACAGGTTTGTGAACACATCCAAAATCTGCCAAGGAAAAATGTCTTTATCCACAGACTCATGGAGTTACACACCATGGCCAATCTTACCAAGTTTCACAATGAGTAGTAAGTGGGAACTAAAAACAAAACCAAACTGTTGCCCAAACACTGTTACCGTAAATGTAAAGGAAAAGAAACACTGTAGGTGGGGGTAGTAGTTGTGAGCCATTCCTTTGGTGTCTTAAATGTAACTGTCCCAAAAAACCCCAGCAGGACTTCACCGTCAGAAACCTCCCGTTGTGCAGAGTGCCTGTCTGGTCTTCCCTCGGTGGCCTCAAACCCTGAGTGCCTCTGACAATAGAAAACAATGTTATTTGACGTGTGTCACCTTTCCACTTCTGTTCAGTGAGCCTTTTTCCTTCTGTCTGAAGCTGTTGGGCCTTGATCCAGTCATTCAGGTGAGAACAGAGAAAAGGAGGGGGGGAAGTCAATGGTTTTTAATGCTGGCATGTCAAGACCCAGCATACCTGCCATCTTGGGATGGTCAGAGATGAGCTCCATGGCCCCAGAGCTGAAGTGCTCTTTGAAAACATTCTTTTGATTATGGCTCAGTGACATTTAATTTTTTTTTCCAGCCAAAAGCAATTATTTGACTAACTGGCTCCTGAAAATGGTGACTGTTGAAAGTAGTGCCTGTTGAATTTTCCCCTGGGTCTGGCTTTTGAACCGCAGAGAGATTGTAGGACAGCACCATTCAGGTGCCAAGCTTCAGAAGCCATAGGGCAGCCAACACTCATCTTTAAACTCTGCAAAACCTCCCTTTGTGTATGCTGTGCTGTGCGTGCTCAGACCTTCATATCTGCAAGCTGTTCAGCTGCAACAAACATTTCAGTGAAGCAGGGAGCAGAAAAGTGTGCTTTGGGATAAAAGCCAATCTGATGTGTCCAAGCTGGCTACATTGCAGTGGCAGCTATGAATTAGGTGACTCAGTCCTGTGCCATCACAGTCACTCAGAAAATAGCAACATTTGTGGCACATGGGGTGTTGTGGCCGGTTCTAGCCTCACGAGCAAATCAGTGTTTAAACTGACCACTGCACTTTCACTTTCTCTGGTGCAACGCTCAATCAGCCTGCTTAGGTTTTCGATATCCAAGTATATATATTCAAAAATATGTCTTGGAAATGGCACGTGAAAATGACTACCTCTGTTCAGACACCTAAATAAAGTGTCTGCCTACCTTCAGAAACACACTCCTGAAACCCCTGCTCTTTATCATTAGTGACGTGCTGTGGAGTTCAGTTATCTGTGTGGTTCCACAAGTGACCTAGAATAAGAAGAGCAGAATTCTTGGGTTTAGAAATGGGAAAAATTGTCCTTAAGGGAGTATTACACCCCACAAAAATTGCCAGGATGTACAGAGTGGCCATTTGCCTGTGCTTTGACTACTGTTTTATAGGATGCTCTTTCTAAACAGTAGTGGAATTGCACAGTGACAATCAAAGGGCTGCTGAAGCAGCCAGAGATGATTCAGGATGGGTTTGTTCACAGAGTTACTGTCCTGGGGTAAGCAGGGTTGGAGAGGATGAATACACATCTGTGCAAGTTTACATCAGGGGACTTGTGTGGGCAGCTAAGGATGTCAGACAGGTTTTGGCTGCATGTTTCTACAGTCTCAAGTTGCACAGAATTTGCCTGTGTATTTGTATCAGTTGTGAAGTCATGAAGTATGTAATTACCATACAACCATTTGCTTTTATTTTTATAAGTATGCTGTCCCAAAGACCCTAATTCTGAGTGCTGCCTCATAGACAAACCAGACCCTGCCTAATCTCCAGAGGGATTTCATTTTGATTTAGTCAGCTCCAATTAGGAATTATTCTTTTATCAGAGGTGAGCCAAGGCAAGCTGAGAGCAGAAGGTACAGCTCTTACCAGAAGGACCAGTATCTTTGAAATTCCTAGCTGTGGAGGAGTACTACAGGACTCAAGTCTGTATGCTGAAGGATTGGTCAGAGTTGAGTAAGAAAAGGGTCCTTAATTTGGGTTTGTGTCTTTAGATACAACCTTGCAGTTTCCCAAATATTATCATTTTCAGATAGAATAATGAAAGGTAAAAGGCTGCTGAAAGGGCATGTGAACAGCAGAGCACTGCCTAATACTTAATCTGGGCTAGGTGACATTAGGAAAAGAAAGTCCCACAGGAGACTGTGAGCTATTTTTCCTATCAGAAAGATGCAGAAAGAATTGCTGTGCTAGGCAAAGCCTGCCAATGCATCCCAAAATGTCAATGTTTAGAAGTGATCACCTGCACAAGACCTCCTTTCTTTCTTTTGGCAATCTACATAGGAAAGAGTGAAAACAGGTAAACTAGCTGGGGACTTAACCACTCTTAACCCACAATACACCTCTCTGCTCTTCAGCAGATCCAGTTTCTAGCCTTAGAAATGCACAGCAGGAATATCACCTTAAACACCAAAACTCAACAGATGCTATTCTGAAGTCTTACCTTCTTTGTGTGTGTTCTCCCTCCACATTTCTCGTCCATGAAAGCTCAAATTAAATGGAAGCTGTGCAAGGCAAAAAGAAAGCAAACAAGCAAACAATCAAACTATCTGCCTCTGTCAGTGACTTAAATACAAAAACCCATTTCTGCATTTCTTTGGTGTAGGAAATAAACAGATCTGCAAAGAGGAGTCTTAATTATCAGCCACGGGTTCCGCCTGTGCATTGGGTACATCTGCTGGCGTGTGGGGGCTTCTCTTACTCAGAATTGAACTGACACTGACAGCAACGTTTGTTTACTACATACCTGAGCAACCAAAGCAACTAAATTAGAAAGAAAAGAGCAAGGGCAGGAACATAATTTTTAAAGGATTGTTTAAGATTTCAAGCATAGAGGTCATAAGCACATGTTACTGGAGTGAAGCTTTGCAGAAACCAGTAGATGCTTGTTCAAGGCAAAGATTGCTAGAAGGAATGCATTAGATAATGCTGAAAAAGGTGATTAAAAAGGGAAATAAAGACTCAACACAACAAGATATAAACACAAAAGCCTCCGTTTGTAGGTCAGGTACTTTACTGCTTAAATAGGCTGTGCTTGGTTCCTCTAAATTAAGATTTGCAATGCTGAGCTTCAGAATTCCCCAGATTTGCGTGGCATGGGAGATACGCAGACAAGGGCTCATGTCCTACCAAATGGAACAGAGTTAATAGTCAAAGACCTGCTGAGGAAACCTGGCATTATCCTCAGGGAATATTTTTCCTAAAAGTCTTATGCCTGCTTTGGAGTGATATTTTTCCTAAATAAGGAAGATGCTTGCTTTTGTGGGGAAGAAGGAGGGGTGCAGGTTTTGGCTGTGTGGCTTTCGAGCGTGGATTGCAGCCAGCAGAGATACCCACTGTTACTTCTGCCCAGCACTGTATTTGCAGCTCGCACTGGTGGAAGTTCTTAAGCAGCAGAGTGATTCTCACTGTTATTAAACTTCATTTCTGACAATTGATCCATTTCTGACAATTGATCCATTTCTGAGATTAAGTTTTGAAAAAATAATCTTTTTTTTTTTTTTTTTAACAGCTCTTTCAGAGAAAGCCTCTAACAGTTCCAGCTTCTGGACTAAGGTTGTCATGTTTGTCTGCAGGAGAGGAAAGGTGTCACCCATACCAGTGTCACAAAAGCACCATCCTCAAACACAGCCAGGTAACAAACTGATGCCTGATTTTCTCATAGCTCAAGCAAACATAAAGGAGAAGGTCAGACATATCTGTAGTTGCCCTCTTCCTGCAGTCTCTAAGGAAATGGGAAATGGAAAATGTTGGTATAAATTCAGTCAAACTAAATTACCTGTCTTGGTGTAGAGTCCCCCAGGTCATGCAGACATGATTGTGTTGCATGACATGTTTGTCTGCTCAGAATCCTGCCTTGCTTGTATCAGGACAGCCCCAGCTGACTTGTCTTTGCTTGGGTGGCCATCTGGCTATGGGAAGGGGCTTTGGTTCATGCATTGCCTGTCTAAGGGTTATTAGGTAATGTTGCTTTGCCCTCTTCAAAGCAGAGTTTTTTGCTGAATGCTTATTGATTTACTCCTTGTGTGCACATCTGCCACATCCCTTTCTTTGGCAGTCTAGAGTGCTGCCTGGGGAGGTGGTGGAGTCACTGTCCCTGGAGGTGTCCAAAAAAAGTCTGGATGAGGCACTTACTGACATGGTCTAGTTGATTGGACAGGGCTGGGTGATAGGCTGGACTGGATGATCTTGGAGGTCTCTTCCAACCTGGTTGATTCTATCCCATGCTCAGAATCAGCCTCACCTCATCCTGCAGGTTGCTACCAACCGTTGGGTTTTGCTCAGGCACATGCATTGCACTGATCAAACTGAAGACAAGGTAAATCAAGTAGTTATTTGAAGTACTGCAGTATCCTCAAGGGTCTCTATAACATCAAGTCACCTGTGGTTATGTCTGGTCAGCTTGCCATCATAGAGGAGACAGGTGTGAAAGCCCCCTCTGCTGTTCTGATGTTTAGCTTTTGTACAAACTCGTGTGTAGCAGAGGGAGTGTGAAGCAGCTGACTGTGTGAGGAGGTGCAGAATCAGGTGGAAGAAGGTACAGGGTGAGAGTGAGCTCAGGCCAGTGATGTGAACAGGCAGGAACATAATTTTGGAAATCATTTTCATAGACATTCCAAATGACAGCATGAGATCAGGACAATGCAGTCTCTGACTGTTCACAGATAGCACTATTGGAGAGACTCTCCTGGACACAGCTCTTGTCCTGGTTCACTTTCAGCTGCAGCTCATTTATGTCATCTTCTCTCATCTCTACATTAAACACAAACTCACACCTCTAATCAATGGCAAAGTTATTTGAAAGTTAGGCTGATTCCAACTGCTTAGTACCCACTGGCTGCAGGATTGGATATTAATTTGCTCTATTCCCAAAGCATCTCAATTTCAGTCTTCTTCAGATGGCTTTGGGAAATGTCCCTTTCCTAAGAAATTACTATCAGAAGGACATTAATGCTCTTGAGATTTCTGGCCAATACTGCATTCTGTATTATCTGTTTGTTACCAGCTGTCTTCTGCTGTGAGGTTGAAAGCTTTGTAGGGAGTGGGACCCTTACTGTTCTGCTTGGATAGTCCCTAAAACTCTCTTATGCAAACAACAAGCAGTGGTAATTTCTGGGACCTCAGTGAACATTATCAAGTAACCTACTGGAGCTGAGGTGATTGTTTTTATTAAAGAGATGGTGCCTTGAACAAGCTGGTTTCTCAATGGAAACTGCTGAAATAGTTGTCCAATGATTTCATTTTTGTCAGAGATTTATGCCACCATTTCAACTACAAAAGTTTCAGGGTGCCGACAGTGCCACAAAATTACTGTCTTAGACTCTATTTTCCATTAAATAATCCAGATTCAGTTTGAATTGGTTCTTCACTCTTAAAAACATATTTTGTAGTTTTCAAGGAACTCATCTGCCACTTTTACATTTTCAGGTGCTATTCAAAAGCCACTTTAAACAGGACAACCAGCTAGCAGCTCACCTGCTGTCTATTGATATAAACTCATTCTAATGCCAGCATGTAAAAGGAAATTCATCCCAAGAATGCAGCAGCTGATGGCCAGGAAGTGCCTGTAAACTACTTGGCCATGCCCAGGTTTGACAGCTAAGGGGATATGATGAACCCAGTGAAGGGGGAAACCTGTGGTGTGAGCAGCTCCTCCTTGAGCCAGGCCGATGTGGGAGCCAACTTCTGTGGCACTTCCTCAGAAGAAAATGGTGGCGGTGAACATCAGTCTTAAAATATTCCAGTGGTAACCTTAGTCATGGTAAAGTATTTGCTGGGTCTCATTTCTCCCTTGTTGGCACAGATTACAAAGGCAAGCTCTCTTGTCTGCCCATCAGGCTGGGTCAAAGGCACTTGGTTTGGTAAAGGCTTATATGCCAAGACGGCGCTAGGAAAGGCTTGTTTGTTTTTCCCTTGACATGCAGCTATTTTCTCCTGTCTGACTTTCCTGTTTTGGTCAATATGAGCATGGAACAAATGTGCCAGGGAATGGATGCCAGGAGAATTTTTCATTTCTTTTTTTACTGTGTGGCCTTGCTTCCTGATGTTCCTAAGAGAGCTTCACGTGGCTAAGTAGAACGGGAGGACAGTGCAGCAAGTTCAGGGGCAGCAGCTTTGCTAAGGAGGTGTAAAGAGAAGCCTCCAAGGAAACAAGGTGTTAGTGAGGAAGGTGTTAGGGTTATGGCTGGGGAGCTGATGCCAGTTGTGAGCTAAGTGGCTTATAAACCATTGGAGACTTTGGGTGGGAAGGCTTGTACTGCGCAGGAATGACAGACACTGATTGCTT
The DNA here is from genome assembly GCF_015220805.1 of Pogoniulus pusillus. Taxonomy (NCBI): domain Eukaryota; kingdom Metazoa; phylum Chordata; class Aves; order Piciformes; family Lybiidae; genus Pogoniulus; species Pogoniulus pusillus. The sequence goes on from NC_087273.1 coordinate 12,122,016, forward strand.
TGCTAATGCAGTCCCTCCCAGTGCTAGCTCTGCTGCCACCTCTGAGTGTGTGTGAGCCTACATTTGAGGATGAGAGGTCTTTTCTTGTCAACTTTACCAGAGTGGCTTCTCAAAAGAGCTTTTGTCTGAATCAATTGCCCAGACAGCTAGGCAAGCCCTTGTCAGTCTGCCTCTGTGTTTTCTTTCTCAACATCAATACTCAACCGTAAACTGCAGAGCCAAGCTCTGGCTGCCTGACCCAAGTTGCTTGTGGTCTCCTCAGAATAGCACCATCTTAAGCATGAGCCTGGCAAGTGGCCACAGGGAACTCATAGATGGAAACAGTATGGATGTGGGAGCAGTGTCTCCCGTTGCTTTCCCAGGAGCGTGCTTGCAGAGCCATCAGCTGCAGCAGCGTTGGCAGTATTCAGCCCACGTTGGCAAACGCAGAGGCTGAAGCACCCATCTCTGGAGTAATCTGCTCAGAGGGAACAGCTGAGAGTGAGCTGAGCAGGATGGCAGATGAGAAGAGTGTCTCTGGTGATCTTCAGCGGAGGCCACCAGGGCTCTGCTAGCCACAACAGCATGGCAAGACTAGTGACTTCAGTAAGCCACTGAACTTATAGGCCAGCAGCCTGGGCTGGATGCTCTGCCTTGCAGGCTAGAAAAGGCTAGCTGTGACCTCCCTCTCACCAGAGCAGAGACATGATGAGGTGGGACAGGTGAGGCAGTTTTCTGATGGCCTTGGCAGATCCCCTGGCCCAGAGGAGACAGCACTGTTCATGCACCTGACAACACTGGGGTTGGCAAACTAGCAGGTCTATGGCCAAGCATCCAGGCAATGCTGGCCTCAGGCTCTCTGCTTGTGGTTCTTTGTGCCCTTGGGAGCTAGGACACCATCAGGAAGATCCTGGGACAGTGGCCCTGAGCCCACAGTCACCTCCTGCGCCACAATCTCCCCTCTGTTTTTGGTGGCAGTGCATCCAGAAGCTGGAGCTGCATTTCCTACACCCACTGGGAGGATGTGGGATTTTCCTGGCTGCAAGGCAGACGACAGGCGAAACAAGCAGCGAGAAGCTCTGCAGGCTGAGCCAGTGACTCAGCTGCTGGCAATGGGCAGGGGACAGCACAGATGAGCTCTCCCCTCTGGGTGCGTGCAGCAGCCCAGGCCACCAAAGCCCTGCCTTTGCAAGCCTTCATCCTTTAGTTTTCCACCCTACTCTTGATTTTGCCATGTGAGAGGTGAAGAGATCAATCTGTCCAGCAGGAGATACCCTAACTGGTTTGAAGAAACAAACACATGATTTTTATTTGAAAAACCTTTCATTCCTTTCATCATAGTCATTTCTGCAGAAGCACAGTCAGAAGTTGCTGTGTAGGAGTATGGATTTCTGGTAACAAGGCCACCCACACAGATCCACTGCAGGAAATAGGAAGCCCATACCTAAAGCCTTCATTGTCTAGGGCCTAATTTTGCAGAAGTGCTAAGCACCACACAGTCCTGCCAAAGGCAATGGGAATAGATGATGCTCAGCCCTTAGCAGGAGGTGGTCAGGATTAAACCATCCTAGATCTTGACTCAAGGTGAGTCATAATATTGCATGGCATTTGGTAGGCAGGAGAATTCTGACTCTCTGCATAAAAATCCCCATGTAATAAACAATATCCTGTTGAATATTGCCTCTTGTTTTGGTACTAGGAAGAATAAGTAGACTTCTGTCTTCCCACACCCCCTCTAAAAGCTGTTTTGTTTCTGGGAAAAGCCCCTTTAATTTTGATACATAAACATTTTCAACTGATATTTTCACTTGGATTTGTAATATTGCTTGTTTGAATACTGCTTTCTGCAGAAGGATGCTAAACATTTTCTTCACCCAGTAGGGACCTAGTTTATCAGGATGCAACAGAGAATGGTTATTTGTTTTGCAGCATGAACAAAAACAACACTTGAAGCAGTCACCCATTTTGTTGAGGGCTTTGTTAGTTCCTAATAGGATGGAGGAAGCTGAGGAATGGCTGTGTAAGGGATGTGTTTGCCAAACACTTCTCTTAGCTGTGGTAATTTTCTGCTTAGAATCATAGAATCAACCAGGTTGGAAGAGACCTCCAAGATCATCCAGGCCAACCTAGCACCCAGCCCTAGCCAGTCAACTAGACCATGGCACCGAGTGCCTCATCCAGGCTTTTCTTGAAGACCTCCAGGGACGGTGCCTCCACCACCTCCCTGGGCAGCCCATTCCAGTGCCAATCACTCTCTCTGTGAAGAACTTCCTGCTAACATCCAGCCTAGACCTACCCCGGCACAACTTGAGACTGTGTATTAGAGAAAATAATAGCTGTTTTTGCACCTGTTTCAACTCCTTTTTACAAAATTCACCTATTATTTACACAAGCATAGGTCTGCTCTAGATGGGCTGTATCAGCAGTGGAGTGGATTTTTTTTTCACCTAGGACAAATCCACATTGTGCTTCTGCAAAGCAGACCTGTTCCTGTTCCACGAGTAACAGGTGACACTCCTAGAACTGAAAAAGCAGTTGAGAAGAAGTCTTTGTTTGCTTACTCTGCTCATTTGAGAGGGTTTTAAGCAAAGCTGGTTTCTGTTTCCTCAATTAGCCAATAAGAACTGAGTAATTGAAAAAGAGCTTTGGAAATGGAAAGTGAGAGGGAGAAACTCTTCTAAAATTAGGGACTCTGCCATTTGGTGTAAACAGGACCAGCAGTCCTGCCTGCTCCAAGTTGAAAAGAGACCTCGTCAGAAATCTGAAACAAAACTGATAAAATCCAGATGCTGAGTTTGGTGGATACCTTTTCCACAGGAAAAGAATAGTTCTGTGTGACCTGATGTGACCTCCTCACAATGTGGGTCCATGGGAAGAAAACCTCAACTTTATTCAATTTATATTCCTCCCATTCCAAAGGGAGCTGTTCTGCAGACCTCACGTAACTGTGTTTAAGCAGAGCATTCCAAATAGATGTGCAGACTGTGCTTCTTTGGGCAATCATGGCACAAGCTATCAGAAGATGGAACGTCTGGACCCATCACCTTAGCTTTTGTGTTAACATGGAGAACACAGCCTTCTGAAAACTGAGGTGGAGATGATCTGATACCACGTGTTTCAAAGTTGGTATGAATGTTATTTACAAACCAGATTTGCAATGCTGGCAATCAGTTTTTCCCTTGGTGTTTAGATCTCATGGTACTTCTTGTTTGGAGTCTGAAAAAGTTCACAGGAAAGCCTGGATCTGTGTTCCCTTTGTTGAGGCTGCTGAGCAGATGCTGGTGAAGAAGGAAGCATACGAGGAAGGGACTTCAGACAATAGCATGTATATGTAGATTTTGCTGCTTTTTGTTTGTGCTAAGCTACATTTGTGGGTAGAGTATGCTTTAATTATATCCTGCTTTGGCAGGGGACGTGGACTTGGTTTCCAGAGATCTCTTCCAACCCCTGCCATTCATTGGTCCTGTGGTAGAAATGGGCTGGGTTGCCTGTTGCATTTTTTTTCAGGCAGAAGCCTGTATTTGTTGCTTATTTAATATTGGGGGGATGCTTTATATAACAAACTTTAGTCACTACTAGAACTGGTAAGAACCTTTCACAGGAAATAGAGTGGCCTTGAGAACAAGGACCAGCTCACTAAGACTGCACCAGTTTGCTGCAGCCTCCAAACTTGGTACAGGGGGTTCCCTTACCAGTTTCCACAGCCCTTCCTGGCCCAGTGGGATTTTCACTCCAGGGAAATAAGTGCTAGACTTCTGCTCTGTGATAACTCTACAGTACACTGATCCTATCCTGTTTGGGACTAAAATCACAGAACCACAGAATTAACCAGGTTGGAAAAGACCTCTGAAATCATCGAGTCCAACCTATCACCTAACCCTTTTAATTAACTAAACCATGGCACTAAGTGCCTCATCCAGTCTCCTTTTAAACACCTCCAGAGATGGTGGCTCCACTACCTCCCTGGGCAGCCCATTCCAATGCCAATCACTCTTTCTGTGAAGAACTTCTTCCTAACGTCCATCCTAAACCTGCCCTGGTGCAGTTTGAGACTGTGGCCTCTTGTTCTGTCACTGGGTGCCTGGCAGTTACAACTAATCCATCTTCTTTCCAAGTGAAGCATCTAAATATGCTTTTTCACATAATTTTGCATGTCCAAAGCACGTGAAACTCAAATAATACTGAGTGCAAGGTCTGCAGGTGTGTATACAGTGTGTGTGCACATGCATCCAACACAGGGAGATAATAAATGCACATGAAACTGGTGTGGCTGTGCCCACAGTTTTGCACATTTGCAGCTCCAGATTGCCAGCTTTGCCTTGTTCTTATTCACTGCATCAAATCTAATTCAGACAAGAAAAAAAAATTACCTGAATGATTGAAAGTTTACTCATTTGTGGCAGGCAGAACTCAAAAGAGGTCAGGAGCTCCAGTCAGCTCTGAAATCATCAAGGGCTGAGGGTCTACCTTTAAAAGCAGGTTCCAAGTTGGTACTGTTTAGAATGAAGTCTGAACTGATGATGGCATGTCCTGCTGCACTGCATTGAAGCAGGTGTGCTATGAGCCTGCTCTCCTGGACTCCTGATCATAGCTTTGAGATGGTCTCTGTACTGCTTAAGCAATCAGGCATACGTAAGTCAGGTTTTGAAGCTTCAAGCTTTGCAGGTCACCTGCTTTGCTCTACCTTAACATCTCTTTCTCACAGGCCCTCTGTATTCTTCTAGCAGTAGAAATGAGCTCTCAAGCTTTTGTTATTCTGAGCTGCCTTGAAGTGAAGGCAGTTATCCGTCTCTCATGCTTTTGACCTCTGTCCAGGTAGTTGCCTGAAAATAGCTTTCTTGGTCATGCTCCACCCCACAAGCCTATGGGAATGAGGCACATCTTGGTGTAGACAGTCTCCTAAAGGTCAGCACACTCACCTTGGGAGTTTAATTCTCAAATCTTCATTCCTCTTAACTTGAAGCAAGGCCATGATTCCAGCTTTCCTGCATCCCAGGGGAGGGACGCAAGCATCCTGCAGCGAGTCTGACTCTCTTGCTCTGCTTGAAGTGATTTCAGTTCATAACAATATTCCCAAAGGATTTTGATTGGATAGTAATATTCCAAAAGAGAGAAAATAACTCTGCAGAGTACTGGGCAGAGCACTCAGAGGGACTACATAAAAGGCAGGTTCAGTTCTCTGCTCCCCTGAGAGCATGTCTGTAATTATTGATGCAGAGTGGGAGTTTCAGAAAGTGTGGTTTGGGGGTTTAGCTTTGAACAACCACCTCATGACAGCATTTTGCACTTGAGTGCTCTGAGAAGCCTTGTGCTCTTTATTTCAGAAAACAATAATTGGGTATCCAACCACGTATTTCGAGCCCGCTGGATGGTGTCTGTTAGCCCACTTTTGATCATCATGAAAAGCCACGGAGGAGGGAAATGAGCATCACTCGTCCTACACGTTAGGAACTGGATGCCCTCTAGCGAGACTCGGATCTATCAGCTCTTTGTTCCCTGAGAGAGGAAAGACTTCTTCAGCTTTCCTGAGTGCAACAACTGAGGAGTGCATCCTGTACCCAAGGACATGTGGAGTGCCCACTAAAAGCAGAATTTCATGCCTGCTCAACCTGAGACTTTCACAGAAATTCTGGGCTGTATCAAAGGATCAGTGATTTAGAGAGGTAGGTGTGTGCATACAGGACGGGTGTTGGATGTGACTGCCCACCTGCAGCTACTCTGTCGAGGAGGAGCTTGAGAAGAGTAGGTTTAGACTGGATATCAGAAAGAAATACTTTACATTGAAGGTGGTTGAGACACTGGAACAGGTTGCCCAGGGAGGTTGTGATGGCTCTCTGGAGGTGTTCAAGGCCAGGCTGGATGAGGTCTTGAGCAGCCTGGTCTAGTGGAAGGTGTCCCTGTTGAAAAGCGGTTTAGTATGGCAATGTTTGATTTATATGAACTCATTGAGGAGGTTTTTCATGGAACTAATACTTAACATTTCATATACGTGATGTGACTTCACCAGGAAGTTTGCAGAATGTGAGAGCTGTCCTTCAGAACCATTAACTTTACTATTAAATGCTTCACCAGTTTGTTGCCATATTTGGGCTCTGTCAGTAAGACTTCTGCTATGGGAAAGTACACAAAGGGTTTCTTCCATTGCTTTTCTCCAGTCCTCTTTTAAATACCAAGATTAGGCTTACCTGAAAAAAAAACATTATTTTTCTGCAACATTAGGAGTTGATCTTCTGCTGATTGCTTTGAAAACAAACTCCCAGCTAGAGAAGTGAGAGCATCATGCTCCTTACCAGGTAACTGCATGAGCACCCTTGTACAGGGGAAATAACAGCAAGGTTGGTTTAAAATTACTGTGCATATGTTAGAATATACCTTGTAATTTTTTTCTTTTGAGCTATTCCATATTTGATTAAAAGTCCAGTATGTTTTTTTTCTCATGGGAAGTCATTTGCAATCTTATCTCCCATGCACCTATCAACCTTATCAATGCTTTCATGTTGACCAAGTACAAATGCAGTTCCACTTTCCTTTTTGTACAGCATCCAACTAGCACCATCACTCAAACTGAGAGCTGAGCTTCACTGATGTTGCATAACAAAGGATATTGCAGCTTCTGGATTCAAAACCATCCAAGGAGCACCTGCAAATGCCAGGTAACATCCCAACCTCTCTGTCTGCATGAAGGAAAAAAGAGATGCATAGGATGAGGTCCACAGCTACTTGCCTTCCTCTTGCCTCCACTGTTGGCCAGGTCAGACTGTAGGTAACATGGAGGAGGACTGGGACTGGCACATTTCCCTCTGCAGTAGAGGCCAGCCAGCACACATACACTGATCACCACTTGGATTCAAGTGCCTTGAGGTATGGGTCGTGCAAGGCCAGCCAAATCAGTGCTTTGTCTCTTTTTTGGTGCTTCAGTGCAACAGAGTTGAACACAGGTCTCTGGAAGTGCCCCAGCTCTTCTTTTTGAGAGCAGGATGAGTGGAAGGAGAAAAAGAGAAGTGCAAGTGGTCTTGCCTCCTCTAGGGAAATCTTTCCTTTTAGGGAAAGACACTCAAGTAGGTACTAAAACAGAGCCCAGGAAAAATGCCTGCTGGGTACCTGCCCAGTTCCTTGATCAGAGTTGTTTTCTCCAGCACAGTAAGAGGATGAAATTCCTGAAGGGACAGTTCAGCACTTGTTCCTCACACAAACCCAGCTCTGACTTCTGAGACTGGCTTCAGCTGTGCTCTCTTTGCTCCACCATGTACAGAAATGTAAATCATAATATTCTAGGAGGCACAGGAAGGATTCACAAGGGCAGGAAAAATAATTGATGTGCAAACACAGCACTGCTGTGGGCTGCTGTCAGTGCTGCTGTTGGGTGTCATGTGGCTAGAGAGGGGACAAGATTTATCTCTATCAGGTGGACTAAAGCAGCATGGCACTTGTTCTGGTAACACTTGCAAGTTCTGTGCTAGCTCAGCATTCCAGATTGAAGAGATTAATGGGCAAGACATCTCACCTAGTATGATTGTGAGTCTTTCCTACCTGCAGGGGTCAGGAAATGGGATTAGAACAGGAAGAGAGAAGTGACATGCATCATAGCTAAACAACATCATCAGTCCTTTCCTGTAGCAGCCTTAGAAAAAGTACAACTCTGATAGGCTCTGGGATTCCCCATATCAGTTACAGCTTCAAATTTCCCTTTCTGAATCGAAGTGGTTAGCACCACAAACTTTTAATCAGCGTAGGGGAAGAAGGAGAGTCGTTGCAGGACAGACTACTGCACCTAAGGATTTGTCTCTTAGAAAAGTGAAGATGAAATGTACCTGGTCAATCATTTAACACTTGGAAATTATTTTTCAGAATTTACTTTTCATTGCAATCAGACCAAGTAAGAAAGCACACAAAGTCCTTAACTTGCAAAACAGTTTTATTTCACACTTGTACAAACATGGTAGACATTTCAAACACTTAAAGAGTATGATAGGTTACATCTGCTGCCACTGAATATGGTAATAGGGGACTTCACAGGTTTTCCAGGGTCCTAAACAGTCCCTGTTCTCCTGTGGGTTTAAGACTACTTCTCTACAGGTTAGAGAAGGTCTCTTTAGAGTTGTTTGGAGTACAAAACTTGGGGGACTGGGGTAGAATGTACCAAGTCCACATCTGCACACTGAGAAGATAGGTAAATGAACACTTCTGAAGCTAATTTTCCCCCTGCTGGGTCCTTACAGCTCATGAGAACTGAAGCAGCTCCAGGACCTGACTCTTCCTTCCTTCTACAAACCTTCCTAGTGCTGTCAAGCAGCAGAAGCTGTCTGAAGAAAAGGGATCTTAACAGGTACTGCTGAAAAACTCTTCTTTCCCTCCTCTTCCCACTGAACCTGTCTGACATTTTGCTACTTATCTGTGAGCAGTAACAAACTCTTCAGACACCTAACTGGACAGAGACACAATTTAGGATCACACCTTTTCCCTGCAGTTTTCAACCCAATTGTCTAAGTAGGACCCAAGAACGAACCCTCCTGCAGAACCACAGTCAGATGTCATGTTGTGTGTCACTGCTTTGTCACCACAGTACAGATGGAAATGTGACTCTCCAGCAAGCCCCAGAGTGACAGTGTCTGCAGTGGTTAAGAAAACGGAGGTACTTCTGGAAAAACCCAAACCTGTGATGTCTGAAATGAATTTGTTTTGTGTGGATCTGAATGTATTTGGTGTTCTACAGATATCCAAGCCGAGCTGCTTTTTCACTTCAGATGTGAGCACTCCCTGCAACTTAAATGTAATGGTGAAAGGCAAAATTCACCCTAGTGCAGAACTGAACTTTTTAGGTACCCATAATCCTGGCATAACAGCAGGTCTGAAATGTCCTGGGAGTAAGAACAACAGCACAAGATTGCTCACTGGTTATACAATAAAGTTTGATAATCCAAGCAGGTTACATTTGAGTAAGTTTTCAGATCATCAGAAGAACAGCTACAGATGGCACACAGCTCCAAATGGAAAACCAAACCTGGGTGTCTATGTTTGCTTCCCACAAGGTCCAAAACCAACTTGCTATGGGAAAATAAGTGTTTCATACAGAATTAAAGACAGATAAGCAGCAGATTTAGTCTTCCATTGACATAAACAAAAGGAGGCATATACCAAAAGATAACCTAAAAGCCTTAAAAACAATAAAAATGCTGTGCTTGTACCTTTATTCTGTCACATTAGGAAAGTCAATAGTGGCCTTTCCTAGCAGCAATGGGAATCTTCACACCTCGAGTGAAATGTCTTTTACTTAAATTCTTGAAACACAGCATTTTTTACCCAAAATGGCAATCAGTATAATTGTCAAAGGGGAGGGTCTGACCTGCCTTGCAGATTCTGGTCATCCTTCCTTTTTCACTTCTGCAGTATCTTAACTTTAAACAGTTGTGGGTACTGAAACACCTCCTTCCCAATTAACTTTGCTAAAAAAAAAGAACCAAAAAACTCTCCTTTCATACTCTATATGGCAGAAAACACACAGGAGATACAAGCCCAGTTTTTAAGGTTTTCTTTTTTTTTTTTTTAAGGTCTTTTCCAGGTTATCTTTTGGAGCAGCTGTAGAGCAAGGCAACAAATACTAATACAAGCTCATTTTCTTCATGATTCTCAGAAACTCTTGCTCGCTTACTTCTCCATCTCCATCTCGATCAGCTTCATCAATCATCTCCTACAAAACACATTGTATAGTTCATCAGGCACTGAACTCTAACACAAGATGAAAACATGTCCATTAAAACAACAGTAATCAAAAGCACCTCATGTGAAAAACTGTGTATTTGATTACTCTTCATCTCTCTGACCTCTCAGCCCTTTTTGGATAGGCATGTATTTCCACCCATCCTTAGGAGCTCTGGCAAATCAGAATTTACCTGCAGTTCTTCATCTGTTAAATTTTCTCCCAGCTCCTTGGCGACTCTTTTCAAGTTCTTGAATGAAATTTTTCCAGTTCCATCATCATCAAATAATCTGAAAGCTTTCAGGATTTCTTCTTTTGAATCCTTTTCACTCTAAAAGAAAAGTAAAACGTATGTTTATTAGAAAAGACCTGCCACCAAGATGTTCTTTGTCAGTATTTTTTAATGCTTTCACAGGAATTCCTTTCTTAAGAATTCCTACCATTTTTTGTGTCATCATAGCCAAAAAGTCTTCAAAGTCAATGGTGCCACTTCCTTCTTTGTCAATATCTGCTATCATTTTCTTGATTTCTTCCTTCTTTGGCTCAAAGCCCAAAGCACGCATCGCAACCTGCACCAAAAAACAGTTCTGTCAGGAGGCCACCAGAATTACTGTCAGCAGCTGCATGAAAGCTTGTTTAACATCGTCCAAAACAGTAATAACTCACTGCAGTGCAAACATCTTGAGTTCTTACCTGCTTGTTTCATCATTCCGAACAGCAATAGGTTTGATATTCCTAAGATTCAGGTGTATATACTCTTTAGATGCATGTAAAACAAGGATATATTTCTGAAACTAAGAGAAGCTTTCTGTGTTTGAATTAGGTAAAGGTTCCAATCTACTTGGTTCCTAAAGAGACAGGATTAGGATTATCAAAACAGGACTTGAGGGAGGGTGGAGACTGGGGATGTGATCTCACTCCATTGAAATGAAGGGCAGAATGCCCATGAGTTTTGGTGGGGGCAGAATTACATGCAGTTAACTGACACAATCCAATACAGACAGACAGAAAAAAATCTATATGTACAGTTCTTGGCACTTCTGGCTAGGTGGAGGGGAGGGTGGGAACTGACAATACTCTCTAAGTGTCTCAGCCTCAGCAAAGCTGACGTGAGGGAATGAAAAGCAAACTACTAAGCCTTACAGACACATGCAAAACATTACTGTAAATGGAGTGGATAAAATTGTCCTGCAAATGCTTCATGTTTACATTGTTTAAAACCAGCCTAGAACAATTTTGCTACTTGGGTGTTCATGAGCAATTTCACAATCCTGATGTGCCAGATGATTACAGCATATTGAATTGAGAGACTGAAGTTTCAAGAACATGCAACTAGAGGAAGATTTGAAGTGTGAGTATTTGTCCTTCCTGTATGTTCCAGTGGAAATCAATAGTTAATATTAGGCAGAAATTTTCTTCCTAAGCATTCTTCTGCTGCAAAGTGACAACTCACTAGAAACGTAACATTTCATTGAAGTGTGTTTTCTGGCCAGTTTCTTGCAGTGGGACAACTGAAAATGTTCCAGTTGGGCTGTTAGAGGAGAACAGTTTTTGCTATATAACAGCAATTATTTTGAATTGATAGAATCACAGAATCAACCAGGTTGGAAGAGACCTTCAAGATCATCCAGTCATTTTGAAAAAAGAAAAGTGGTGTTAAATGGCTGATGTTAAATCATTTCAGTCCATTTTAAGAACTACAGTTTGACATCTATCATCTGTGTCCAGAGAACATACTTTCCTTACCCAAGCATAAGTGCTTCCAAATACATCCTGAGATAAGCCACAGGCTTAGGTAACTCAAGCTTGTAGGTTACATATGCAGAAATTGAGGCAGAGTGATTGCATGTGAGAAGGAAATGACTGAGATAGAAGATTCATGCTTAAAAAAAGATCAGACATAAAAACATACAGAAAGAACTGAGAATAATCTTCTCCCTTGTGCAATACTGTGTGTATGCACATACACTACCTAAATAGCTACTGAAGTGCAACTCTCTGTTTTGTTTTTTAAATTAAAAACCAGGTAATTTGTGGGGCTACAGTTTTGAGAGCAGAGAGATCTCCAGCCAAGAAAAAGAAGTTTGAAAACCTTCAGTTCTTTTACGTCGATGCTTCCAGATCCATCGGTATCAAACAAATCGAAAGCTTCTCTGATCTCCTGCTTTTGCTCTTCTGTGAGTTCAGGTTTCAAGCCACTTTTCTTCCGCTGGGCTGTACCTAAGCCAGGTTTTCTGTAGTTTGAAGCCTTCAGAAAGTGAAGGAGAGAAAAGGTAAGAAAGAGCCCACTCTGGGGAACATTTAAACCACAGCAAAAATTGTAAATAACAGTAAAGCTGTAGCAGAAGTTTTACTGCAAGTAGTAGACACTGGAGTTTTACACGTACTTTCTTCAGTTATTTTAGAAAGAAGACAAGCTGAAGACTTTGTTACTGGGTAATACACATTTGAGCATCATGTTTTCATCAATTACAGTACTGCCAGAAAAAAACAGTGGGCAGTCTGAAAACAAACAATCCACTGATGTGACTAAGACCCCCTGCACCTCCTGCTGGTTGCTGTGATGTGTCAGAACTGGTTTCACCTGGAAAACGTGAGTCATTCTCATAGCTAAAAAAAGGCTGATTTTATAGGATCTTGAGTAGGTGGGACTCAGATTCAGCCACTCCTCAAAGTCAGTGCTGAGATGCTGTGTCTGAAAGTTTGTATTCTGTTGAAACAAAGTTTAAAAGGAGTGCCTATCAACAAGCTGTAGTGCTAGGTAACAACATGCTGTGGTAGCAGTGAGATCAACACAAAATCTGTCCCCTAAGAACTAATCGGCTTGTGCTGAGCTGGTACATTATTACCCAGGGCACTTGAACCTTTCCACCTTCTGGTGTAAGCTAGTGCAGTACGCAGTGTTCCCCACACACACTACTGAGCAGGAAAGATGTTCTCATATATAGTTTTCTTGTAAAGCAGCAGCAGCAAGAGTTTGAGTGTTTGGTCTTCAATCTGCACAGATTCATGGAAAGATGGGCAGTCCCTCTCACTGCCAACTTCAACTGTTAGGGCTTTATAGAATAAAACAAATACAAGGAAAGGCATTTTCCTCACTGCTGCTGAGCAATTTTTTACCTCTGCTGAATGGTTAGTATTTTTTGGCTGGGATCTCTCTTTTAAATACCCAGTATGTAACGCAGAAGATTCTATTTTGTTGTGTTTGGAAATAAAATTTCATTTTTCTACTGTGATCCAGGTCACATTGCAGACCACTTTGCCTGGCTTAACACTGACTTTCCCCTACTATTAGCAGAGGCATTAGTTACAGATTCCACTATGGGACTAACCCATGAGACCTTTTCCTAATAAAAAGTACTAACACACTACATTCTGCATGTACAAGCCTAGTGCACATGTCCACAATCCTGAAGAGTGGCATGTGCATTTCTTCCTCTTCCATTTATATCAAAACTCAGTTGCTCAAATCAATTTCATGTTTTGGGTAAGGAAGTTCTTCACTCTGAGGGTGGTGAGACACAGGTAGTGCAGTGAGGCTTCCTGAAAGTGTCCAAAGCCAAGTTTTATGAGCAACCTGATCTAGTGGAAGGTGTCGCTGCTTCCCTGCAACGAGTTTGGAATGAAACGTTTAAGGTCCCTTCCAACCCAAACCAGTCAGTGATCCTCTCGCCTCACCAGTGCCATTTAAGATAGCTATGTACTATAGGGGTCCGGGTGCAGAGAAAAGGAATCAAGCTGTGCTACGAATAACCAGGCACATTTCCTCCGGTTCAGCCCACGCTCCCAAAGCAGGTGCCCTATTCTGCAACTGCTGGGGATGTTTTTCATATTGCTAAGTTTGGGGGAGGGATGGGGGGGGGGAGGGTGCTTCTCCCTTCTTGGCCAGGATGTTGACTTCCGCGTTGGGTGAGGAAACCAAGCAGCAAAGACGGCCTCGGCCTCCTCACACCTCTTGGCTCCCGACAGCAGCCAGCGATCAGCGGAGGGTTCCGTGAAAGCCGCGTTCTGGCCACGGCCACACGGGAAGGCGCAGAGGGGCTCGGGCGGGAGTTTGCGGAGAGCGGCGAGGGGAAGGGGAGCCCGCGGTGAGGGGAAGAAAGGCGCTCACCATCTGGCCGCGGGGACGCCGCTCCGGCTCGGCTTGGGACGCTCAGCCCCGCTGCCACCAACGGCCCAGCCAACCGCCCGCCGCCAGCGCCGGCTGCCCAATCAGCGAGACGGACGTAGCAGAGAGCCCGCCCCCTCCCTTAGTTTAGGCCAATGGCAGTGGACGGATCCGTGACGTCACAAGAGCGCGGACCCGCCCCCTCGCCGGACACCCAAGCAAGCGGCGCCGGCGGTGTCCTGGCAACGCGGCGCGCGGCGGCTCTTGGCGGCCGCGGCTGGCCTCAGCCTGCTTCGCCTCTGCCCGCTTCGCCTCAGCCCATCTCTGCCCGCCTCAGCCCGCCCCGCCTCAGCCCGCTTCGCCTCAGCCCATCTCTGCCCGCCTCAGCCCGCCTCGCCTCAGCCCATCTCTGCCCGCCTCAGCCCGCCTCGCCTCAGCCCGCCTCAGCCCATCTCTGCCCGCCTCAGCCCGCCGGCCTCGCCTCAGCTCGCTTCGCCTCAGCCCGCCTCAGCCCACCTCTGCCCGCCTCAGCCCGCTTCGCCTCAGCCCTCCCCGCCTCGGCCCGCCTCGCCTCAGCATGGCCGAGCCGGTGAGGAACGCTGCCCGGCGGCTGTGGGGCTGCTGTGAAGCCCTTCAGCTGGCAAGGAAGCAGCTAGGCCGTCTCCAGGCCTGAGCAGGTCAGCTCTGCGGCGCTTGCAGAGCGGCCTCAGTTCCTCCCCTACGCCTCTCGCTTGTTTGTGGGCTGCTTGCCACTTCCAGGCTGCGAGCGACGCCGGGCTGGTTCACCATGGGTGTTTGAGGCCAGTTGCACCGCTAGTGATAAGAGAATTGGCTCTTAGGTAGGCCAGGTAAGTTGTGGTCGTTACCTGAACAAGTGGTGTAGTTGCAAGCAGAGCATTTTCTACTCGTTTTGCATTGATCGTGTGCCAGTGCTGGCACAAGAGGATGTGTGCACCTGCATGCATGCAAGACTTAGACAACATTTCACAAAAATACATTAATTTAGAAAATTTATTTGATACTGTCTTGGTTTAGATCAACTTTTGTGGTTCAGGTGCTGTAAGACAAGCTGAGTAACAGGTGTTTAGCATACCTCTTGTATCCCAGAGCTTTTCACTTGTGACCCCTAAAACTCACCTGTGCAAACATAAACATGAATCTAAGGTCAAGAGAGAGCATTGCTGGGCCTTTTGGCATGGCTAATGTAGCTCTTTCCTTACTGTTATGAAGAAAACCACAAACTGATTACTTGTTCTTTCTATCAAAACAAGAACAGATTGAGAAATGACCATTGCTAATCAAGAGCTGCTTGAATTATCTCAAACCAAAAACCCTCCTGCCCAAGGAAGCCCAACAAAACTGCCCACAAAAAGGACCATCTCAGTAAATCCTTGTGAGAAATCAGATGGAATTATGTGGTTATTGGTGGAGCTGGGGAAATGTTTCATATTGAATTCCATCGCCCAATGGTAATCACACTTAATTCTTATTATAAGGTAAGAATTCCTGCTAAGAAGAAGGATCAATTATGCCTGTTTATTTCTTTATCATCATTATTATTACTATAAGTACTGGTATGGATATATAGCATGACCAGACCACTATGGCAAGGCATTGCCAAGAAATATTTCTAGAAAAACTCTTAAGCAACTGAGATGGAGGTTTTCAGATGTGCATCCCCAGAGCTCTGCCAGAACTGCCTGCTTATGCAGAAGTTCATTCCTTAAACTGATTATTTTGCATAACTGTAGATGACAATAATTTTATGGTTAATTCCTTTTTTTTGTGCTTAAATCTGTATCTAATAATTGAGGGGAAGTGGTGGTGTCAGTTTGGAGTAAAGTAGTACAAGTCTGTTAGTGTATAGAGGTTATTTTTGGCTGCCTGGTCTGCTCTTTTAATCTTGTCTTCATTTGAGGTAATGTTCAGATGGACCTTCACTGAGCAGAATGAAAAATGCTTTTTTTCTTTTTTTTTTTTTAAATTTGGAGTGGCTATGCAAAAGGTCCTTTAGGGAGGTGAAACAAATTATATGAATCTGAGTGTAAAAGGTGTGTGGCTAAGGCTTACTAATTCTGGTGTGTATACTTCTTCATTCAAAAAAGAAAAAAAAGCTTTAGTTTAATCCCTGTGGTCTGCCACAGGACTGTGGTGTGGAAGAGATTTCAAGGGAAAGAAGGTTTTTTTTTTGACATGTTAAAACTCAGTGGTAGATGAAGACTTTAAAGTCTTGGCAGTTTGCTTTGTGAGGTATGAAGAAGCGGCATTCTTTTCATGCATCTTCAGTGAAGTACTGCTGCTTGCTCGGTGGAATAAAGAATTGGAATAAAATAAGTTTATGTTTTTCCAGATTTGAAGGTTAGAGGCAGTGATGTGACTATTGGAACCAAAAAATGGATCTGTACAGAGCACTTGTTTGGCACATGGTTTTCCATTCTGCTCCAATAGACTTCTCTCCCAAGTAAAACAAATAACTGAAATTCCAAATAGGAAATCAGGAGGGAAATGGTAGTTTTGCACCATCTGTATTGCTTCATGTTTAAGGAATCACAGCACTTCTCACCATGCATTTCTTGTGTAGTGAATGTGCCAGCAATTAAAAATTCCATGGTATGTCAGCAATGCACCACTTCCGAAACTGTGCACAGGATGAAGAACTGTTCTGTTCAGAGAGCCTCCCAGGAGAGCAGTATTCAGTGTTGATCTGTTGGCGATGCCCATTCAGGACTGCCTTAAGGATGGGGCAATAAGTTTGTGTTCTCTTCACAGATGCTGCCTGCTGCCCATGGCTTTCAGGGATGTGAATGCAAGAAGACATATTGGACTTCAGCAGCTTTCATCCTTAGCCCTAGCTGGAAGAACATTACTGGGGCCAATGAAATCATGTAAATTCATTGTGGATGAAAGCACCAACCAAAGCACATTGATTTGCTCTGCTTTTAGACTGATTGAAAGTTTGGATTTAACCAGTGCTGCTGGACAGCTTCTAAATGAAACCATTCAGGCACATAACAAAGAGTTTAAGACTGGGATGAGTACCCTATGTTTTCTTGCTGGTGCGTGGAGCAGTGCTGTGCTGGAGTGCCTCCAGCAGAATGTTCCTGTTTCAGCAATAGTATCTGTGATGTCTGAAGGATTGAACTCTTGCTGTGAGAGAGTCCAATGTCTTCAAAGATCAATACATGATGTCAGTAAAGAGCTGTGTCCTAGCAGCTTTCAAAGCAAAGCTTGCCAAATCGGATGTGGCAGTCGTCTAAATCTTCAGATTTCCTGCTATTTTCAAAAAGAGATTTCTGCACCAGAAAAAGTTTCAATAAACTCTCATTCCCATCGAGAAGGTAATTGTAATTTTGACAAGCATCTGGCCTCGCCTTTGGCAGACTTTGGTTCAGTGGCATCTTTTGTCAAACCATCAGGTGACAAAAGTACATCTCTGATTTCTGGAGGTAGTGTTATCATCTCTGGCTATAACAAACAAAAGTTAACTCATAGCAGATACTTCAGCACTCTAGGAAAAAGCCATTTTTCAAGTCAGCAGGGTACTTTTGAAGGATACCTTTCAGGGTCGTCAGCATATCCATGTCAACGTTCTGGTTTAGGACACTTGGCGGTAGCCCTGAGCCATGGAAATGAGACTAGTGTGAAACTGCTTGAGAGCATCATTGCATATCAGCATGAGCGAGCAGAATACAGTGGCTCTTCTCAGTTTAATGTTGCAGAAATTGTGACATGCTGTTTACTGGGCTTACCTGAAAGCTATTCTTGTGTCTCCCTGGGCTTTGTCACATTAGTATCACCGGAACAAGCCACAGTTGTCAAACACTTTGAAGACAAACCCCTTCGGATTCTGCTAATGGATGGTGACCTCTCTGAACAATATCGTCACTTAGGTTTTAATAGATCATGTAATGTAAGGACCATATTGGAGAGCCCTAGCCTACAGGAAGGCAGAGCAGGAGATTGGTGGCTAAGCAGTATGTTAGATATTCTGATAAGCTTTGAAGTAAACATGGTTTTGGTCAAAGGAAACGTGTGTGAAAACTTAATGGAAAGGTGTGTAGCAAACAGCATCTTGGTAATTGGTTCTGTGACTTGGGATGTGTTACGTGCCTTTGGCAAGGCCACCAGTGCCCAGCCAGTGACATACCTCACCCAGCTGAATGCTGCATGTGTGGGCAGTGGGGCCCAAGTGGAGCTGTGGAAGGCCTGTGATGGGCGTGCAGTGGATCTGGGTGAGCTTGTGCCAGTCAGGGTGAAAGCAGAAGGAACTGGCCTGCTCACAGCTGTACTTTCCACTACTGTGGCTTCGAAGGTGCAGCTCATTGAAGATCAGTTCTGGACTTTAGTGTATCGACTCCATCATGCTTTAAATGACAAGAAGGTTTTTCTTGGTGGTGGTGCAGTGGAGCTCTTGTGCCTTAGTCACATTCAAATGCTTGCAGAACAGCCATCACAGCCAGCCAGCAGAGACATGGTGAAAGAGTTTCCTAGCCCTTGGCTGGCAGCAGCTGGGGTGGAGTACAGATCAGTTGTGCTCCAAGCATTAGCAGGTGGCTGGAAGCACTATCTTTCAGCTGTTTTGTGCAATGCTGCAGAAGCTGCATCTGAGTTGGAAGCCTGCACTGCAATTGATCGTCACCTCAAAAAAGCAGCTGACTGTGGCTCTCCCTCAGCCTATATACTGCAAGAGTTTAAAAGAGGTGCTTTTGTCATGGGTGGTTCTGGTCCTTTTGCTGACTGTGGAGAGGGTTTAAAGGTGTATGATAATGTTACAGCCAAGATGGAAGCATGGCGGAGAGCTCTAGACTTGGTGCTACTGGTGCTTCAAACAGATGCTGAAATTATCACAGGTCCCAAAAGGAATCAGCTGTTGAACTCGTATGAGTCAAGTGAATTTATGTTTCTGTAGGACTTGCAGGCTTTATTTGTAAGTCTAGGAGTCAGTGAAGGAAGTCCAAGTCCAACCTACATTTCTTCACAGTTTATAAAGCAAACATTCAAGTATGATCGATCAGGACTTCAGAGTGCAACACCAGAAATCAGAACTTGAGATAGTCACAAGGTAGATAAATCTTCCCATTTCTAGAAATAAGAGTTAAGAAATATCACTTTGGGGCTTACCTCTAACCCCAGCAGTGAGTTTTTAAGTGATGGTATTGTCTGGATGAATGGATAAATCCAGTCAAACTGACTAACCTTACTTAGCAAAGGAGATGAGCAGTGTTTTTTCAGTGCAACGAAAAGCATTTTATTGGGTACATGGTGAGTCTAATTAGAAGAATGCTTGATACCTTGGATACACTTATGTTCTGAACATGCACTGTCTGTACAAGATAGTTGGACTTGTGTTCTGTAAATTCTTGTTTAATGCCTTCTAAAGTAGGGTGGAGATTTCTTAAGTACCATTGGTATACTTGTGTTCAATGAAAGAATATACATAATGTAATTAATTTTTCATTGATATCTTCCTCTTAATTTCTGAATGTTGCAAATGTAAGAGTTGCACTTGCAATAATTTATGAGATTGTCGTAGTAGATTCTACTTTTCTGTATTTGTATGGGCAATATGTCTCCTATTTTCAAATACATATCCTTTGGGATTTCTCCTGTTGTGACATAAATTCGAGCTGAATCTTCCCTTTGATGTTTCTACACAAAGTGTTCTTTTACATTGCCAGTCGCAGTTTTAGATGATTTGCTTTGAGCTCTTTTACCTATACTTGGAGAGGTCAAAACATTGTGTTTTAGCTGCTGTCTAAAAACTGTAAACAAGTCAATCGTGGTGATTGATGCAAGGCATTTTTACTGTGCTTCAGCACTTAACATTTGAGAGCAGAGCCACAGAGAACTGGCACTTTGTTGCAAGACAGGGCTGTGTAACTATGGAGATACTGTATCTGAATTTGGTGTTCTGAATCATACTTGAAGTGACATGTCTGACCAGGCTGGTGAAAACAGCATGGAAAAATAATGGAAATTGGGATACTAAAATGGATTCTTGCTTTAGGAACTTTCTCATTAAAAAGCTAATGGCTGGCAGTGCTTATTAAGCACTTCCTCATGATTGCTGCTGCTGGTGGTCTGCAGTCCTAATGCTTCTGTGATGAAAACTAAGAACTGGGGTGGGCTGAAGAGTGTTTTTGGGGTCTGAGTGGAAAAACAGACAGAAAGCAAGTGGTTAATTTACTGGTAGAACTTTTTCTGCTACTTAATTACTGCTGTAAATGTAGTTTTTCTTTTGAACTTCTTTTCCTTGCATTATCTCTCCACTGCAGAAGACGCCTCAGAGAAGAGCCATCAGCTGCCTCAAACCCCCATGACCACTGGCAGTGCCCCAGTTGACTTGTATTGGGCCTTAACACAGTGTCCTGTGGAATTGCTGTTAGCTCATGGTATGCCCTTCCCCTCTACTGCCTAACTCCTGAGCACTTAATACTAAAAATGAAAGACTGTTAGTGAATGGCTGCCCTGTGGTGCCAGCACTTTGACATTCTACCCCATTATAGTTGCCAGTAGATATTTGACAGTATCTGATATTTTCTACTTATTCTCCAAAATGTTTTTTGCTTCCTTTGATGTCTTCATCCCTATAACACAAAACTCCACAACCTACACCACATTCTGCTAAACTGAGCCCTTTCTGAGGCTAGCTGGCTCTGTAGCTGGGAGTTCCCTGGAAAGGTGGGCTGCTGAGGTTTTTAATTAACCTTAGGCATGAGATTAAATTGCCTGTGTAGAAATGGCAAGAAGAATTTTATGAAGAATCTATCTAAATGTGTTTTATCCTGGAGCTTTCTTCCACACTGGTATCAGATCTGATCTTTCATAATATGTTCACACTAGGTGCCTCTGATAGCCCAATTCTCTGTTGTCTCAAAAAAAAGTGGGGCAGGGCCGATAGCCTCAAACAACGTGTGACATAGGCTAGTCTTGAGTTAGGCAGGGGGGATGGCCTTAATAGCTCTGGAGGAGATCTGCTAGCTCAGCCGATGGTTTAAGGATAGGAGAGTTTCTGCGCAGGCTGGAATGCCCTCTTTAAAACTACTGCAGCAGCGCCACTGAAAGGCCAGTGAAGACATT
Source organism: Pogoniulus pusillus (assembly GCF_015220805.1). Taxonomy (NCBI): domain Eukaryota; kingdom Metazoa; phylum Chordata; class Aves; order Piciformes; family Lybiidae; genus Pogoniulus; species Pogoniulus pusillus. Next base: position 12,142,880 of record NC_087273.1, read on the forward strand.
GCACTGGAGTGCACACCTCTCTGATTTGGAGAGGGTATAGAAGGACCACAACTTTCAGAGTCGTGATGTACACTTGCCACTGAAGGACCTGGACTATGCTGTGAAAATGTCAGTGGATCCAAGGAATGGTGATATCTTTCTTTTTCTCTGACTTCTTAACTCTCTCTCTCTGTTCCACTCTTCATTTTCTTCCTCTCTCTCTGTTCCACGCTTGGTTTTCCTCCCATTTTCCCTCTACTCTGGTCCATTACTGACCGTTTTCACTGGGTCTGACAAACCCAGTTCATTACCTGCTTGCTGTTGCCTCGCTTTAATTTACTTCAAGGGCAATTTGAATCTCAGCATGGCCTCCCCCACTGCCCAGGGTTGGCTCAGGATACTGGATTGTAATAGCGGCTAATTGATCTACACAGTATATATGGAAAAGGAAGATAGATGATGAAATTCATCCTGAAATATGGGTTAGATGGATCTAGCTAGACCTGTTTGTGCTATACAGCATCATTCTTGAAGGTTTCATCTGAGTTCTTGTTGCTATACTGCACGTTTGTTTTTATATTTGTACTCTACTCACGTAACTGGAAAGCTTTTAAGGAGGGTAAAGGAGCATATTAATAGCAATTGCCTTTTAGAAATAGGAGAACAAACTTTTCTGTGTGTAGAATGCTATGCTCATAGTATTTAGTCATCTCTGACCTGAAACTAAATATTTTGGTTTTCTAACAAACTTGAGAATGCAGTGGATTTTGGCAAAATCTCATCAGTACTAGGGATTCCTGCTTTAATTTGAAACAGGAGCTCCTAGCAGCATAGGGATCTGGTTATACTGAAGTTTTGATCATGCTGCAATCATATTTTCAGTATTAATCAGTTGGCAACTGACGTTAAACTGCTTGGCCACACTCTTGGTGTATTAAGACAGGAGAGAGAAAGATTTTTGATAGATCAAAAGAGGCAAAAGGAGCTGGTGGCTGTTAAGTGAGCAGAGATGGAAACACAGCACATAAATAAAAGCAAACTCTGCTGCCCTGCAAGTGTTTGCAGCTCATGTCTGGCTTTATGCTGTTTCCCTGAACCTCCAGTCCTGAGCACTGCATAACCCCTGTTCCTAAGAAAAGATCCATTTGCACTTTATTTGAATAATAGTCAAGCGATTACGGAAAAACTGCATAGAAGAATTGCACTGAGGTGGTCCAAACATCTATTTATAGGGCACTTAGACACTGAGAGCTGACACACCAAATGTTGAGAAAACCCAAAATGATGTCATTTTTCCAATCAAGCTTTTTTAAAAAGCACATAACGAGAGATTTAAATATTGTCATGCAGAGCTTCTCTGAAAATCTGCTAAGCATTTTAGTTGGATTATTTAACACTTGCTTCTCTGCAGGCCAGTGAAATGGGGAATTCTATGAACTGCCTAGATACTGTATCCTGATAATTATTTCTCTGATGTGCATAGAAGATTAAGATGCATGCTGTCCTCAAGACATCCTCCTTCTCCTGCATGATATACAAGATACATATGTGGCTTCCTTAGCTTCCAAAACCTCGTAAACCTCTTTGCAACAGAGAACAGAGGTGCTGTGCTTTTCTTCTGGGGCTCTCCGTGCAGGGAATAGTTTCAGCAACTGCCACGGGTGAGTTCAGCTTCTCTTGGGCTGAGGCTCCTCCTAGGCTACACAAAGGCTGTTTGTGTAGAGTTTGATGTGATGGAAGAGCTAAACTTGTATGTTTGACATGCCTGGGAAATTGGGAAATGCCAGACTTTGTAGGGAAGGGATTGTCCCATGCAGTTAGGAATGGACAAGGGAATCTGAAAAAGAGGTGCCTTTCTGAGCAGAAGGAAAAAGTAGTTTCCCAACTTCTTCCTCCTCATCAGGCATTCAATTGCCCCTGAGGAGTGGCTTCAGGTCACATTAAATCCAAACCCAAGTTCATCAGCACCATCCCCAGCAGCCATGTGTGCCATGATGAGACATGTTTGGGATAAATCTTTGTGTGCTGTTCAGAGGGGTGAAAAGAAAGGCTGGGCTGTGATCAGGCACAGATGGAGAAAGATCTCCAGGAACGGGGGGAAACCAAGGCCTGCATTTGGTTTCTTTGCTTGGTTGAGATTCAAAACAATAGTGAAAGTCTGGATGGAAAGGAATTCTTTCCTTGGGGACCAAGGGCTACTCCAAACAATGGAATTATTTTTTAATTATTTCAAGTGTACAAAAGACAGCATGCAGGTTTTCCTTGGAAGTGATGGGAAGACTGCTCCCTCATTGTCTTTCATTTCAGCTCAAATCAGTGGTTTGGGGTGTTGTGCTATTTGCAACTTTGATCTGCTGTGTTGTGCAACCAAATACTTAACCAGTGCTGCAGGTTTGGAGAGATGACTAAAACTAACACAATTGGTGAAGCGATTTGTTTCCAAGGTGTAATCTGAGTCACTGCTTTCACTGACTAAACTTCAAAACAAAACAAACCCAGAAAACTCCCATTTATTAGTACTGGAGAGCCAAAATTACTCCAGAGGAGTTGTATGAAACACCTTTTATTTACATACACACACATTCTAGAGCAGAACAGACACAGATTCTCAGTTAGCAAGATTACCTTCTAATGTAGACATACAATCCTGAAGTAGAGCAATTAATCTATTCACCTCCTGGCTGTGGCAAGGGAAACCTGCAAAATAACCTCCTTTGTCAAATAACTCTCTATGATCAGTAAATCCTAATATTGTCCAGGAATGGCCTGTACAAAAAGAATCTCTCCAGTAAATTAAAAGGAATTATGTCTTGCTTTGAGTATTAATCTTGCATTTCATTTTCTGCTCCTTGCATTTGCAGTTCTGTCTGTGGGTTGCAGCTCAAGGATGCATGTAACTGTTGTAGGGGATGCAGTCATGAACACCATTACATGTGCATAATTCTGTATCAGTATAATGTGGTCCCCAGCAGTGATGAAAACGAGCCTAGTGCATCTGCAGCAATACAGGTATGTTGATTAGATCAGTTTAATTAACTGACAGAGTCCTCCTAACAGAACATTAATCCAGTTCTTTGGGTATGCCTTGTTCAGTCATTGTTCAGTACCTCACTTCTTTCAGCCCTTCATCTCTCAATTTATGTAAGCACTGTTTAAATAACCATCCCAAGCATATAATTCATGTTCTGGTTCAGAGATGCTTGTTTTCTGGACCCATTTAGCTGTGACAATATGCTGATGTCTGCCAGAAGCCAGAAAGCTCAGATATAATTGGCAGTAAAAGAGCTTTACTGGAAAAGAAGCCCAAATCTTTGTTCATCCAAAGCACCAGCAATTTACTTGAAAAATGGTTTTCTGTGTGATGTTGGCTATGCAGTTACTTAGCTTGTATTTGCCAAGGATTTAACATCTCTGAGCAGTGCTGTAAATAAGCTCAGCAGAATTGCCAAATGTCAGATCAGGAATTCCTGTACATGAAGTTGTTTGGGCCAGTATGGGAGCAGCTTTCAAATCGCAACTTCAGTGATGCATGCTCAGGACTGTTTCCCAGTAGAGCTTGAAGAGAACCTCCAGCCTCCCAGGTTCCCCTCACAACCACTCCCAAGGCCAGTGAAACTGGAAGGGGAGAGGAGTTTCAAAGCCAGGAGAAGCTGGAGAAAATGACTTAAATTGGTTATTCCAGTATTTCTTATTTGTTCAAGTCTGATCGTTAAACAGATTTGTTATTAAACTGCTGAAGAAAAAGCTTCCAAAATACAAGGGGTGATTAAAAAGTAGTTGCTTTGTGTCTGTGCCTCTGTCCGTGTCATCCACAAAGATGTTGAACAAGACTGGTCCCAGGACATGGAGCCATTGACAGCCACTCTTTAGATGCAGCCACCAAGCTAGTTCTGTATCCATCTCATGGTCCACCCATCAAACCCATGTTTCACCAGTCTGGGGACCAGGATTTGGTGCAGGACAGTGTCAAAGGCCTTGCTCAAGTCCAGGTAAATGACATCAGTTGCTCACCTCTCATCTATTAATGATGTGACCTGTTCATAGAAGGCCACCAGGTTTGGCAGGCAGGATTTGCCCTTGGTGAAGCCATGCTGATTGTACACAATCTCCTCTTCACTATTCTTCTGCCTCAGTAGTGCCTCCAGGAGGATCTGCTCCATGATCTTACTGGGCACAGAGGTGAGACTGACTGGCCTTGAGTTCCCCAGCTCCTCCTCCCTACCCTTTTTGAAAATGGGAGTTATGTTTCCCGTTTTCCAGTCAGTGAAGACCCCATCAGATGGCCATGAGTTTTGGAATATAATAGAGAAGGGTTTAGCAACCTCATCTGCCAGTTCTCTCAGTACCCGTAGGTGTGTCCCATCAGGTCCCATGGACTTGAACACTTTCAGGTTCTTCAGGTGATCACAAACTTGATCTTCAATTATGACAGGCAGCTCTTCCTTCCAGTGCCTGCCATTATCTTTCATTACTTCAGGAGTGTGGCTGGAGGCCTTTGCAGTGAAGACTGATGTAAAGAAGTCATTGAGAACCTCAGCCTTTTCCATGTCACTCATGATCATTTCACCTGTTTCCTTTCTGAGGGGGCCCACACCTTCCCTAGGCTTCTTGTTACCATTCATATACCTGTAGAAATTCTTTGACCTCCCTGTCTAGATTCAATTCAAACTGTACCTTTATGAATTGGATTTTCTTTTAAAGGGACAATAAAGCTGTTTACTTTCTAATCTGTGTGTTGCTATGAGCAAATCTAGTTCTTGAATGAGAATTTACAGATGCTTTTGCTGATTAATGTTAGTGTCTACTCTTAGTCATGCAACATACAGTGCAAATTCAGTAGGGCAAAATAGATCCTCTACATACAAACTGCCATACCAGCGGGATGGAATCAATGTCATCTTTTTAAGTACTCTGGAAATAAAAGGAGGCTCAGTTATATGTGGGAGTTTGAGTTTTACTGATTAACACCTCTTTTAGTGGTTTCCTTATAATCTGCATTTGTTTTACATATGATCTCTTTATTTGTGCCTTTAATAATAATGTCCAGTGTCAGATCTCTGTCTCTTTGTCTGATAAAAGTGTAAGGAGCAGCCCTTTGTCATGTTTCCTGTATTGCTGATGTTATGCAATGCTGGATCAGGCCTTTTTGACAGCAATGGTTTTGATGTTGCAAGCAGAAAATTAATAGTCTTTATTACTGCAAGTTGGGGGAAAATCCTTATCTCTTCTGTTGGGTTTTCTTGGGTTTTTTTTGTTGTTTTTCTTCTTAAGTGGAAACAAATTTCTTTTTTAGAATTATGCTTTCATCTGTGCCTGGCTCTTCCTCTGCTCTATTTGCTCTTGAGTCCCCAAAATTAGTAAGAGTAATGTTCTAGTTTGCAGTGCAGTAGGAAAGAATAACTTGACTTTCTAAAATGTAATAAACAGTGCAAGACCTGGAACAAGTACAAACCCTTCAGACAAGGTGAAAGCCCCCAGAAGAATACCTCTATTCAAAATGTCTGTGGATGTCTGCAAATACTGCCAGCAGCTTAAGTCTTGTCCTTTTCCTTTCCAAACATGTGTATTAGTTTTTTTCTGTAAAAATACATACTGTATCCTTGAACCCTTCCATGCTTCTAGTCAAAGAAGGCAGTATTTCCTTTAGACTAGTTGTTTCATACATCAAATCTGTGAGACATTATTTTGGTCGTGGTCATTTTGCTCTTGTGATACTGAATGGAAAAAGAAGTCTTTTTAAATCTTCAAGCTTTGTAAACCAGCAAATATCTAAGCTATTGAGAATTTTTACTGGAGCTTAACACAAATTAAGTTCTCTTACGCTTGCTTTTAGAATAGGTTCATGACTCTGTTTTGCCTTCCCTTGCTTACAAATTCATTGCTTTCAAATGAAGTCCTAAATAGATGAAATCCTGTCTGCTTTATTTTAAGGAATTTTCTACACATCCCCACCCCAAATTTCCTGAGGAGAAGACACACTGGAAGTTACCTGGAGTTTCATTGGGTTTAAATAGGTTTCTAGCCAAACCCGTTCACCTTTGTTTAAAAAGTCACTTATCCTCTGAGACTCGTATGTGCTATAAAGCAAACTTTCTCTCTCAAACAGTCAGCGTTGTGCTGAGTTTCTCCTTTGAGTGGGTTGTTTTGTCCAGCAGCCATCTCCTGGGATGGCTCTGTTCCCCAGAGCAGCCTTTCAGGCCAGGATCTGGCCCAGCAAAGGACCTCATTCAGCAAAGTAGTCTGTAACGTGGCGTTAATAATAATCAGACAGTCTGCTCAACTATCAGGCTTTCTGTTATCTCCCAGCTGTGGGGCTCTGAACTGTCTGAAAGGTTTTCTTTTGTGTAGGAAGCTCAGCTACAGACTTAGCTTTCCATCATGCCTGTAGGTTATATTAATGTAGATAAGCCCCTTGTGTCACACAATCTGTTCTGCGCCTACATCTCTAAATGCAGGTATGATGACTTGCATAATATGCATGGCAGATCACAGTAGTTTCTCTCTTAAATATGAGGTTTGTCGTTCTTTTGGGGTCAAATATGATGGCATGACAGACTGTCTGTTGTTTAATGTGTCATCTTTTCCACCTGGGTGACACCCATCTATTTGCACGTCACAAGCAGAGGCTAATTTTGTATCTGTGCTGTTGGCAGCAGCCTCAAAAGGATTCTTTGTGGCGTTTATTTTTCCCTTTTTATTTGCCTGAAAATCGCTGCCAATTGCAGCCCGAGTTTCTCTTTGTGGTCTGTTGAGAACAATAGCAGAAGTCCCACTGACATGTAATGCACTGGGAAGGAGTTGTAAGTGCTCTAGGATTTATTCTTGGGTTCCTTTACTGAGTCACCATGTTTTATTAGCTGATAATTTCATGTTCATTAATGACAAGACAGTCAAACAGCATTATCTTCTGCAGCAGAGCTCGCCTCTATGTGAGTAGCTTTTCACACTAAAAATCCAGGCAAGAGAGAATTCTTCCTGGCCTCCAAAATGTGCATGGAAGGAAGAGATTAATATAAAGATGGTGGCCTTGTCATCTGATCTAGCCTCCTAAATCCTTTTTCTGCCAGCTCCAGAAATTCTTCCAACTTATTTTCTTACAGTCCCCTCTGTACTCTGCTTCTGACAAAGTACTGTGAGAATTCTGACTGCAACAGACCAGAACATGAACTCGGGTTTGAATCACATTGGAAATTGGCAGGAAAGTGAGGGACTTAAAGCCAAACCCCATAGCATCCTCAAATATTAAATATTTGGGTTCAGGATCCCAGTGTTTGCCTCCGAGAAGAACTAGGGCTACTTGTGATTTGCTGCAGTCAATCAGGACTTTCCAGTCCTGTAAAAGCAATCTCACTGAAAATTAAGTGAATGCAAGATAGAGTCACCATGTAGTCCTGTCTGGAGGACAGTACCAGCAGTGGGTGAGACTATTCCCCTGACTTCATCAGGAGTCACACATAAGCCAGGCTATAGAATATCACAAGGCAATTTTTTTGTTGCTGCTCTGGTTTGTTTTTCACTAAGTCCCTTACCAGAGGTTAGCTACAGCAGATACTTGGGAGAGTTAACTTACCAGAGGTTAGCTACAGCGGATACTTGGGAGAGTTAAGGAACTGACCTTCTCAGACTACTGCATTGTCCATGAGGACTCCCTCCAGTGCACCCCGCAGGCAGATGCCTATGAACTCTGCAGTCTGGGAAGAACTGCTCTGAGGAAGGAAGCGTTGTTCAGAGAGAGAGCCCCCATTTCCATTTCGATAGTCTTCCCGCATTACCTATCTTGTTTCACCAGGTAAGCCCACGCCCCATGCCTTGCCTCGGGGTATGTCTGGAGGAAGGTTTACTACTTGATTGTAATAATGAATTGCCTCGAGGGAAGTTTCTTAATTCCTCGCACTAGTCAATGTCTGCTCCTTGCCTTACAGGTGTGCTTGAGGCTGCAAAGAGCTGCCACAGGACAGCAGACTAATAAATGGCAGTTCCTTATGAGAGGTTTTGTAGCCATCACAATTACAGCTAGTCTCTTAGCCTCACATCAGATATAACGCTGAAGCATTACATACAGCTAATATTTCAAGCTAAACTTAGAATTTGATATCTGTGCCGCAGACTTTGCATTAATCTGAAGCAACTCAATTCCACAAGTAACCACTTCAGGCCTAAAGCTGTTCCACTGGTATTATTGCTCTTTATTTTCATTTGTAAATCTTGCAATTAAGTATATATTAAAAGAATGGCAAAAGGCAAACGCAGACCATCTGTGAAACACAGATTGTTAAAAGCTGCATCCATGAGGATCTCTGGGCAGAGAGCCATAACCCAACTAAGCATTTGTCCATAATGATATAAATTATACATCTTTAAACAAAACTAATTCCAAGCTGAAAAAGAAAAAAATCAGAAAGGGATCTGGGGGTGCTGATCGATACCCACCTGAACATGAGCCAACAGTGTGCCCAGGTGGCCAAGAGAGCCAGTGGCATCCTGGCCTGCATCAGGAATGGTGTGGTCAGCAGGAGCAGGGAGGTCATTCTGCCCCTGTACTCTGCACTGGTTAGACCACACCTTGAGTACTGTGTTCAGTTCTGGGCCCCCCAGTTTAGGAGGGACATTGAGATGCTTGAGCGTGTCCAGAGAAGGGCGATGAGGCTGGGGAGAGGCCTTGAGCACAAGCCCTACGAGGAGAGGCTGAGGGAGCTGGGATTGTTTAGCCTGGAGAAGAGGAGGCTCAGGGGTGACCTTCTTGCTGTCTACAACTACCTGAGCAGTGGTTGTGGCCAGGGGGAGGTTGCTCTCTTCTCTCAGGTGGCCAGCGCCAGAATGAGAGGACACAGCCTCAGGCTGCACCAGGGGAGATTTAGGCTCGAGATGAGGAGAAAGTTCTTCACTGAGAGAGTCATTGGGCACTGGAATGGGCTGCCCGGGGAGGTGGTGGAGTCGCCGTCCCTGGAGCTGTTCAAGGCAAGATTGGTGCCATGGTCTAGCCTTGAGCTCTGTGGTAAAGGGTTGGACTTGATGATTTATGAGGTCTCTTCCAACCTTGGTGATACTGTGTGATACTGTGTGATACTGTGTGATACTGGGATCTCGGTTTCAGAAACTGCCATCTCTCCTCCTGCATACTGAGAGATCTGTGGAGGCTCTGTGCTCTCTACAAGTGGGGTTTCTTAGATGATCTTGGAGGCCTCTTCCAACCTGGTTGATTCTGATTCCTTGGGCATGGCTCAAGTTCATATTTTAGTCAAAAGAGGCTGAATTCAGGAGCATTGAGAGCAAGTCTGCAGCTTACTGCATTTTTTAAGAGACACTATATAATGGCATGTGATGATATTTCCATGCTTATGACGTACATGAATGTGCTTCTTAGGCTGGAAAATTGTATATTCAGTTCATGTCGACTGGATTCAGTTAAATTAAAGGTCATTGACAATGATGAGGCATAATCATTTTACACTTAAACTAGAACATGATCTCTAATACCTCCTCATTTCCTGTAGGTTTTTTGCTGACATGTGCTCTGCCTCACTTTTATCTAAGGGAAAATGTTCCATTTACTGTCAGACAGAACCCTTAAGCCAGACTGCTTCTAATGACTCTTGGGGCTGTGCTAGTTTGAAGCTAGCTAGAATGTTTTGGTGAGAAGAACAAGATTGCAATGGTGATGTCTACTTCACTCACAGGCTTGCTGAGATGTATAAAAATATAAGTCAAAACATAGATAAGACACTAGGCATCACTCTCGCTTGGGCTGCTGGCTGAGCTGCATCTCTCTAACCTCACACTCCATTTTGGGCTAATCCACTTTGCTTCCTAACCCCCTGGCCAAATCTCCATTCTTCCTTGGGACTGGGGTAAGGTTGCGGGGGGTAGGAGGAAGGTGTAGGGGCGGTTGAGAGCCCCTCCTGGGGACTCAGGTTTCTGGGAGGGGGAGTTGTGTAATGTGTATTACATTTTACCTTGTATATTTCTGTATGTAACTGTATATGCTGTAAATATCTGCTTGTATATTGTACTAGCTGTAAATATAAGCTTAATTCGTATTTCCAGAGCTGGCTGAGTCTAGTCTGGGTGATTTCTAAAGTGTGGGGGGACAGGGAACACCCAAACCATCACAGGGGCATTCACAAGTACATAAATACTCCTTTAGCAAAGTTGTCTGAGTATTTGTAATAACAACTCAACATTGTCATTTGCTGCAAGAGTCACAAATGGAAAGTTTGATGATGGAAAAAGACGAGTCAGAAAAACAAATCTTGTAAATAAATGGATGCCAACACAATGTTTAAGTTACTGCTGATCATTTTCCTTGCATCAACCAGGTTTATGTATTTATTTGCTCCTCATCTTTCACAGAATGTTACCCTCACTAATTTTAGAGGTTAGATCCATCTGTTAGATGTGTCTTCTCCATCAGAACCAGAAGTATTCAGTAGGATTGAAGATGACCGTAACAAAACAAAACTCTCCAGAGTATTTCTTCCTGTAGATCAGATTAATTGTGAGACTGAATGAACAAATTACTTTATTGTGAAGAGTCAAAATAGCTATGAGAAAATGGTTAGACCACTCAATTACTAAATAGTGCACCAAACATTGCACAATTTTTGGAACTTTCATGGTTTTAAAAGGTGTAGATCTTCTCCCTCATGGATAATCCTAAATGTATAAACAGTTACTAAGACATTCTGAGTAGAAGGAAAAAAAGGTGCTTTGAAGAGAAGCAAACCCAATAGCTTTTAGAAGAAGGCTCAACAGGCAAGTTTTCTATGGACATTTAAAGTCAAAAAAGGTATTCATGGTAATCACCAGTACTGGGATGAATGCAAAAATCTAAGCTTTTGTGTCTGCTGATTAGATGGTTTGATATTCCCCTATGGCATTGCTATAAAAATTGCATTTCATAATTAATTCTTCTACTTGATTTTGGAACTTGAACCTTAAGTTTGTCTTAGGTGTTTCACTACCTGTCAAGGGATATTATTGAATTTCAGAATGCTGTCTGATGTGCATTGTAAACATATTGTAAGCATTAATTTGATCATAACAGCTTTTGTTTCTCATGGTATGCCAGTTAACTGAAATTGCCTCAGTTTGTGATAAGTAGAAAATTTGCTTTTTCCTCTGCCCTTCCTATTTACTAAAAAGAGCTGCAGTGTTCATAACAGTTTAGTACTGCTCAGTCTCCTCAAAAGAGCAGGGAATTAGAGCTCTGAAAGGAGAGATGGTGAGAAAAAAATAACACAGTGTAGTGACAAAGCTTGTGTTTTGTAATCTACCAAATATTTAGTTCCAAAACTCTGAACAGGTGAGATTCTTGGTCCTGTTTCAATGAGGTGTGAGTATATCACCAATGCATTTCTATGCTAGAGAGGCTGGCTGGGGAAATAATTTGTATTATTTATATGCAGTTTGTTCATCTTCTTACTCTTCTCCCACTTTTCAGCTCTTCCTATGTTTCCTGTGTGTGTTAAAGCAGCAAATCTTACCACTGCTGTCATCTGCTTGGTACCTTCTGGCTCTCTACCAGTTGAAAAGCTATTCTCTGGATGAAGTAGATTCCTGAGTAAGTCTTCTGTGTGCTTCACGGGATAACATGAACAGCAGCAGCCCAGAGCTGTTGTGCTTAGTCAGCTTAAAATGACAGCTGCTATTAATAACAATTAGAACTTGTTAACACCAATTGCACTGGTGGTTCTTAAGAAATACATGCCTGCTTGTCCAGTGGTCATTTAATTGAAGTGACATATAGACTATCAAGCAGCCAAGAACAGCAGTGACACCAAGGCTATGAATCCAACTAACTTGCCCCACTTTCAATTCTTCAGAGACTGTTTATTGAGATTGTTCACTCTCTAGCAAATAACAAATGCTGAGTAAAAGGATATTACATAAATTGGCTGACATTTGCATTGGACTAGCTAATTCTTGTTGCCTTGTGTGTGCGGTGGCTGTGCCTCATGCACACATGTGCCTGGTATTGTCAATGAGCTCCCAACCCACTCCCCTCTGCTCCCAGCAGGCTGTTGTGAGACTGAATTCTGGGGGTTATGTAAGAGGGAGTGCAGGAAAAAATGCCGAGTGATTTGGAATTTACTCTCCTCCATTCTGTCATTGTTATGTGGAGTGCTGGGTTGTGTCTCATCTGAAAAATGATGTCTGTCTGTCTTGGGGAGGAGATTGGGTGTACCCCAAGACTTTGCTTATACTTTGCATGGGCTGTAGCTGCAGTCCCTGGAGTAAAAAAAAATCTCTTCTTTCTCTCATGAGTAAAGATTAACAAGGGCACTAGTGCACCAAAGGGAGGTTAAAAGAAAGAGCTGGTTAGGGCTGTATCTTTAACCTGCAGCGTGGTACAACTGCCATGCAGATGGCAGCTGCATCCTGGGAAAGGGCCAGCAACAGGCATTATGTCAAAGAACAGTTACTCTGCTTTTCTTTCTGGCAAATTCTTTGCCATAGCAAGTAGTGTTGTGGGATTGTACTTTATGACCAGTGAAGATGGAGTCATTTCTAGTGAGAATAGACTGACAGGAAAACTGTAACGTGTCCCAGTGAGAGAAAGCACATGTCATGCATTTCAACACGAACATCACTTGTTTGCTACGTGTAACCCTCCTCTGAATTCTGCTCACTGTGAATGCTGCACTATATTCCCACATAGGATTTTTTTTCAACAAATCTTGCTTGGTCTGTCTTGAAACACCAGAAGCACACCACAGTAGAATTCTCTCACACTAGTCTGGAATAGTAAAGACTTCCTTCACTAGACGTGTTTTTTCTCTTGTTACCTAGAACCTTAATCTTGATTTCATTAAAGTTTGACTGCAAAAGTCTTACTGACATTTGCAGGTTTTTTTAAAAGCAGCTGGGACGCCCTGCCTCTGCTCTGAAATGCACTGAAGACAGTGCTTTTAGAAGGGGGAAAAAATTTAACCATTTTGAGCTGGATCTTCTGCAAGTTGAAGTCAATGACAGTTAACTACAACAGAGCAGGAATTGCAGCTAAATTGCTCCCAGTAACACTGCTTTTCACATGCTAAGTTGAATAGATCAAATTCAGACATGAAGTAAGCAAATGCAACTTCTTTGTTTATACTCATTTGTACTACATCTGAATTCTGGCCAATTCCATCTGGTCTACAAGGCTAATTGCTTACAGTTTGTTCCAGCCTTTTCATCTTCTCGTTTACAGCAGGATTTGCCTTTCTTTCATGTAACCACACTGAAAAAAGGACTTGTGTCTAAGAGGTAATGTAATTGTGTTTTCAATTATCCCACATGGTAGTAATCTTTTTTTAAAGATGGTGCACAAAGCTGACATAAAGAGACAAGAGAATAGTTGGAGACTATTCATTGTGAATGGAAGAACATAGGTAGCCTGCTTTGTTAATTTTCATAACCAAACTATTCACCTCTGTCACCTCCTAACACACGATATTCATGCTGCAGCTTTTTATTCTAGACCACTACGAGTTTGGTGTTGTCTTGGGCATGTGGCAGCCTAAAAGTGTTTTTTCACCCCTTCATAACATTTCAGGGGCCCCTTTTTCTTACTCTTTTTGAAAAATTACTTCCACCTGCTAAGTACAATTGCTTAAAAAAAGCCTGACTAAAGCTATGAATTATATTGACTTTATTTTTTTTAAGGCAAATCACTTCATTAGTATTCCTTTCACATCTTTTCTGAGTTGTCCTTGACTGCATGTGTTATATCCAAGCAGTTTCATGTATGTGATGCATAGGGCCATGTAGTGGGAACTGGCTGGGAACTCAAATGTCTTAAAACCAATGCCTACCATCATCAGTGGAAAGAGTCCAATAGACTTGCAAGGGATTTGGACTGAGGCTTGAATTGACTCCAGTTTTAGAGTTCTTGGGTGCTTTATTGATGTTCAGGTTGAAAAGAATGGGAGATGTTGTCTGGGAATGAATTGTTTTTAAATGGTAGTCAAAATGGAGATACTTTAGAATATTTATTTCTCTAGAAAGTTATGCTGTGGATATTGAAGATAAGAGTGTAAGGAAAATCGACATGAGGGTAGTGGAACAAGTTTCCCAGGGAGGCAGTTGAGGCCCCATCCCTGGAGACAGTCAAGGTGAAGTTTGACAGGGCTCTGGGCAACTTGATCTATTGAGGATGCATCTGCTTACTGCAGGGGGGGTTGGACTAGATGATTTTTGGAGATCCTCTCCTACCTTCCTCCCTCCCTTCCTTCTTCCCTCCCTTTCTTTCTCTCTCCTCTCTCTTTCTTTCTCTTTCTCTCACTTTCTCTCTTTGTCTCTCTCTCTCTTTGTCTCTCTCCCTCTTTCTCTTTCTCTCCCCCTCTTTCTCTTTCTCCCTCCCTCTTTCTCTTTCTCTCTGCCTCTTTCTCTTTCTGTCTTTCAACTGCCTAACATGTTTGAAAGCTTCTATTCACCGCTGGGTTGAGAAGACAGACTGCATTTCTCCTGCAGAAACTCAGAGTCTCTTGTTTGTTGAAGACTCAAGTTCTCTACTGCTCCATTCTGTTCTCCATTCCACAGCCACAGCTGGGAAAAGTATTTATGCTTGTGTCTGTGGTGAAGCTGGCTACTAGGAAAATAACCTACATTGCTTAAAAATAACTGTGTTCAATAATAAATTTGTGCATGAGATGGCATTCTAAATCTGGAAATAAGTGTCAGAGTTCTTCACATTTAAGAAGAACGTCCAAGAAGTGTATACAGAAGGAAGGAGAATGTTGCTCAGCAACTATCAGTGCTGTTCAGGTTACCTGGTATCACAGCAAAAGAGAGGCTGGAGTAAGAAATCATCCTTGAAGGTGTTCTCCACAAGTAATCCTTATGAAAAGGAAGTAATTGGCATGGCATTGGTGTCATCTTACAGTGCCTGTAATGGCAGGCATTGGGACTAAACACTTTCAACAGGACTTCAGCACCAGTGGAACTAATCTGATGTAGGGCCATAAAGGCTCTTGTTGACACTTCTTGTGAACAGGCAGATTCTGTAGGTGAAAATATTGCAGTGCCTTCATGGAATTGTCATCTGTAAGCACTAAAAATAAAGCGTAGAGATGACTGCCAAAAAAGCCAGTGGAGAGGTGCTACTTGAGGGGTGTGGTTAAAAAGTAACATCACAAATTCCAACCAAGTAGGTGAAGTAGCCTGAGGATACATTCCGTGCATGTCCTGTTCTTCCTTCCACACACTGTTATACAGGGAGACTTCTGCAGACCTGATAACCACACATTGAGCCTTTTCCTTTACCTGATAGACCCTTGCCTTCCCTGCTTTGAGGAACAGCACCGTGGTAGCTTCAGAGAAGCCAGGGAACACAATGGGTTTACTCCTTTGGGAAGTTAAAACCTAAAAGGAATTATTTCATCACTGTCTCCTTTCTTGTATTCAAATCAAGGGAAATTTTCTTATGTCACTGAAAATGAGACAGGATGTTGGCTCTGAAATGCTGAAGTGCTACCTAATACCACCACAATTTGGCTAGCAAACTCTAGTCTGTGAAAGTGACTGCCACCACCCTCCCAAGTCCTGTCTGGACACACAGAAAGTTTTCCCTTGTTGCAGGAGGAAGAGCTGACCCCCAGCAGCTGACACCCACAAGCGCACGCTCTGGCAGACTGAAGCCTCTCTAGGGATCTGTTTCATACTGGCAGCTGAGCAGGGATTGTTGCTGTTCAGCACAGAGCTCACCATATGACAGATTACATCTTGCTTTCTCCAGGCCCACACAGATGGTGTGAGTGACTAACCGAGGCCTCGATTTCGCACAGCCTACACACTGATGTCATACGAAAAGGCTAATATCTCTGAGGTGAGTCTCCCTATTTGTTTGTATTTCAACAACAACAGTGGGAAATGCAACAATGGGGAAGAAATTAATAAAAGAAAACCCCAACTTCCTATTAGGAGCAACTGACATAATGTGTGATGTGTAACCCGAGGAGTGGAACCGTCAATATTCATTAGGTCTTTTTAAAATACATGAATCACTAGATGACAAAGCCCAGTTTTTGATTCATAAGATGCTGTCATTTTAATGTGAAAACTCTCAGATTATTTTGTCTGAAAAAAATTATAATTCAATTATATATGGAAATAACAACTAAAATCCAGCATTCATCTTGCCTAGAATGCCCAATGAAGCTGAAAATATAGACTCCTGGGCAATCAATTGTATGTACCCTTATTATACATCCATATGATACCCACAAACATGTACTAAAAGTGCTACCCAGCCACTTTGGTTTCATTGGCATCCTGGCCTGCATGAGGAACAGTGTGGCCAGTAGGACAAGGGAGGTAATTCTTCCCCTGTACTCGGCACTGGTCAGGCCACACCTTGAGTACTGTGTCCAGTTCTGGGCCACTCAATTCAAGAGAGATGTTGAGGTGCTGGAACGTGTCCAGAGAAGGGCAACAAAGCTGGTGAGGGGCCTGGAACACAAACCCTATGAGGAGAGACTGAGGGAGCTGGGATTGTTTAGCCTGGAGAAGAGGAGGCTCAGGGGTGACCTCATTGTTGCCTACAGCTACCTGAAGGGACATTGTAGCCAGGTGGGAGTTGGTCTCTTCTCCCAGGCAACCAGCAATAGAACAAGAGGACACAGTCTCAAGTTGTGCCGGGGTAGGTATAGGCTGGATGTTAGGAGGAAGTTCTTCGCAGAGAGAGTGATTTGGCATTGGAATGGGCTGCCCAGGGAGGTGGTGGAGGCACTGTCCCTGGAGGTCTTCAAGAAAAGCCTGGATGGGGCACTTGGTGCCATGGTTTAGCTGACTGGATAGGGCTGGGGGATAGGTTAGACTGGATGCTCTTGGAGGTCTCTTCCAACGTGATTGATTCTATGATTCTATGATTGAATTAATTCATATAATTAATTGCAATCAATTTGCCTTGCTGGTCTTTGAGGGGAAGGATTTTATTGCTATTTGCCTCCTGAGTTTTTTGTTTTCACAAGCTGCTTGTTGACTGACTAAAATGACTCAAGGTGTGTGATTAGTCAGAATGAAAGCCCTTAATATTTCTGGCACAGAAGTTAGCCACGTGTAGTTTTGTTATTTTTGCCCCCAGTGAAGCACTCTCAGATGATGTTTGAGATTGTGATGGGTTGCAGTTGAGGGCAATCTATGCAATAGTATCTTCTGTAAAGAAGAATGAAGGGTTTTGTAATAAGAGTTTTGTGGTAAGAGTTGCATGAGTTTTAAAGATTGTTTTGGGTTTTTTTCAACCTTTGAGATAGAAAGGAATTCATGCAAGTTTGAAACTGATCAGTTAACATTTTTGCCCATTCCACAAAATTTTAGAGAAAGCCTTGTGACTGATTTTGTTATAATCATTTAGCTTGTCCAGAGGCTTCAGAATAGCCTCAGTTAGAACTTCTATACTGGAGGGCTGGAGAATAGTTGACAGGGAGGCATTAAGCAGATCAAAACAGTCTACCTTTTCTTCTGACCCCTCCTTCACATTCTGGGGACAGTGCAGCCTGAAGTGATGTGACAGTGTGTGACAGTGTTGGGTCCCCTGGAGTGGTTTGTGCTGGGAAGAAAGGGCTGAGGAGCAAGGCTCCAAGCAGAGTTGGCTGGAGGTTGCCCAGTATTACCTGTTCTGCACAGGCAGGCATGCCAGTGTGATGGTTATGGGCGAACTGATGGGACTGGAGGCTACCACCCTGCTAGGGGAGAGAAATGGAGAGTTGAAAGCTATCATGAGGAGGGAAAGTGCCTGGGGAAAGGAAAATGAAAGTCTATGGAAAAACTAAGCTACAAAGTTGTAAAGGTTGTCTGGGGAATGAGAACACGGGCTTTGAACTTCAGGAAAGGAGGCAGGGATTAAGAAGAAGTGGGGAAAGGAAACCCAACTGTGGAGCACATGGCTAGGAGCCATAGTGAGATCCAAAGGAAAAGTACTCCAAAGAACAGAGCTTGGCATGAACAGCTGGGGAAAGATTTAGAAACAGGCTAGAAACCTGTGCCTGACAGCAGAGGAAGGGAAAGGAACAGGGTGGGGACAAAGGATGAGGAGACGAGACAGGCTGGGGGTGGAGGGTGGGGCAGACAAGAGAAAGGAAGATGAGTCTGTGCCTATTTCAGTGTCCTGGTTTTAATTCCTGGGTCTGAGGAGGATTATACAGCTTCTCCATTCTTCTGCTGCCTGAAGACTGTCAAATCCCCTGATTAACGTGCATGCATTGACCCCTACTATGGCCACTCCATGTCTTGGGGACAACTTTTAGGGCTAACGTCACAGAGTAATTGTGGCCTGTGGCAAAGCTAATGTGTCCATCTTTATCATTATCGTCCATTATCATCAGCTGATAGCCCTCTTAGGGTATCAGTAGAGAATTTATGAAGTTTAGATTGGATAAATTAACACTAACAGATGACTAAGGCATCAGAACAGGCATTCACGTTGGTAACAGCACCTATAGCTCCTGCTTTTCACCCTCACCCCTCTGTTATGTGGAGTTTGCACCTTCAGCATTCCTTTTAAGAGACAGAAAATGCGTGTTGTCGTAGCATTACAGAGGTCTGGTGAGAAGATTGCCCAAATTCCATCTGAATTTGCGGCTGCCCTTGAACAAAGCAGGGATCAGTAGCTGGCCAAATGAGTGTCAAAGCAATTTGCTCTTTAGCATCCACCGGAGGGTCTTTTACCAGGTAATACAGCTGCTAGAGAGAAAATTAACATGCAGGCATGAGCAGGTCCTTCTCCTACCCTGTTCTGGATTATCTGCTGTCACATCTGCAAGCAGTGATATCTTTACAGTGATTATCACACTAGTGGCAAAACATCAGTTTACTGTCACTGGGATAAGGACCCTACAGTAATACACAAAGCACTCTTTGTTCTTCAGGTTGCTTTCTGGGGTAGGCTTGGTGAAAGACTGCACTTGATAAAACTAATGAGGGTGTAATAGAATGGTTTATGCAGGCATTTATTCTCTAGTTTTTCCTGAGGGGGTAGTATAAATGTAAACTAAATAGCGATTCTCATGAACAGAGTAGTGCTTTTCCATAGAAAAAACAGATCACTGAGACATTTAACCTCCCAGATGCTTGGAAGTTAGCTATTGCAGGTCAGCTCTGAGATGATAGCCTGGACAGTGTTGGGAAAGTCATTATTTGGCAGATAGAAAATTCTATTTTGGCATGTAGACAGTAAATTACAGTTTTTTAAACTACCATGAAGAAATGCACTGAGCATCTCTCCAAGAAACAAACAAGATTTCACAAGAGCCAGTTGGCTGAAGTTGCACTTACAGTACTTGTAACTTCAGATGTTGTAGGAGGTGTAGGTTTGTGTGCTGGAGTGGTAAACTTAAAGAAATACAGGAATGATATCAGAGCTGAGAAATGGGGGAGTTGCAGAAAATGCTTCACCTAAGCTAGTTACTGCATGGATGGAGGCACTGGGGTGTGGTGGAGCAATAATAGCTAAATCCACTCCAGCACTATATGCAGCCTAACACTCTTTTGGCATAGTTCTGCCTCCCCAGAACTAAAGCTAATCCAACACAAGGGACTGTGTAATTTATTCACACTTCTAATAGTGTTCCAGGCCCTGTCTCTCCTTTCTCAAACCCTAGTGTGCTGATATCCTTGACAGCAAGCTGTATTTACAACAGGTTTATTGTGTTGTTTGTGCTACTGGAATTTTGTGTCCTGCATGTGATGCTTGGTCTGTGACCTGCTGCTACAAGGCCTTATGCTCTGAGGAGCCTTTCGGTGGGGCCTAGGTTTGGGGATCCATGGAAACCATCCTGAAACAAAGAGAAAACAAATGGGAGAGTTGTTGTGACATGCCTCCTGGAAAGCTATTGGTACAGATTGTAACCAAGAGAGAGGGCTTTGGGTTTAGTTTTTCATTCTTGCTGTTTTCTACCTACCAGCTAAAATATTCTACAGAAATAATGCAGTGCAAGATTTTGGTTGAGCAACTGGTAGAAACTAAATTCATGATGTAGTAAAAGAAATGTTTTTCCCCCCCTTTGTAGCGTCTCACTGATCTCATCTCTCCTTGCCCTTGTGAAATGATGAAAGCTGCCTGATGTGGTAACTCCTGTTTCTTGGGAATAATCTGTCTTTGCTGTATTCCTCCACAAAGTTAGTTTGGCCTTGTACTTTAACATACCAGTGAACAGGATGTTTTCCTCACCTCTACCACCAGTATTTAAATTTCCAGCTGAGTAATTTCAGAAGTAGCCCTCATGGAATTTATGAATCTTAGGACCCTCATAAGACAAGAACCTGGTTTAAAAGAGAATAAAGAAGAATCTGCGGCAGATCTTCCACTATTTCCTGATCACTTGCTAGGCAGCATAACACAGAGACCTGTGTCCACTTTTGACCTGATGTAGTTGATGTTAGACTTGTTGCCAAGTAGGGAGGCTGGACCAAGTGATCACTGGTGCCTTCCAGCCTCAACTATGCTGTGTTTATGTGGAGATCTGCTTCTTAAATGTTGTAATGGGTCAATGAGTTTCTTAAATGGTGACAACAATACAGACCGACATTGGTTGCATCTCAAGCACTGACTTTTCCTCCCATGCTATAAGGAGAAAGATTTCCCTACAATCTCTTAATGTGTGGCCAAACATTTCCAGTGCCAGAGCATCTGCTTTACCCTCTAGCGCCATAACAAAACTGAAATGTGCCTTGAGTCATAAGCAGATGATAAGTTACTTGGGGACGTCTGAGAGGGCAACTGACTTAACATAAAGATCTTTAAACTGCCTTGACAGTGGGCCCACACTAGGGCAGCTCAGTCACTGCCCTTCCAGCAGCATGGGATCATGAGAGATAAACACCTAAATCATGACCTTCAATGCTGTGAGAATGAACTGTGGTTTTATCATTGTTCCACTAAGGAATCTCTTACATTTATACATTTGGATTTCTTTGTAATCCAATATTGACTCGAATTCTTTGATTTGATGATGTTTGATTTCAGAGTATTAAAAAATGTCCTTTTCCCCCCATGAATATTATCAGTCTTTATAGTGACATTGTTTATTTTCTTAATCTGGAGTAGTTTTGCTAATTTATATGTATTACTCCATGTAATGTGGCTACAGAAAAAGGAGGTGCATATGTGTTTGTATATACATTAGACAGAGAGAAAGAGTGGTGGTTTGTCCAATTCTGAACACTAAACTCCATAAATATTTGTACTTAGAAGACTATTTCTTGTTTCCCATAAGCTGAGGTCACTAGTAGATCTCGTACAACTGCAACAGCTGTCACTAGTTGTAGACAGTTCAGTTCTTATTCCAAGTGCAATCATTTTGGACCATTACAAATATGATTTACTTCCAATCTGAGCCTCACTGCATTGTTAGTCTTCATATCTTCAGCCACCCTGGGCTGTTGTTTCCAACATCAATCGTTTGTAAAGACAACTCAAAACAAAGTTTTGGCCATCTGTGGCCATATTCCTATTAAGCATATATTCAGCAAATTTGACTTTAGAGACATAAACAAGTGTGCTTTGGTGCTTTACAGGAATAAAGTACTCTTCTGACCTTGCACGGAGTCTGTAAGAGGTTTGAAACAGGGAAGAGATTTTTTTTTTGTATTGTTGATGTGGTATCTTTCTACTATTTGCACCAGGAAAAAAAATGAGGAGGAAAAAAGGAAGCTGTCAGTGTCATAAAGTCTCCATCAGATAAATGAAAACCTGAACTTCTGTTACTGATCTTTTTAAAAAGTGGCCATACAAGATGACTCTCAAATACTCAATAGTATGGAGATATACTTAAAATACACCAACCTTTCCTCATAAACTGCCCTTACCAAAGTAGGTGAGCAAAAATCCTGCAGCAACTAACATTTAGAACTGAAATGCAGTCTGTTACAGAGAGATTTGTGACTGTATGCATCATACAAAGCTCCTGAGTAAGCAGATGAATATTGACCAAGAATATCATTATCAGCTGTTGATAGTGAAAGAACTAAGAATTCTGAGGAATAGATTGCTCAGACTTTGAAGCAACTAAATATATTTAATGTTAGGCAGTATTTTTTTCCCCCCAGAAATGTGTTATCTCAAGTATACATAATTCACTGAAAGATTAAGACACAATATTTAATCTCTCCAGCTGTCTGTCTGGGCTGCCTGCACAAAACCCACTCTTTCACATGAATATTATCCTCCACTTGGAGGGAGCGCTGAGGTGGATCTGTTAAGAGCCATCTACATCATGCCTATTTTGTGATTTATTTTTCTGAGCCGGGGGATACATCTGGAACACAGAATTGTAACACCCAGGACGTTAGAAGAAAAACAGAAGGAGAATGCTCTTTCTCCTTTCTTGTCCTAGCACAACTCTATTCTTCACAAAAGAACAACTTCAGAGAGTACAACTCACTTCTTCCTCTTACTTTGTAAGCCCCTCTTCCCACAGAGTTTTTCAGAGGAAGAAGCAGCCTTCCAGGATTAACCAACTAAAACTGAATAAGAACTGCAACTCCCCGTCAGAGAAGTCTAGCTATATCTTGCCTGTGTATAAGGTTTCTTGAGACTGGGGAGAGGGTGTGTGGTACAGCACAGATAGACATTGAGAGGAGAGCGTGAGGCTTATCCTAGCTGAGGCACTGCATGAAGGCAGGAGAGACAGAGGCTATGCCCTTCTCCAGATGAGACTTGGCACTCCCTGCTACTGGCTGGCAGTTTCTGAGTCCCTGCAAACCAAAGCCAGACTGTGGGCCTGTGCAACACCAGAGTTAAAGACACTTATGGAAGATTTGGCCATGAACTCTGCAGAGAACACTGACTTTGACATGGGAAGGTCTGAGAATTTGGTGGGAGGCATTCAGCATCGATACGTGCTGATGAGGTTTTTCCACTGCTAGCTGAGTGCTAGACAACACAGGAAAAACTTGAAAAGAGACTCAACATCTCTTTCTGGCTAATCATTACTTGGATATACACCAAAGAGCGAGATTGGGAAACTAAGAAAGCCAAGAGAATCAAGAAGTGCTGTGATGGACTGGAATCCTGGGGCTGATGTTATATTTCTAATAGCTGGAATCATTCCTGCTGCCCTAGCAATACAGACCACCTGCTAGTATGTCATAGGGGCGGGAAGATGCATGAGCCAAGGTGTTTCTATGTGCTGTTGCTTTCCTATAGCTGTAATTGCCTTTCAAAAACAGCTTGGAAAATCCCTTTTGAAAGGCTTTTTGTTTTAATTTTGTAGTTGATCAGGCGGATCAATTTAGCACGTTCTTCAAATACCATGATAATCTGCATGACCAAACGTCCCCTGGAGACACGGCCTTAGCAAACCATCAATGGTAGATGACTGAAAACACTCTCAAACCAGCTTCCACAAAAGAGGATTGAAATCTTCTGGAGTGGTTGTACAGCAGGATTTGTAGTAGTAACTGCTGGAAAGTCTGGGAAAATTGTAGGCTAGATTTTTGCACCTGGAATTAAAAATTGAAAACTGATGAAAATTCATTATTCCTGATTTGAAACATCTCCAAAATTACTTCAATCTTTCCAGGGTTTTCTGTAGTCAGACTGACAATATGTGTTAGATTTGGTTTTGCTTGTTTGCTTTCTCAGGTGTTCTGAGTACAATGCT
This sequence comes from Pogoniulus pusillus, assembly GCF_015220805.1. Taxonomy (NCBI): domain Eukaryota; kingdom Metazoa; phylum Chordata; class Aves; order Piciformes; family Lybiidae; genus Pogoniulus; species Pogoniulus pusillus. The sequence continues at coordinate 12,166,438 of NC_087273.1, forward strand.
TCTGAAACGTAATCATTATATGTTGAGTAAAGATGATGTTTGGGCATACAGACGGTCCACGGCTATCTGCCATTGGAATGGGCTGTTTATCTTCTTTGGGAAGTGCCTCGTGTTGAATGTGACCCTGACTGCAAGAACAGCACTGCATGAACCAGGTTTTTCTTTTCAAGAGGTAAGTTATTCCCATGAGGAGGAGGGTGTTGGACTTGATAATCCTTATGGATCCCTTCCAACTGGAGATATTTGACAATTCTCTGATTCTAATAAAAAATCTGTCTGGTTACAAAACAATGCAAGACAAAAAGGTGATTCATATAAATGGAAGAGGATAGAGAATTTGTGGGATCCTCTGGTGGGATTTCTGATGGGGAAAAAGATTTTTTTATTTAAAGGGAAAGGTACAGTTAAGGCATTTTAACATGGAGTATGTTTTAAGCAGGTTGGTAGAAGACTTACGAAGGGGGTTGGAAGCAAGGATAATTAATGGTTGGGTGGAGGGGAAGTTGCTGTATGGGTGTAATTGTGTGTAGGATCTCAGCTGAGGAAGGGTGGTGGTAGGGATAACATGGGCAAGGCCAAAAGATGGGAAAATGCTACTGCCAAAATTGCTTTAGTTGATATTCAAAGGAACATTAATGACCATATTAAGAGGCTGAAGTGCAAAAGAAAGTAGAATGGAGAAAATAAACCCTGGCATGTTTCACATTTGAAGAAGAGAAAGGAAAATACTTTTTTTTTAATTAAGAAAATTGGCAGGCCTTGAGGCAAGCACAGAGAGCTTAGGGAAGATGACCTTTCACATTAGCTCTCTTGTCTTTTAGTTCTAGGCCTCACAGATAGAAGCTTCAGTAACAAGCTTCTAAAGAGCTCTTAAAACTCCCTAATTTTACTGGTAGCCACTTAGAGCTGCACAGGGTTTTAAGAGATCATCTGATAAAGATGTCGAGGTGATTACCTTACCCACCCTGCCCCCATTGGGCTGGGTGCCATCATGGAGGCCAAGGCATAGAAGACTAAGAACTGTCAAGGTCCTGTCCTGTGTTTAAGCTGGTGACAGGGCTGGCCATAGCTGTGCTCCTGTGGAGCAGTTCTTGAGTACCAGGGCCACTAGTGGCCATGGCCCACTTCACAGAGGATTGGAACACTAACCTACAAGGTGCCAAAACACGATTTCCCAGGCCATTGCTCAGGGTTTGATGTGTGAGAGCTGTGAACACCCTGTTGTGTGTGCAGAGGAAAACAAGAGTTAAAGAAATAGTTAAGAGAACTATGGATGCTTAGTCTTTTGAAAAGCTTTTTGGTTTTTTGTTTGTTTTCAATGAAAGCTTCTTACATGTTTAAAAATTATGTTTTCACCCTTTTCATCCTTAATCTGTCTGAATCTACTGCCATCTCCCCTTCAATCTGCCTTCCAAGAAAGAAGCAAGGACTTTGGAGGACTCCATAGTGCAAGGAATGCAGGTTCTGTAGCAGAAGAGCAAGAGGAAATGAGGAGGGTCTTTGCTGTTGGCTGTGGCTGTCCCAAACTCTCAGGTACAGTGATAACAGTGACATTTCCAGAAGAAGTAGCAGAAAGATAAGCAGACAGGCAGCAGGAAGCTGGAAAACATAAAGAGAAGGGGGACTCTCAAGAACGATGAAGCTGAAATCCTCGCTTATGGAGAATAATAGTGGTACCTTGACAGTTGTCCGTGCCCGCAGCGCTATGCGGGAGTGGCTGTCTGACACGGGGTTAAACCTGCGCCTGCCCTGGGCCGTGCCATGCCGAGCCATACTCTTGCCTCCTCTGTTCATCATTAAACCTCTGGAGTGAGGGTGTGGGAAGCAGCGTTAACTGCCACTGATTCTGGTAAAGAATTACAGTGTATGGCTTGTGAGGGGTCAGAGCTGGGACGGGAAGTTGTCCGGCAACAAAATTCCTTTGCACATTACAAACAATGTACGCTGGACAGCCTGACTTAGTGTGTGGGTTGGTTTCTTCGTAGGGGTTGCTGTTTGTTGGCTCTATGACATGACAAGACCACTGTTGCCTGTTCCAGTTGGGATTTTCCTGGGCTGCTTCTGCTGCCTTTGGGTTGGAATGCTTCCCAAAGTACAAGCATGAACAGCCTGCTGCTAGATAGGAGATAATGAGGAGCAAAGCATAGATTTGGAAACAACCTTTTCATCCCATTTAGTTGTCGGCTTCGAGCATAGAACGTGTTTGCTGGGCTGATACGCGTTATAAACGGTGTATTTGAGAATCATTGGTACTGCTGTTGGAAGGCTGGTGCCAGGGCTTTCACATGTTGTCCTTTGTACATACCAGCTGATGTGTTTGCTACTGTCGAATGGGAACAGAGCTAGCTTCTCTCTGGTAAATGCAGTAATTGCCACTTGGGCTTTAACAGGTCAACAGGTTTTAACAGTTCGATAGTGGTAGGACTGAAGAGTGCAAAGGCCATGTAACTCCTTCTGCTGTAAAATAATGCCCCCGTTACTTTACTCGCAGAGTTAGAGATGTCCTTGGGTCGGGCGCGTTTTCTGCATCCCGCTTCCAGAGCTGCGGGAGCGTCCGGCGGCGGAAGCCGATGCGCAACATCGCCGCGCTCGCACAGAGCGGAACCTCACCGCGCAGCTTGGGCTGCCCGGGACCTGCTGCCCTTCGGGCCGCTTCACCACCGGCTCCCCTGCCTGCGGCCGGGAGCGGCCCCCGGATCGGAGCGGAGGCGGTCGGGGGCGGGGCGGGGGCAGCCCGGTGCTGCCGAGGAGCCCGTCCCCGGCGTGCTCGGATGTTCTGTCAGCCCTCCTCCCGCCGGCCGGCAGCGTCGTTGCGCAGCTCCCGCGGACTGGACGGCACCGGACTCCTGGTAGCGCCGGGCAGCGGAACCGGCAGGGCAAAGGACCGGAGCGGGCGGACGGCTGCGAGGCGAGGCTGGACGGCCGCGGCAGGGGACGGGGCCGCCCGGGGCTGGCGGCGAGAGGCCGTGACGGAGTCCCGGGCCGCCGGGGCGCCGGCGGGGCCCGGCGCATGGCGGCTGCGGCGGGGAGCATCACGACGCTGCCCGACGACGGAGGCAGTGGAGCGTTCCCCCCCGGGCACTTCAAGGACCCCAAGCGGCTCTACTGCAAGAACGGCGGCTTCTTCCTGCGCATCAACCCCGACGGCAGGGTGGACGGCGTCCGGGAGAAGAGCGATCCCCACAGTGAGTGTCCTGCGGGGCCGCGCCCGGCTGGGCAGCTTCTCGCCCGGGGCAGCGGGGCTGCCGAGAGGGGCCGGCGCCTCCGCGGTTCTGCCGCCCAGCTGCAGCTCAGAGCTTCTCTCACAAAGTGGCATGAAAGTGCATATGTCCCTGTGTGAACAAACGTGTGTGTACGCGGTGTGTGGCTCATACATGTGTACCTGTAGCGCATGTTGCTGGCTCCCGCCGCCGGGTACCGCGTCGGCACCGGTGACTCTCACGGTGCAAACTCCTGTGGGCGTCTCCTCATTCAACCTGCTGCAGGCCAGAGCCTCTCACACGTGCCGGGGTTTGCCTACGTGCTTGAAGGTTTGTTTGCATGGCTCTCAGGTGGCCGTAGTAGCACGTGTGTGATGGTAGAAAGAAGGTTGGGGTTTGTTTCCTAGGGTGGGTAAGTCCTCATGAAGGATTACCCTTGGCATGCAGGCACGCCAAGGAACACAGGCCTTGTTTGGTGCAGGGGAGCAGGGTTCAGAACAAAGTACTGTCAGAACACCTTTTTGACTTAAAATGTTGCATATTCTGGTTTGTTGTTTGGAATTTACAGTTAGTTCAGGATGGATAAAATACAGGTAAAACCTACGGGTTCCGGCAGAATCACACGGGAGCAGTTTGCCCCCTGATACCTCATCTTTGGAGAGAGGAAGAGGCTCCTGAGCTGGGCACACAGCTTGTGGGCTCAGCGGCTGGTGCGGTCCGAGAGTTTGTGGCGATGCCTGGTGCCTGCCTTGTGACAGGCAGGCTCTCAGGGAGCAGGTTGCTGTTACAAACACAGGCTGTTCTGTGTCCCGAGAACAAGATGGCTTTTTGCAGACCTCGGAGTATATTGAAGATATTCAGTGTGGAGTTTCTGTAGGGCTAGCAGCAAACTTTTAAATACCTGTATTACTTTCAGATTGAGTATAAGTTGTTGCTGCCTGACAGGTAGATGGTCTCCACGCAGTTCCCGGTTTGAGAAGATCTGCTGTTATATAACGTGTGCACCTGGTCCAGACAGTGGCCTGCCTGCAGGTGTTTGGCATAAGGAGCAGGTGAAATGTCTTACTGTGATTCTCTGTGTGCTTTGCACCTGTGCTTAGAGTGATTCACAGATGGGTCTAAAGTCAGAAGATCAAGAGGAGAGGAAGGTGAGCAGACAGACCAAAGGTTCTTAGTGCTGCTTTCCACTTAGAATGTTCACCAGTCGCTAAAGCTCTGGCAGTACTTCCACAGAGGTACTGAGAGTGTTCCTGAGTAACAGTATTGCCAAGCTGGGCTTCAGTTTGGGGTTGTTCTGTTTTGTAACTCTGGTAGAAATACTGTAAACATGATCAACTGAAGATGGGTTTGGAACAGTATGTATGAGGGAAGTTAGCACCCCTTATGAGGCTGGTTTGTATTAGCAGGAAGAGCAGTAGAAATCTTTCAGGCTTGATCCTACACATTTGCATTTCTCTCTTTCCCAGACACTGGTTTAAAGAGAAGGGTAGTTGATATTGTGAGAGTAGCAAGAAAATATATTTATTGCCAAATACAGAGCATTTGGACTTTACAAATGTAGATGCCTAAAGCAGAGCATTAATTTACTGTATGGACAAGCGGTTTGGTTTTTACACATAGCAGTTGGTTGTCTGTGCTGGGAAGTGTGCAGTAATATGTTCAGCTTGCTTTAGCCTTTTGGGTTTGGGGAATTTAGGAATTGTTACAGGAAGTAAGTCTCACTAGTTCTTCAAATATGCCATTTTGCCCTTAGAAGTGGCTGTGAAAATATGCTGGAGAGTCGCTGCGGAGAGAGGTGAAGCGGAGTTGAGGCTGCAGAAGGCCGAAGCTGGCTCTGCAGACATGGCCATGGCTGGCTGGTTCCTGTCTCAGCGCTCAGCTGGTGTGGTCAGAAATGTTTGCAGCGGTGTGCGCTGTGCTGTGCTCCCTTGGCTGGGCCAAGCTGCCCTGCATGGTTGTGGCATTCATCCTTGCTTTTTTATCTAGAGCTCCCACATAATCATCTTCTCCCTCTCCTGCCTGCCTTCATTATTTTGCCAGGAAACCCAGTGCTAGTTTGACAAAAAAATTTTGAGTCCACCCAATGTGTGGTTTCTCTTCTCTTAAGCCGTATCAACGCTAGGGATTTTAGAACTGATTTTTAATGCTGTTTTTCTGGTAGTGAATTATGTTTGAAAATCTTTCTGGGGCTGGTGGTGCTGCCATAGTCTTTTTCTTTCAGATTTGTCTCTTTTCCTCCATAGTTTTATTTTTGCCGTCATTTCTTTCTGACTCTCTGTTTTGCCTCAGTACATTTCCTTCCCTGAAGTACCTCTTCAGTACTGTCTGATCACCAGTGTGTTTTCCCCTTTCCTTTAGCATTTGCCTCTCTCTTTTCCTACCCTTTTTCCTCTTGAGCGAATGGCAGCAACAGGTAAAGGAAAACCTGAGTTAAAAATGACTGCCATGGCCTCTGCCCCGTGCTGCAGAAAGTCAGCTGCTGGGGCACTCCACAGGTACCCATCACTTTGTCACTACAGTCATTTGCCAAAACCTCCTTTAAAAAACCAATTTGTATGTAGGAGAGCTGGTGGGATTAACTTGCAACAAGTGCACTGAGGCACAGGAGTGCCACTGTGCCTGACCTGCTCCCTTGTCCCTTCCTGTCGTGCTCTCTTTTTTTCTGTATCAGCTTTTTGTTTTGTATTTGCCTCCCCCCCCCCCCCCCCCCCCCCCCCCCTTGGAAGAACTTTACTTCTGAGGAGTAGGGAAATGAGTGCTTGAAGCCTCAGTGAGGCACATTGCTGTGGTGTTACACGGTTCACAGCCTTAGCATCTTTGTTGTAAGTACGTCATTGGATACGAATCTGCACCATGCTGAACTCTGACCTGGTGAGTGCTGCTCTCTGGAAGTCTCTGTGAAATCTTGTGCTATGCCCGGCAGGTCACGTTGGCATGGCAGATGGTAATAAATCTTGGTCAACGTGAGAAGACTTTTAAGAGAGAAATCAGTGAAGAAAACATGCACTGCAAGTTAGGCAGTTAGGCGTTGTGTTTTTCTTAGTTAAGTAGAAGGCTTTGTAAAGGTGGTTTTGAGTAAAGAAGCATAATGGCAGCAGCGAATTTGGTTTATGAAACTCATTAAAGGGCAGTTAGGAAAGATTCTTGTGGTAGCTGCTATTCTTATGAATTAATCATACAACATAGCATTTGATTAGCACATCCTCATTTTTACTTTTAAAGGAAGTGCTTGTTTTAGAAGGCAAATGACTATCCCTTTATATTTGAGACCACAGTCTAATATTATGAACAAATCTCTGTGATCCATACCCTTTTTTTTGCACCCCCTTGCTTCTGTGTGTAGCACTAAGGGACGCCTTGTTTAGAGTACCCAGCCTGTTTTATGTCATGGCACTGAGTTTTGACTGGTTTACAGTCAGCCCATTCACCTTGCTTTATTCATAACTGTGTCATTAGTGAAACTGGGAATGGAAGGTGACATACTGTGCGCGGGGGGATTGGAATCATATGATTCAGACAACTGAAAAATGAGACAATACGTCTTACGTGGTCGATATTGCCACATCTGATGTGTGTTGTGCAGTGACTTCAGTGAGGTGCCCCTCTGGACGCACCCTGGGGACTTCTCTTGGGTGTTTTTCCCTTTGCAGGGGTACATTTCAGACAAACAAGAAACAGAAGGCGCTTAGAGCTTTGTCTGTCTCTTGTTGTTGTTGAACAGCTTTTGATTAATGCCCTGGAAAACGTACTTAGAGCTCAGTCTTTTTTGGAGAGATTTTTAGACACTCTCTGGAGGTGTTTGCCTCGAAGAGGCCACAGTGCTGGTGAAGGGGAGAAGCGGGGGGAATGGAAAGGGAGCGCTTCTCCATGCATTCTAGAAAACGCCTAATAGCACAGCTTGTTCCCTTCACAGTTTCCCTCCCTGAGGAATGGTTGGCATTTATAGATTTCCATAATTTCTCAAGCAGCTTTATTTCATGGTGAACATAAACCAAGGAATCCAGAGCCGTTCTTGTCTTGTTAATGAGGTGACAAGGCTCCTGCCTACTGCTCGGAAAGGATTCAACAGCCTGAGCTTTTATCGACCCTGTAGCTGTTTGAATCCGTTCCTGCTCAGTAGCTGGTTACTCTTCCACAAATTCCTCAAGAAAATGTGAAATCTGCTAATACTGGGCCAGGAAAAAATCCTTCTTAATATAAGTTCCTTTCATAGGTAGTTGTTCATGTTCTGGTTTTCACTTGTGTCATAGACAACATTTAAATGATTACACGGTTTAAAAGACTGTATAGCAGTGTGTGCCGACTCCTAGACCATGCCAGCTTAGTCAGGAGGGCAGAAATCTGATCCTTGTTTGAGTGAATGGAAGAAGACTGCCATCCTCAGAAAGAAAAAGTTGAGCACATGTCACCAAGTGGTTTAGTATGAAGGCTCAGTCCCTGGTGTGTAATTTTTTAATAGGTATGTAAATTATCTGGGACTTGCATTTTGGTGTCCCACAGGCACGGCCAGAGCTGCTGACAGAGTGTCCTGTTCCAAGTCTTAGCACCAGATGAGATTGACTCTTTTTCCCCCCGCCCCAGTTTAAAACCTGGCCCTAGACGTCTGAATGCCTTACTTCTGCCCAAGTCCTTCTGCAGGCTCTTTTCGCATTACTTCTGATCTATTGCACAGACCTTAACTGGTTTGCCAACCACTCGTGCTTTGTGACACACTCACTGCAGGAATTCCTCCCGGCTCTTGGATGTGGCTGGGTTTAGGGAATGAGGTAGCAGACATCCCCCATGGAAAAAGGTTGTGAGTGTGCTTTCTTTGTGTCTTCTGCCTGCTGTGTCCCAGGAATATCATCGTACCACTTTCTGCATGGTCGGGTCCTGCAGGGTGTGTTAGTTAAATGAGTGGCCTCTGCTGACTCGGCTTGCTGAAGAATGGTGCTGCTCAGGGGAAGGTGCTCTCTCCTCTGTCATCGTTGTCATCTCCTCTTGCCCAGAATTTAGTGAGTCTCACCCACCGCAAAAGTGTGTGACTGAGTAGCAGGTACAGTTTGAAGATGGAATAAGGCAAATACAAGATGTCTCCAGTGGGCAGTGAACTATCCTGTCTCTCCCAGCTGATTTCTGCCCTGTTTGGAAGGGGCTTTTGGAAGCGTGGAAGTTTCCCTGGGCACCATCATCCACGGGCACACTAGAGGGCAGGATTTAGCCCTTAAATCGTCTTGTCCCAGGCTTTAGAAATGAGGAGCCCTTGTAGGTATGTCTGTGTTCTTGTTCACAGGACAAAGAGTCAAACTCCTGCTGCACAGCCATAGCTGAATAAAGAAGACCAATTCAGATAATGTGTCATAGTTTGTCAGTATAGACTGAAATTGTGAAGACAGTCACATAAATGCAGATGCATGTAAAAGTGGACAGTTGAAGCTTGTGGTGAAAACTGCAGCAACACATGAATGACATTTAGTGAAGCCAGAAGGAAGACTCTGGGACATTTTGACACGTTGATAAAGTGGAGCTGCCTAGTCCTGAATTGCTCATTGAGATGAGGAGATCAGGGGGCTGCTCATGGTATTAATTTGCCTGGCAAAGTTGTGGAGCTGGTTCTAAGAAAAGGTAGAGATACATATTAAAACATTCCACGGGAAGGTCAACTGTTAGTAATAATTTTGCAAGATACAAATTCCTTTGACATGCTAGATGAGCAGACTGAATTACACTTAGTTAAAACTCCTGGGTTTGGGCTTTTCTGGGTTTTTTTTTTTTTTTCCTTTTAAAAGTTATATAAGTTATATGGAATATAACTTTATATGTGTGTGTACATATATAGTTTATATATTACTAAAGACTTTTAAAAGTTGTTTAGATCCATTTCCTCTAGTAAGAGCAGCTTTGGGTTCTGAACTCTATAATAAAAGTAAGAGACCTGCCAAGAGCACAGGCAGTGGAATGGGCAAGAAGTGCAGGCTTGGTTTTGGCAGTAGAATTAACAGATAGTAACATCAAAAGATCCTTGAAGATAAAACCTGGAAAATAACCTTCTCCTCATGCTCAGTTTCCATGGAATTGTGTTTTCCACGCCCGTTGTATTTTCTAGAAGGAAGGGGACCAGCTCCACTGCATTTTTTTAAGGGCAGAATTCTGTTTAATTGTCCTTTAATTAAGGTCTCAGTATGAATTTTAAATCCTAATCATTTTGGTGGTGGTTTGTTTCTGTAAGCATTCCCCAGCTCCCCTGGACTACGTACATGGAAAGCAGTGTTAGAGAAACCAGTGAATAATTACTCTTTATACTAGAAGTTGTTTGCACAGTGGAGTGATAGAGCTGTAACAGGGCTTTCTTTGAAAGCTTTTCTCCAAGATCAACATTTTCTTAAAATGTTTTTCTTCCTTTTTATTCCCCAGAAAATGACTTCTCTAATACTTCCTCATTCGTTCATGCAGTTTGACCTAAATCATGAATCCATCCATAACTTCTGGTGTGAACAATGCGTATTTTGTTTATTTTAGGTTGTGGCACTCATTGGGAGTGTTGTCCTGTGGTCACTGACCTTCTGTTGTTGGGAGGTATTGTGCTGAACTGGTTCATAACCCTAGGAGCAGCAGAACTTCTTGACTCCTGGTGGCAGCACGTTTAGTGCAGTAATCTGGTGAAAACAAAACAGGTGATATGATATGGGGGTGTTCAGCCTGGAGAAGGGAGGGCTTCAGGGGGATCGAGTAGCAGCCTTCCAGTACCCGAAGGGGGGCTACTAAAAGGCTACAGAGGGACTGTTTACAAAGACCTGTAATGACAGGATGAGGAGGGACAATGGTTTGAAATCAGAGGAGATTTAGATTGGATGTGAGAAACAAGTTCTTTAACACGAGGGTGATGGAACACTGGAACGGGTTGCCCAGGGAGGTAGTTGAGGCCCCATCTTGAGATACTCAGGGTCAGGCTTGACAGGGCTCTGATCTAGTTGAGGATATCCCTGCTCACTGCAAGGGAAGTTGGACCAGATGACCTTTGGTGGTCCCTTCCACTCCAAATCATTCTGTTACAACCTTAATGCAGCCCAGTTTTGAAGCAAAGAGTATCCTGAGAATGCTGGAGTTACTGACAGAAGTACACACTTGAGTGAAATCTGTGGATTGGGAATATGCAGCAAGTGGCCTTTGAAATGTTTATGGCATGGCTCTTGGAGTCTGAAGGTCAGTGAAGAAACTGCCTCTCGGTGCTGATGGATGCCGACCAGCCTTTCATTAGTAGCTGCTTAAGGCCGTGCATTTCAAAACAAAGCAGCTCTCTCCTCCTCTGTGACTTTCAGCAGCCTGGTTTGTGATGGTGTTTGGGTAAACTTGAGTTCCTCTCTGCCCCTTCCCATGCCTTGTAATCACTCAATTAAAATATTTAAAGGGCAACCAGAGTCTGATGGCATTTCAGGACTATTATCTTGTGTTGTTTTTTGTTTGTTCAGGGCAGGGCCAGATTCTGACTGGAACCTGATACGATCATCCAAGAGTATAAATGAGATGATGTCTGCAAAGTTGGGTGGAGGTCGTCTTGCCCAAACTGTTGTGGTGTACTTCTGGTTGAGTGATTCTGTATGAACTTATCACTCATGTTTGACTTTTAGAGTTTGAAAACCACATTGCTCCAGTGATTCAAAGGAGAAAGATATTAAGAGTACTAGAAAAGGACAGAGTAGGAACTAGCCGTATGTAGTGGCAGTGTGGTGAAGTTGTGTTCCTGTTTTGTGGAGCCTGCCAGCTTGCCCTTTCACTTGTGAGGAGTCTGGTGCAGATCTCATCAATGAGCAATCATTACAATTACAGCTGGAATGTGCCACTCTGAATCCTGCTGTTCTCAACCACAAAATACTGCATAGTGGTATGTTTTGTAAAAGCAAGGATAGATAGTAGCAGTCATACAGCTGGGAAAGATTTGCAACCTGTTTCTTGGCTCTTTCTATTGTCAGGCTGACCCCCATGGTGCCTGCTGTCTCTCTGCAAACCTGTACTGGACTGATATGTTCTCTTAGACATTCTGCTGCCCTTCTGGGGTGGTGTAGCTCTCTGGTTGTTTTTGCCGATTAAGTTTTGTATTTAACATACTCATCTGCATAGGCATCTGTGGCTGTGCTTGGTACACTTTTCTGGGGGACTGTATCACCTCTTGAGGCTGGTACTATGGGGTTTTTTTTTTTTGTTTTGTTTTGGGTTTTTTCGTGGTTGTTTTTTTTTGTGTGTGTGTGTTTGGTTGGTTTTTTTGACAGGCTGTGTCTTTTCTTGCTGTTTCTGGATCCTGGGAACAAATCTCAAGTATTTCTATCCACGTATCCCCACTTTGCCTTCCCTTCCAACACCCCAGTGCTGTGTTTCAACAAAAACTCTTATGTGCTGGTTTGAGGCTAATTTTTACTGAGAGAAATTGAATCCTTAGCTGTGAGAAGAAAGATAGAAACCAGCAGTATCGTATATGACCATTCTTCTGCTGAGAAATGCAACTAGTCAAAATATAGATGGGATGGGCACTTCACACACACACTGCTCAGCTTTCACTCCGGGCTGTGCCTTCTTTTTGGCAGTCTGCTCTCTGTGGCTGACTCTGCCTCTAACTCTCTAATCCACCTAACCCCTTTTTCCCTCTGGCCTCCTTGCCACCTTTTTTTGACATCTCACCTCAGATCTCCAGATTTATCATGTGAGACATACGTGGGTTGATCTGATTATGTCTGAAGGGAAGGAAAGAGGGAGGGGAAAGGGGGTTTGGGTTGGGAGCCCTCCTGGGGACTGTTTCTGGAAGGGGTATTGTGTTTCTGTGTTACTTTTAATTTGTATATATGTGCTTGTAAATTGTGCTAAGCTGTAAATATAGCTTTATTCTTTAATTCCCAGACGTCTGAGTCTAGTCTGGGTGATTTTCTTCAGTGTGTGTGGGGTGGGTAACTCCCAAACCATCACATGTTATCAGATGTGACTGGCCGGGGGGTGCTTTGGTCAGACACTTCAGCTGATGTGAAGGTCTCCGCTGCTAAAAGACATAGAGGGACAGGAGCTGCCCTCCTCCAGAGGCACCTTGCCGTTGTCACTGCCTATCACACAGTGGTGTGTCCTGAAGCATCTTCTCTACTAAAATGCAGGCTAAGATACATGTAGAGGTTGGAATAGTAATTCTAAGACCTTATTACAATGAAGGTTCATGCAGTCCCACAGGTCTGAGTGGAACAGACCAGACTGAGACTTCTGAGCTCTTTTGTGTAATACTCCACTAGGTGCTGTTGGTACCTGCAGCAGCAGAGATGAATTGAAAAATGAGAGCATGGAGAAGCAGCCAGTGAGCATCGTATAAAGGGTGTGTGGGGAGAACCTGTCACCTAGGGCATCCTGCTGCACAGACTCATTAGGCAGAGCAGTTCCTGGGATTCAGTGTAGGGTTTCAGTTCATTGCCTTTCTCCAGCTGTAATGATGCGACTGAGATGAACAGTTGAATGTGTGTGGCCTGCCTCCGAGTGTGTAAGGATTCATTTTGTGATTTTTGCAGGTGTTTAGCAGCATCACTGTGAATGTTTTTCTGACAGTAACAGAGTTTATTCAGGAGAACTGAGGAAAAAGACCCACAATGCTTGTGTCCTTAGAAATGCAGGAATTCCTTAGAACTGGAGAGCTCTGCAGAACTGTTCCAGTTTCAATTTATTTCAGTCTCAAACTTCTCCTTCCTTTACTGCTTCAAGAACCAAGGTGTGTGAGCTAGTATCAGTGACTGAGGTGTTTCTGTGTGTTACTGAGGAGCAGAGCAAAGTGTCTAAACCAAGGTTGAATTTCAGTGATCAAACTCCTATCATGGATGAGGTTTGTCTTTGTGATGTTGTGTTTGGAGAGAATGCTGTTAGGAGTGAGAGGTGTCTGGCCTGTCTGCTGATGTGATGTGATGTGGCACAAGGCAAGGCAGTGCGATTGCTGGTGCCTGTAGCCATGGTATGCTTTGGGACCACGTTCTTGCAGTGAAGGCTGGAGCAGTTTGGAGATTTAAACCAGCACAGTAAGTACTAGTAATAGTCTGGTTCTTCCAAGCTGCAGATTCTGAAGTCTTTCTTATGTTGTCAAGAAAGTGTTCATGTGCCTTCTTAACATGGTTTGAAGATACTCAGAGTAAGCAGTGGGTTTTCATTTGCAGAACTGGAAGCCAGGAAAGTGACAACAACCTGATGCCTCTCACTGCAGGAGACAGTGGATCCTTTCAAGACACCCAAGTGTTTGGCTCCCCAGTACAGGCCAGGTGCCATGGTGTGTTCTGCTCCCCTCCTCAGAGCAATGGCCAGGGTTGTGAAAGGGAAGGGTGTTACCCAGATACCAGAAGGAAACTCTAAAAACGAACTGTGCATTTTATTTCTGGGTGTTAGGACGTTTGGTTCTGTACAAAGAAGAACTCCTTGAACTCACCCAAGGCTGCATTCACAGGCAAATGAGAAGCCTTTTGTGAAGGCTGTGGTTCACTGCGCTGCTGGGTCAGCGGTGGCTGACAGTGTGGTTCTTCACTGCAGCTCCTGCGTTATTTAAGTGTCGACATAAGGTGGTGACACAGCTTGCTGGAAGGGAATAAAATAGATGGAGGATGCAGTAAGTCTCCGTGCTTTATGTTGTCTTTGCATTGTCCTTGCAGTAACTGAGGTGGACAGGCACAAGTGGAATACTGTGTGCATGTGTATGGATTCTGATTGGCTTCTGTGTTGACTTCTGCAAAGACTTCACTGGTATTGGAGATGGGGGAAATGCAAAACCAACAGAGTGGCTGTCTCCTGACCTTTTGAAGAGCAATCTACTTTACAGGGCAACTTCATTCATAGGAACTGCTTCTCATCAGCAGATTATATCTTCCTACTTCTGTCTGCTGTGCCATCTCTGGCACTCTGAGTGCTTGGCACGGTTCCTTCTTCACCATTGTGCTTCAGACTCTCTTGGAATCCTATTTGCTGATCCTTCTTGGTATTTCTAAAATCCAGCTTTTCCTTTCCAACTGTGACACTAAGGCTTATTAAAGCCCGTGGGCTGGCACTTTCTCACCACTGCTCTGGCAGCCTTTTGATTTCATAGAGTCTGCTACTGCTCTGACATCAGTTACAGCCCTAAAATACTGTGTATGGCTGAACAGCTGTGTGAGTTGTACATAAGAAGGAGCACTAAAAGTACCTTAAAAAGTGATACATTTCATCTTCTCTGTCTTCTGAAGTGATGTTCTTGGGTTTGCCTCAGATTGTTTCTATGTATGTTGTACTGCCTCAGATTGTTTCTATGTATGTTGTACTGCAAATGAAACCCAGGCCATAGTTACAGAGAGATTAGTGAATGCACAATAAACATAAAGAGCAGAAACTCTTAAGTTCTGCATCTGCAGATACTAATCAGTGACATCATGATGTTGGCTAAACAGCTGCACCAGCTTTGTTGTAAAGGTGAAGAGCTGAAAGTGGTTATTCTGCTGTTTACTTCAGTGACTGCTAAATAGATGGATTATCTTAGCCTTGTTAAGAACAGGCCTAAAAGCTATGTGTGATCATGTGTTCATTGTTTTGCTGAGGAAACTCTCAAACATCATTGTAAATCAAGAATTTGGGGTGGAAGTATCAATAACTTGAAGATGAGGCTGCACTGCCTGTACCCAGTAAGGAGTGAACTTCTCTGGTAAAGGTGGTCATTTCTTCTGCTTGGTTTTTGCCCTCTTGATTTCAGATGATGCAGTGAGCTCACCTGCAGTGACACAGAGACCCAAACAGCGTGCCAGCTAGGGATCCAGAAGCGCTTTAGATGATGCTGGTATTTGGAATCTTTACATAATGGCAATCGATTGCTGTTTACTTGGCAGCACAGAACACCTGAGCTGTGCTTTGTAAGCAGGAAACAGAAACTCCAGCACTCCTAACCTTAGAGGACTTAATAGAGTTGAATCAAACAGCTTTTGCAAGCCATATGAAAGGGAGAAGTGTATTCGTGCATGTTCCACGCATAGGGCAAGGGGCACTAAGGCAGGCTGTTGCCTGGCATGTTGTATGGCACATTATTCTGACATTTTTCTTCTGCAGGATTAATTCACTGTGCTTTGTATGAAATCTGCAGAGAGCATTTGAGATGTTGTGTGGTTGGTATTTCCCAGGCAGGATTCCCAGTGTGCTGGGTGTATGTCTGTTGGAGCTAGGTATTTATAGGAATTGAGGGCAAGCTACAAGTGAGAAAAGATGGAGAACATGAACAGGGAAATAATTTCAGTTGTGTTCAGTAGTTGTACTGCTTGAAAAGATGAAGACTCTTAAAGCCAGTGACTGTCCACATCAGCCTGGTCGACTTAGCAGGTTGATACTTAAACAGTTACACAAGTTGCTGTTGTACTTAAAGCCTTGGATTTACTCCTGAGTGTGACCGGAACTTTTGCAAGTGTTCGTGTTTCAGAAGTCTGTATTTTTGTTGTAGATGTTTACATTTTAAAAACCTTAGCTCTGTCTGTGAGTGGTTTTATGCCTCTGGCTGGCAAAAAGGAAAAAGATACACTTAGAATGTTGTCATGCAAGAGCAAAGAAATGAGCCTTTGTATGGGAGCGTGACTCACTGTTTCTCAGTGTGACACTTCATTTGCTTGATTGTTTTTGTTGCAGTTCTGTGGTTTTTGTTTATTAAAAGACCACCTCTTCTGCTACGATTGGCTTGCTGTTTCTCCAGTCTTTGTCCTTCCCCCTGCCCCCCACCCCGAGGTGTGGTGCAGGTTTTAGGCAGTGTGTACTTCAGCAGCTCTGAAGCAGCACAGTGGTTTCCTGGGGAGCATACAAAAGCAAGCAAAGAGCTAGACTTGCATTTGCAGTCATGAGACTGGGGATGCCACTTAGCAATTTATCAGTCAGTGGAAGATGTTCATATGCTTAATAGGGCTTTGAGAAAGACATACCAAAAAGCATCACAGACTAGATGTGGGAGAGAGTGAGCCAAAGATAGTTCTGAATCTTAGAGATAAGTTCCGGTAGGCATCATCAGCTCCTGGGCTGGAGTTTGGAGCTGACCCAGCAGACAGCTTTGGCTCTGGAAATGCTAAGAGGCTAAAATGGGGGTGTTAATCTCTGTGTGTGCACACATGTGTATATTTGATGGGCCAGCCCTTGGGTTTGGGAGGGTTTATGATGTTAGATGTGGAGCAAGCCCGCCCAGCTCTGTGTCTTGCTCGGACACCTGGCTGGGAATAGACATTGCCCCCAAGCATGAAGGAATTGGCCAACTTCAGCCCTAGGCTATATGGGAGTGGGAGCTGGGCCGTAGGGTGTTGCATTTAGCAAAGCCTTGTGCTGGTTTCCCTTCTCTTAGGAACCTGCTTGCATTTCTGGGACATGATCCCTCCAGAAGTGATCCACCTCTGTAGCAGTGAGTTTACAAAATAGTTGCTGCTTTGTTCTTTGCTGTGGGCATGGAGGTGACGGGGAGCTGGCGCAGTAGCCTCAGCACAGTGTCGTTCGGGGGCCTCATGGAAGGAGTTTCCTTATGGGGCCTCTGCAAATATGTTGGAGTTGGGCCCTGAGCCTTTGGCTGGGCTTTAGCTTTTCCACAGCAGAGCCTGGAGTAACACTAGTCATTGATCCAGAGACGTGCAGCCTGGGATTTTTCAGGAGGTACATAAACTGAGTGAGAGGTGTGCTGTTAATGCCTTAGTGCGAATAAAGCAGCTGTATGTCAGTGAGAGCAGGGCTTGAAATAGTTCTTGATTTCTTCTCTCTTTTCAGGGTCCATAGGCTGCTCTGTTAGTTGCAGTCTCTGGGTAAGGTGCGTGTTTGCAGTTGAGAGGGTCACAAACTCCAAATGATCTCTTGAGCATTGGCTGATCAGTGATTTTGGTAAAACATTTCCCATCATGTTCCTGCAGGGCCTTAATTGTGATGAACTGCCATGAAGAGGGCTTCTCTTCTCTGATGCCTTAAGTGAGAGGCAGAGCACTGAAGAGCTGTCTGTGCAGATGATGAGCAGTGTAATGATGCTGAGCAGTGTAATGATGCTGGTGTCTCATCTTGGGGTGTTCAGAGTGGTGTCTGGAGTCCTGCAAGGAAAGGTGGAGATAATGAAAGTGGTTATCCAGGCTGTGTTGTCCTGCCCTGGGGGGTAGCATTTTGGTAGCAGAGCATGGAAACGGGCTTTGCTCATGTGTGTTTGCATGGGGTGCTGTGGTTGAGCCTTATGGTAGTGAGAGGTGTGACTGCAGGAGGCACGGGTGAACCCTTGTGAGCTTTGCTTTGGCAGCAGTTTTCACTGTGAATCGGTGGAGGCCCTTGAGCATGAGGCTAGACTAGATGGGGTCCCTCTGACTGTAGTTTTGTGTGATTCTGAGACTGGCTGAGCATGCATGGCTTCAGCCTGAACTGCTGTCTGGCTAGAGGGATCTTTATTAGGCAGGTTACAGTGGAAATATGGCTTACACAGCAAACACAGGTATGATTAAAGCCTAAGTGTATCCAAAGCTCATGGTTCATTTTTTATTTTAGGGTTCTCATTTCCCATTTCCTTGTGGAGGAGTAGGAAAACAGGGTTTTATGAGTGCATTTGAGCAGTACATCTCAAATTCCCCCTGCTGAAGGTGTGGGAATTCACCTCATGCTCCAGTGCAGCAGCCCCGTGTACTGCACCTTAATCCTGCCTTGTTTTCACTGCTATTTGCTCCTTACATTTTGGTGTTTTTCCTTTTTTCTAGTGGGTCTCTGTCCCTTCCTTTCCCCACTATGACCTTTGCTTCCCCACTTTCTTAGTGACACTGTGTTATGCTCCTGCCTCAGAACATCTTAGCCAGAGCAGTTGTTGTGAGTGCAAGGAGAGCATAGGGCTTCCTGTGCTGCCTGTCCCATGCAGGAGGCTGGCAGCACTGCTGCACAGCGAGGCCAGCAGCTGACCTGCTGAGAGTGTGTGACAAAGGCAGTATAAGCTTAGCAGCAAGGAGCTTCCAATTTGTGCAGCTGTCTTTTTCTGAAGTATTAAGATGCTAGATTTTGCCAAGGTCTTCCAAATAAACCAGTTTTGGAGGAGATATTTGGCCGAATCCCTTCATGATGCAGAGCAGTGAAGCCATTTGGGACCATTTAAGTTAGTGCAGGATTATTTGGTGTGGATCATGAAAAAGCTTTGCTGGGTTGGGAGAACTAGAAGAGGACTTCAGCATTGCTGGTACACATACTTTCTTCAGTTCTAGTGCTCGAGGCACTGAAAGCAGTCGTGGGAAACGCAGACATTTTCTGTACTCTGCACTTGCCAATGTGTTTTCTGTACATCTTGTGCTACTTGTCCATAGAATTCTGCTCTCCACTGGAATAAGCCAAACTGCACTTTTTTGAGCTCTTTAAGGAGAGGAAGATCCAGTTTGTAGCAGAAATCCAACCCCTTGCCAACCACAACACTATTAAACGCTGCTTTTCAGCTTCCATATTCTTAGAGAAAGCTCTCAAAATTGTGACACATGCCCTTTTGGAACTCTCTCTCACGTGTGCTGGCTAGTTGAACCTGCAGCTTGTGGATCTGTACGGATCATATGCCCTGTGAAGCAGGGACAAACTTGAGGGAGAACTCCTGAGCGTAACACAGTGTCTGGAAGAACAAAATAAATCTCTGGACCTGCAATTCCAGACTTTTGATTTGTACATTTCATGCTTTTCCTGTGCTGAACACTGGACTTTTGTGATGATGGTGCTGCTGCTGTGTGTGAGTTACCTGAGGAAGGGCCATGGCACAGGCAGTGGTGCTTTGCTTCCATGTTTATTATGGCACAGAGGAACAGGAAGACTTGGTTCCAAGGAGAAGAGCGTGTTGGGATCTTCTGGTGTCATGGACAGGATGAGCAGGGAGGGACTTGCTCATTGTACATGAGCAGGTGTTCCCCAGGGATCAGTGCTGGGACCAGTCCTGTTCAGTATCTTTATTGATGACTTGGATGAGGGGATTGAGTCCAGCATCAGTAAGTTTGCAGATGACACCAAGCTGGGAGCAGGTGTTGATCTGTTGGAAGGTAGGAGAGCCCTGCAGAGGGACCTGGACAGGCTGGATGGGTGGGCAGAGGCCAGTGGGATGAGATTTAACAAGGCCAAGTGCAGGATTCTGCACTTGGGCCACAACAACCCCAAGCAGCACTACAGGCTGGGGACTGAGTGGCTGGAGAGCAGCCAGGAGGAAAGGGACCCGGGGGTACTGATAGATAGTAGCTGAAGATGAGCCAGCAGTGTGCCCAGGTGGCTAAGAGAGCCAATGGCATCCTGGTCTGTATCAGGAACAGTGTGGCCAGTAGGACAAGGGAGGTTATTCTTCCCCTGTACTCAGCACTGGTCAGGCCACACCTTGAGTACTGTGTCCAGTTCTGGGCTCCTCAATTCAAGAGAGATGTTGAGGTGCTGGAACATGTCCAGAGAAGGGCAACAAAGCTGGTGAGGGGCCTGGAACACAAACCCTATGAGGAGAGGCTGAGGGAGCTGGGGTTGTTTAGCCTGGAGAAGAGGAGGCTCAGGGGTGATCTTATTACTGTCTACAACTACCTGAAAGGACATTGTAGTCAGGTGGGGGGTGGCCTCTTCTCCCAGGCAACCAGCAATAGAGCAAGGGGACACAGTCTCAAGTTGTGCTGGGGGAAGTATAGGCTGGATGTTAGGAGGAAGTTCTTCACAGAGAGAGTGATTGGCATTGGAATGGGCTGCCCAGGGAGGTGGTGGAGGCACCGTCCCTGGGGGTCTTCAAGAAAAGCCTGGATGAGGCACTTAGTGCCATGGTCTAGTTGACTGGATAGGGCTGGGTGATAGGTTGGAGTGGATGATCTTGGAGGTCTCTTCCAACCTGGTCGATTCTATGATGTATGAATCTGGTGCCAAAAGTTCTGATTTCTCACTTGGAATTTTCCAATCAGCCTTAAAGTGCTACAAGCAACAAGGAAGACTGTGTACAAACAGCTTCACAAGTTACTAATTGTACCTCATTGCTGTCTACAATTTAGCTTCCCAGAGGCATTTGCTGTGAGGCAGGAATCGAACACCTTTTGTCCTACAGGCTGCCAGTTCCTGCTGATTAATTTGATTTTGGTTTGAGAATTTCCACTATGTGGCTTGCTCTCTTTCCAGCTTACAGTGCCACATCTGGTCTTCTGAGTCTAACTGTACAGCTTGTCAGAGGCTGTAAAGGGCTGCTCCTGGGAACTCTTCACTGCAGCATTAAGGACCTTGTTCCATTCATCGGTTGCCTTTTGCTCAGGTAGCAGGTGTGTGATTGTGCTGAATACAGGAGGAAGGAAATGGCTCAGAGGAAAGTTTTATTTAAGATACTTTCATGATTTGATCTGGCAATATTAGAAGTTTGTGTCAGAGGAAGACAAATACTTAACTTTGCATTAATAAAGTCATAAAATAGCCCTGAAGCCTGAAGAACTTAGAGACTCTGGCTGTATCTAGTCATGTTTTTTTCAAGTTGGAGAGGAAGATCCAGTGAAGCTCATTTTGCTTTGAGGGCTTTCAGTATGTCAGCACCTCTCAAACTCTGCAGGAAAAAAAAGTCTTTCTTTTTTCCTCTTTTTTCCTTTTTCTGTCATTTTTTTTATTTCAAGTTGTTGCCTCTCTTCCCCTCTCCTCTCAGTAACAGTTTTCACAGGCCTACCCACACTATACAAATATTTTTACAGGCCTTAAAACCTTCACTAGAGGTTTATTTGTACAGAATCTGAACTTCTGGCCTGGTATGACGCTGGAGGAGTTGCTGTGGGTTTGTTGGTTTTATTTGTCAGGAGTAATTCACAAAGCATAATAAAGCCATACTTGGGTGATTAAGATAGATTAGTTTTCAGATGTTTTCCACAGCTTTTTCTTGTTAGATGTGTGATGAGAGCAGTATGCTTGGCTCTGTTTGCCCCAGCCCCTTCCCATAGCTCTTCTCCATGTTCTGTCCAGTGGGAGTGTCCCTGCCCATGGCAGGGGGGTTGCAGCTAGATGATCTTTAAGGTCTCCTCCAACCTAAACCATTCTATGAATCCAAGTTCTTGCTTCCCCAGACTTCAGGGAGTTGCACTGAAGGTTTTCAAAGCTGTTCACAAGTCTGATTTTGGCCTCATACGTTGGGAGGGCTGAAACTGGACACTTGACTGTGGGATGAAAATAAAACATTTCACCTAAGTTTCAAGGACTGCAGCAGTTCTGTATTCCTTGGAAGTCTGGAGTTAGTAGTGAACTATGGGAGGTTTGGGTTTTTCCTTTCTGGGACATGGCAACAGATCCACAGTTCATAAGAAAGCACTTTATGTTTTTAGAGTACAGATCTGCATTAGCATGGCTTGTGTATACAAGTCAGTGCATTGATAAGCAACTCTTACTGGTGTCTGTGTCTCAGATAAAATCGGGGTTTAGGTTTAAAGCAGTCACTGTCAAGAGCTGAAATGTCACACTGCTGTGAGAATTGACTTCTCTTTTTTGTTCACAGTCAAACTGCAGCTTCAAGCAGAAGAAAGAGGAGTGGTGTCAATCAAAGGTGTGAGTGCAAACCGCTTTCTGGCTATGAAGGAGGATGGCAGATTGCTGGCCTTGGTAAGTAGCAGGTTTCAATGCTTAGCTCTGTCTGCCTGCCTGCATTGGTAGGGCCTCTCCTCACTCTGTACTGAGTCATTGTGCTAGTTTGAAGCAGGCTAGAATGTTTTGGTGAGTAGAACTAGATTACAGGCTGTAAAAGGAAAACAATGGTGATGTCTGCTTCCCTCATAGGTTTACTGAGATGTATAAAAACATAAGTCAAAACACAGACAACACACTCGGCATCACTCTCACTCGGGCTGCTGGCTGAGCTGCATCTTACTCTCTAACCTCACCCTCCATTCTGGACTAATCCACTTTGCTTCCTAACCCTCTGGCCGAACCTCCATTCTTCCTTGGGACTAGGGTAAGGTTGAGAGGGGCAGGGGGAAGGTGAAGGGGCAGTTGAGAGCCCCTCCTGGGGACTCAGGAGGGGAGTTGTGTTTCTGTATTACCTTTTACCTTGTATATTTCTGTCTATAACTGTATATACTGTAAATATCTGCTTGTATATTGTGCTAGCTGTAAATATAAGCTTCACTCATATTTCCAGAGCTGGCTGAGTCTAGCCTGGGTGGATTCTAAACTGGGGGGGGGGGGCAGGGAACACCCAAACCACCACATCATTTTATTTTGGCTGCCTCCAGCAGCACCTGAACCACGTCCCTGAGTGGGACGTATCAGGCAGAAATCAGCTTCTGTCGGCTAACTGAATGATGAACTGGGAAGGGATGGGTCTGCCTGCCCTTGCCTAAGAGCTGAGAAATTTAGCTGGAATGGTCTGAGTGAGAAGAATCCTAGAGATTAGTGTGTAGAAGGGAATTACAGGAACACATGAAGAGTGAAGTCTCTCCCTTTTTTCATGCCCACAAAAAAAGGTTTTTTTTCTCTTTTTACTTCCACATAAAGTGATTATGAAGACCATTTTAGAGTAGGAAATAAAACCTTTTAAATTGTTTTTTAGTTCTTAGATGTTTTCTTAGTATATTTTGTATATATACCAGTATATATTGTTTTCTCATTTCCCTCTTTGTAAAGGATGAAGGTTTCTTGCTCATATGTACCTCCAAACTAGAAAACTTTCAAAGACATATCTGAAAATCTGCTAAAATAATTACAAAAAGTTAAGAAATGTCAGTAAATTAAACTATTCTCTTTAATGAAGCTACTTTTAAACTTGGTGAGTGGTATTGGTATCAGCTGAATTTTTGCTGTGTTTTACAGCCACTATGCTTAGCAGAGTCTGATCTCCTAGAGCTAGATATCAGTTTTGCTTTAAGAGCTGCAGTCACATTCATTTTGGTTGAGACACAGACACTATATCTCTCATCCACATTTGTAATAGTAGCCTTCTGGTACCTGAGGGGGCCTGCAAGGAGGCTGGAGAGAGACTGCTTACAAAGGCCTGCAGTGACAGGATGAGAGGCAATGGCTTCAAACTAGAGAAGATTGAGATTGGATGTTAGGCACAACTTCTTTACAATAAGGGTGGTGAAACACTGAAACAGGTTGCCCAGGGAGGTATTTGAGACCCCATCCCTGAAGACATTCAAGGTGAGGCTTGAAAGGGCTCTGGGCAACCTGATCTATTTGAGGGTGACCCTGGTGACTGCAGGGGCAGAGGATTGGACTAGATGACTTTTGGAAGTCCCTTCCAGCCTGGCCCATTCTATGATTCTGTAAGCTTCAGTGCAGACAAGCTTCCAGTACTTATGAAGTACCACTGTGGGGCATCCTGCTAGAATTTCAGTTTCAAGTAATCACTGATGCTTTGGTATCTTGGACGCAGCCCTGCACAACTTCTCTGCAGGCATCCCTCAGTAATGAATGCTAATGAAGTGCATTCCTAATCCTGAACGGTAGCTAATGAAAGACCCATGCCCAGAGCTGCAGAAATTCCTTCTGGTTCCTCTCAGTCCTGCCTCTGCTGAAATGAAATTAGTCTGGAGGCAGACAAAACACTGCAGTTCTACAGGAGCAGGGTCCCTAGTGTACTCCTCTGACTCCAGGAAGCCCATTTTGTTTCTGCCTGTGACCACAGCTAGAGAACCTGTTTCAAGTTATGGTGTTATTTACTCGGATGTTGTGTGACAGCTCAGTTGAAGAAAATGTGAGGAGCAGTCTGCTGTGCTATTCTTGAGTGAAGGATAATTGGGAATTTCCTGTGGTGCTGGTCTGGTGGCGTTTGGCTTCTCACTCAAATTGCCCTCCTTTCCCTGAGCAGCAGAGAATGGTCAAAAAGGGGTGTTCAGCACCATGTGTGTAAGCACCTGGGTGCATTTATGTTTGGGATTCTCGGCCTGCTGTTGCAGGGTGGGTTTTGGTTGCAGAGCATGATTCCCTTCCAGCTGCAGGCAGCACTTTGCTCAGTTCTTGTAAGACGATGCACTTGGAGAGTATCTGCAGCATGCTTGGAATGACTTGTGAAGCTGGGTCACTTGCTGCTTCTACTTCAGCTTATGAAAACAATTGGTTTGTTTTGCTTTGTTTCTGGAGGTGGAAATTTCTCAAGTCATGTTTGCTGCAAACATGACTTCCTACAGCTCATTTTTGCTGCTCATAGGTGAAAGCTCCTCGTTAAGATTTTGTTCTTCACCCAGCAGTTGCACTATCATTTTCTGTAGCCCAGGCAATGTTTTTCCATGAGGATTTCTGCACGATGAATTCCAGCAGTTTGTGGCCAGTTGTGTCTCTACTGTTCTCTGCCTACAAACGCATCCACAAAACTGTATTTAACTGCCAGCTTTTCTTGTTCAGTGTTTGCAGGGCTGTGTTTCAGTGAGAGCTTTGAAAGAGCATACGCAGGAAATCTTTGTGGTGAAGTGATCTCAGCAGTGCACTTGAGTTACTATCTGCTGCAGCCTTGGGTTATTCCTCTCAAAAACTTACGGAACTTCTAAACACCTCTTTAGTTCTCTAATCCATTGGTCCCTCAAGTGCTGTTCTGTCCTTTGTAACATCTGTTTTCTCTCTTTTATTACTTTCCAGTGTCAAGGATCAAGTTGTGTACTGCCATTGTTTTATAGATGTATCAAAGTGATCAAAAACCTTCTGCAAATTCTTAGTCCTGTTTTTCATCTAGTTGGATGCTCTTGTGCTGACTCTGTTGAGACGTGCCTTTATGGTTTGTTCTGAGTTGGGTTTTGCAAAAGGATTTACTTACTGCAGACAGTTTATCACTGCTTATGCCAGTGATTTGCCTAGGGGTGCAGGGATGGCCTTCGTGTCTCCATAGCTGGCTGACATGGCGTTTGATTCAGCAGCTTCATGATGTTTGCTCTATTAGCAGGGCAAGAGGTAATCTTTACCAGTTCAGTCACTAGAAGAGTGGTTGTTAGTGCAGCTAGTCAAAACCCTCCCTTGGAAAATGCTGTTTAATTTACAGATATTTGTGCAGGAATGTATCCATTCCATCAGATTTGTCATGGCAAAGTTGAGATATTTCACTTCTGATAAGGGTTTATTTTGATTTTCCAGTTTCAAATAATGATGAAGTATTCTCAAGTGATGGAGTGAAATGTGTTTGATTACTGCAGTTCATGAAGGCATTTATTAAAATTTCCCATAAAAGGAAGGATGGCAGTTTTGGGTAGCTTTTGTATTTCCCAAGATATCATTTGTCATGTAAGGTCGCAACCTGTTCTGTTTCTTGTGTGCTTTTCACTCTGGCCAGGCTGGTTTTGCAGACTGAAGGACTTGAAATTCTTCTCTTCTGATGTTAGGGATTAAAGTTGTGGTACAGAAATATTTAGGTGAATAACCTTCATTTCCTGGCCCTTCTCTAGTTAATCTGTTTGCTCAGCTCAGTCTCCATCTGCTGTGGTAGGTACAGGTTAACCCTCTGGGTTTGGTTTTGAGGATCAGCAAACAGCAGGAATCTTAATTCCTAGTTGAAAATGTCAGAAGCAGTTAATTGTCCTCATCTGATACTAAGGCAGATGTGGTTTGTATTGAAAAAATCAGTGGATGGCGTTTGGCCATGCAGGTCAGGGAGGAAGAGCTGCCTCTTGGGGTCAGTTAACCTGCCCGGGGTGAATCCATGTGATAATTTCAGTGGTTATTATGGTTTGACTACTTAAGCAGTGGCATATGGCAGACCCTTGTACAAATAAGTCTAGGGCAACACTGCTGATGCTACAAACTCCTGCACTCACTGTTTTATTTAGCAGCTCTGTTTCTGGAACAGCACTTCGCTCCCTGCCACTGCCCCACATATTGTCCCTTCTGTCACCTTTTCATGAAGGAATGGAGGGGTCAGGTAGTTAATGATGTGTTGTGAGAGCTCTAACTGCCAGATCACTGCTCTGAATGAAGCCTAGACACAAGCATATGTGTCCAGTGGTTTTCCAAGGACTGAGGATCACAGTCTGGTGGCTGACATCCCAGTCCTGCCGAGTAGCGGTCCTGCTTTTGAAAGGTCACCTTTGGCAGATGTTGAGGAACATGGAGTACATGAAGCCTGAACTATCATTTGTCACCTAAACTTTCACTTTTATGTCAGAATGTCCACATTGGCAAGGTACTGCAAGAGAGCACTGGTACCACCCGTGCTTTCTAGAGAAATAAGAACTCAGGTGTCCAGAGCAGATCACATGATGCTTTTCAAAACATCTTTATGAATGTAGCAACAACAGGAAAAAAAAAGCTGAATGAAAAAAAAAAAGAACAAGAATATTTTTCTTTTTTCACCCTTTTTGCATTATTTTTTTATAACCCGTAAATTGCCTGAAAACATGTCAATATTTTACATTTTAAACCTGAGAAACATGAGGAAGACTAAACAAACCCCATGTGTTTTGTTGAGCTGTGATTGTGTTCCCCTTTGTGAATTTAGTGCTAGAAGTGGTGATGTGGATTTGCCTTTTTTCTATTATGTGAGGTCTTGCAGTGATTGCTTAAAATCACCACAGGCACCCTGGACGACATATCCTTCCTTGTGGGTGTTGTAAAGACTGTTCCCACCAGTGTTAGGCATCTGATCTACCTTCCCAGCTCCACAGCCATCTCTGAAGGGGGTATGGACTGTGCAGGAGGTGTGTGTAGAGAAGCCAGGTGCTGTATCATTCAGGGGCTGTGCTCAGCTTGGTACTTCCCCTGAGCACACCCCACACCTGCTGCCTCGGAACTGCTTTGGGCAGGAGGTGCAGGTGAAATGTGAGCCTGCTGCAGTGGGCTCTTTGCCAGAATTTCCCATGTGGACAATTGCACTGAGCTTGCCCAAACTCTGCTTAAAGTGGTTTTGTTCTGAAATGCTTCTCTTCTTTACGTGGTTTCCATGCCCTCTTAAGGCTTCTCAGTTCATGTCAGGCTTGGCTCTGTGGCTTGGGATTATTAACGCATCTCTTCACGTGGCTGGAATGAAAGGCATTAAACCACAGCTGATCTTGGGAAAGATGATCTGCAGCACAAATCATGTGAAAATCTTTGATGTGCTTGCTGCCATTTGACACGTGCAGATCACAGGATGTTAGGGGCTGGGAGGGACCTAAAGTCCAACCCTTCTGCCAGAGCAGCTATTAGTGAGGTACAGAAAGGAGGAGCTGAGCGTGGCTTTTCTCCTAGTTGTTTTCCTGAGAAACAAAAGATTTGTATCTGAAAATGGTTGGAGGAAAAGCCGTTGTTTTCAAAGACACATGTTTGGAGACAGATGCCTTTACTCCAGACTGCAGTGGAGTTACTTAATTTCTTCTAGCTACAGAAACTTGGCACATGAGAGGAGTTACTCTTCTCTTGTATGTTTTCGTGCATACTGTATGAAGTCGAGCTGTTCCAAGCTCATTTTTCAGTTCTAGTTGGATACTTTATATATTCATTAATATGAACAGAAGATTGTAATGACGAGTAGCCTGCTTGTTTAGGGAATTGCCTCACATTCCTTGTCTCCTTTCCAAGATTTTACATGCTTTCTTTTTAATGAGTAGCTTTTCTCCTCTGGCATTCCCAAAACTTCTCTGACTAAAGGAACTGATGGCCTGACAGATGGTATGAAAAAGAGGTGTCCCCTCCCTCCAGTAAACTGCAGTGTTGAATTTATGCCATCTTGGTTATTTGAGAAAGTAATTTCCTTGCTTAAAGCAGAGCTTCTACAGGCATGGTGTCTGCTGAGAGCAGTGCTGTCCATGGGCAGGACTTTTGCTGCTGGGAATCTGCCATGGGATAAAGGCAGTAACCTGCATGTACAGAGACAGTGACCCTCTTCGTACAGCAGGAGAGCTTTCTGAAGCTGTCGGTACATCCTCCTACAGAGGAACCGTGTGGCTCTAGCTGATGGTGACCAAACACAGCATAGCAAAACAGACATGAGAGCAATTCCTTTTGTTGGTCTCCACCTTCAGCCAATTTCAGCTTTGGGGCCTTCTCAGCCAAGAATGTTTTTTACCTATTGAGTACAAACCCCTTGTTGTGTGGAAGCCCAACTTTTATCTGTAGGGGTGCAGGCACATTTATTCCTTGTAGCTGCAGCTGGGTTAGAAGCTGCTTCCACAAGCAGATTAATTTCTTAGGTGTACTTGTAAGCACTGGTGGAGTCTGCTTGCTCTCTCTCTTTGCCAGGTCTGATGTTTCTCAAAAATGATTTTAGAAGTTTTGAATTTTAAAAAGCCTTGAACAGATGCAGGCCTGCTGCTGTTTCAGGGTGATATAACTACTGGATTGGATTAGCTTTAGGAACGTTTTAACCTCAAAACTAGAAAGAATGGGCAAAGGTCAAAGCTCCAGGCCATACTATTGGTCTAATGATAAAAAGATTGGTTTGAGGAAGGCAGGGGCAACACTCTCTTTTCTCCTACATCCTGCTTTTCTTTGTGGTTAATGAGAATCTAGGATGACATTACAAAACTGCTGCGCTTGAAAGTCAGTCAGTCCCAAGGGACAGGGTTCCTCATTGAATTGTTTGAGTTTCAGATCAGAACAAAAGATTTTTACATTGTGAGAACAACCTGCAATCTGCTTGGCTTGTGTTACAAGCAATAAAAATGAACTCTAGTGAAAACCTCCTCTTCTTCTAAGTGTTTTTTTACCTGTATTTGTCTTCAAACATGGAACTTTTAATGTGGATTTCTGAAAACGTACTGCTAACTTCTGTTCTTGGTAAAGATACCAAGTCCCACAAATGCAGGCATAGTCCCACAAATGCAGGCATAGTCCCACAAATGCAGGTATAGTCCCACAAATGCAGGTATAGTCCCACAAATGAAGATACTTAGTCCCACAAATGAAGATACTTAGTCCCGCAAATGAAGATACTTAGTCCCGCAAATGAAGATACTTAGTCCCGCAAATGAAGATACTTAGTCCCGCAAATGAAGATACTTAGTCCCGCAAATGAAGATACTTAGTCCCGCAAATGAAGATACTTAGTCCCGCAAATGCAGATATAGTCCCGCAAATAAAGATACTTAGTCCCGCAAATGCAGATATAGTCCCACAAATAAAGACACTTAGTCCCACAAATGCAGATATAGTCCCACAAATGCAGATATAGTCCCGCAAATGCAGATATAGTCCCGCAAATGCAGATATAGTCCCGCAAATAAAGATACTTAGTCCCGCAAATGCAGATATAGTCCCACAAATAAAGATACTTAGTCCCACAAATGCAGATATAGTCCCGCAAATGCAGATATAGTCCCACAAATAAAGATACTTAGTCCCACAAATGCAGATATAGTCCCGCAAATGCAGATACTTAGTCCCGCAAATGCAGATACTTAGTCCCGCAAATGCAGATACAGTCCCACAAATGCAGATACTTAGTCCCACAAACCTGAGTAACTGATTTTTGGTGCAGCATCAACAAACCCTTTTCTTTTTGCCTTTCAGAAATGCGCAACAGAAGAATGTTTCTTTTTCGAGCGTTTGGAGTCTAATAACTATAACACTTACCGATCGCGGAAATACTCTGACTGGTACGTGGCACTGAAAAGAACTGGGCAGTACAAGCCTGGCCCCAAAACGGGCCCTGGACAGAAAGCTATCCTCTTCCTTCCCATGTCTGCCAAGAGCTGATCTCCACCGCGTGTTCCCAGCGCAAACGCCGTACTACACTGAAGACGTTGGGGTTCCTGCTCCACTCCGAAGCAGCAAATATAAGCAACTCTCTGCTGATTTTAACTGCTCTTGCAGATAACAGCTTAAACCATGAACGTTTCATACTGCCTTTCTGTTGCTTTTTAACCTTGTTGTGACAGTGTGTGTGGAGGTAAGATGATGTGGAAAACATATTTTCAGGGTCAGCAGCAGTTCTGTTTCTTGCCAGATCTCTGTGTAGAGCTGTTTTATTTACCTTGTTTGCTTCATAGGGTAAAGGCAAACCAATCTGATGCACACTTAGAGCAGTATTTACTTTAAAAATAATTTATATCTCTCTGCAGCTTGTAAGAGAAGAAATAATTACTTTCTACTAATAACCTGAGCAGAAGTCCATAGCTAATTTTCATATGGTCTACATAACAGTACAGTAGTAACTATAAGTTATTAATATAATGAAATGTGAACTGTGTTGCTATGGTGTGATGTTTCTATAGGACTCGGGCAGCTCCCTGTGGTACAGTTTGTAAAACAGGCCTGTGTAGATGGCAGGAAGCTCCCTCATGGTTATATCAATTTTATCAAACCCCTCCCGGTAGCCATACAGCAAGAGCCTGGCTACGCTGCTGGTGATGGGAGTGGTGTGTTCTGTCCTAGCCAGCTCATCCAGGTCCATCCACTCACACTTCAGGCACTCCTGCTGGCAGAAGCTGATGGCAAAGGAGGAAGGCTGCAGGCGACAGATGATGTACATATCTGACTTCCCAAAGGCTCCAGGGTGCTGGTGTTGCTGTCTGATGCTTAGGATGGACTTGAACTCTGACTTGATGCCAGTCTCTTCAAAAACCTCTCGAACTGCTGTGTCTCCTAGGTGAAAAGAGCAAACCTTACAGTACCTATCAGAATAGCTAAACACTCGTCAAACCTCTTGATCATGGAGAATCTCTAGCTCAAAGCTTTCTGTGCTTCACCAGCTGATCAGAATGTTAGCCTGTTTGTTTCCACACAAGGATAAGCTAATTTTTTTGTCCCTGAACAAATCTGGTTGCTGTGTGCCTTGCTTGTGTGTATCCTGCAAAATGCTGGAAGTAAGAAACTTCTGATAGCACTGTACAGGGATGGTTTGGAAATGGACATTCTGCTGGCTGCTGGCTCCGCTGAGCTCTCAGTCCAAGACAGTACTGCACCCTCTTTTCAGTTCTTTGCATCTCAGCCCATGTCTCTCCTAGTCTCTGTCCAGTTCCAGACCCCGTGCAGCTGAACCCCTGTACATTACGTCAGACAAATCAGTTTCACTGCACTTTGCCACAGGGTGTATCAAAATGGGTAGAAGTCGTTTGGAGATCGTGGAAGCTGGCACTTCCTTTTCAAGATGTGTCCAGGTCAGATATGCCCTAATACCAGTACAGCCCCGTGCCTGAGGAATACATGTAGCACCTGAACGTTTGCTTACTCCCAAACGCCAAAGAGATTTGGGAACACTTTGTAGAGATTTGACTTCCTAGGGAATCTTGTGTCTTTGTGTGTCGCAGGACCCAGACACGCATTTGCTGGGTAGCTTCAAATACTGGCAGTGACTTAAGACATGCAATGGCTAGCAACGTGTCAACAAAGTGCTGCATTCAGCAGAGGCCAAACGTGCTGTTAATGGCCCTGATGCTGCACATACTTAGGTCAGCTTCCGTCCTGCAGCAAAATGAGCTGTGTGACGTTTACACTGAGCATGCAGAGGTCTTTAAGATCGGAACCTCCCCAGTGCCTGCAGAACGTTTTATCACAGTGTTAGTTAGCAAACTACTGCATATGAGGTAAGATCCTCATTTACCATTACTGGCAACTAAGCAGAGGCTGCATTTGACATTGTCCAGGGGCCTCTACGGTCCTCTGGCTAAAACTGGTGGCTGCAAAGAAAACTCCCTGTGGCAAGTGGTTTAACTGTTCAGCAAGGGGCTGTATAATACAGAAGTGGTCAAAGGTGAACAGCTGAGAGATGAGGAATGCTGAGGCAGGCTATAGTTAAGAGAAATGAACTAATTATGGATTTTACTGAAGCTTTAAGCTTTGCTTTTAGATAAAGTGCCTTTTTTGCTTCCCTTTTATTTCAGTGTGTGTATGTATATATACAAATACATGGCAGAGTTAAATTAGAAGGAACACTAGGGCTGAGTTTCAGTAACATTCTGGTACAAAAATGTGTGCCCTTTGCTTAATCTGCATTATGAAACTATTCCAGTAACTTGCATGAGTCAGTTTGTACTCAAAGTGGGCAGCCAGCTTTTTCGTCCCTTCATCTAACTACAAGATATTCAAACGTTGTAGCTGCAATTTGTATTTTAGTCCTTTAAATGATTCTGAATTGCTAAGGTCTGATGTAAGGACTAAAAAGGAAAATTAGGCCCT
The DNA here is from genome assembly GCF_015220805.1 of Pogoniulus pusillus. Lineage (NCBI taxonomy): Eukaryota > Metazoa > Chordata > Aves > Piciformes > Lybiidae > Pogoniulus > Pogoniulus pusillus. Next base: position 12,198,582 of record NC_087273.1, read on the forward strand.
CATATATTTTATGCTTCACTAATCTATATCTTCTTCTAATATGAAGATGAGATGTATTAGTATATAGTTGAGCAGTGGCAGGAGGGAAGCTGCAGGAGACTTGTCTTCTCCCAGGTGTTTCTCAGTGCCTAGAGCCAGGCTCCAGCCACCATCTTACCTGTTCTCTGAGGGGTGGCAACTGGCAGAGTCAGTGACAGTGCTTCACTGGGGAAGCTGTTACCAATGCTGGTCACTTTTATCCCTCAATACAAGCACCTCTCTGGTATCCCCTGACCTGGGGCTGCTCTCTGTCACTCTGTGGAAGTGAACAGGAGCCTGGCTAGACAACAAGCAGAGTGGGATTCCTCCAGACAGAGGAATGTGTTTTGCTATGTAACACCTATTTGCATTGTCAAGCAAGGAATTCTGTTTTTATCTCCCTGTTTGACAAAAAGACTTCACAACACGAGTCACGAAAGCTACAACTCCACCACATACATATAAAACTCTCCTGCCCTGAACCTGATGTTATTATCTCATTACCATTAAAGCCATAGGGTCATGTCCCCTTACCTAGTCACCATTAGCTCAAAGAAGTGATTAGTCATAGGCTTGATGTGGCTTACAATGTGTTTCAATACTGTTTATGTCTTGATGTCTGGACCTGTTGTCCTAGGACTTACCAATGTCTTCACCTGGATTAGCCAGACCTCCTGGAAATTTCCATGCATTTATAGTCTGTATTGGAGGGAAAAAAGTACTGATGAAGTAAGGTGCCTGTGCTGTACTCTATATGAAGGTGACAGTTCACACGTGATTCTTTAGTTGAAGCTGCAGTATTGCAATGAGTTGCATCAATAAGGCTTTAGGAAGGAACTTGTTGCCCTTGTGATGATCAGAGATAGCTACAGTCTGTATGAAGTATTGGAACACAAGACCTACTGATTGAAAATACAAACTGTCTAACAGTCATTAGACAACATTGCTGCTAGATAACTAGGTAAGAGTAGTTGAATATTAAAAAAAGCTGCTATAGACCATATAATCTTGTATTTAATCACTAATGTATTCCACTGCCATGAGTTTGGCTTTTAAACAGTGTATATATATTTAATCTTACAACAGGTATTATGACTGTAGTACTGTTCTATACTGCACTGGCTTTAAGATGACTTTGTGTGCCTGTTACCATTCAGTGTAACTTGGCATTTGTTTTTATGGAACAGAAAAGCTGAGGCCTTGTGTGCGATTTATATCTGGAAGCATTTATTGAATTGCAATAAAGTTCAGTACTTAGAACATGAAATGCATTCTCGGTGCTGTTATTGGTAAAGGAGTCCTGGTCCCTACACCTCTTGCAAGTGCATGGGGATTTGTAGGCACTGCCTTTATATCTGTGTGGTACTCCCTCTATTTCTTTCCCTAGAGAGAAGTTAATCTCTCAACTAGAAATTAATGCAGTAAAAAGATACACCAGGGAGAAAAAGTGCTTTTCTTGCACATACAGCAGAGAGAGGAAGCTGTGTGCTTTCCAGGGATTTGAAACCCTACTGACTACACTGGAAACTGCTGGGATTTTTTCTGGGCACTCTTAAGGGTCTTGGATAGGAATTTGAAGTAATAGATGAAAAATAGTGCAGATGGAAAGTACATGTAGTTGTCTGTTGGCTTTCAGATTTGCACTCAGTTCTTGGAAATCTTTCTTTGTGTTCTGTGGAACTGTCACGATTAAACCCAAACAGCTCTTAAAATTCCACTTAGCTGTTTAAAGTGTGGGTTTTTTTAAGCCTTCAGAACATTACTTGTATTAAACTCACCATTTCAGGGAAATGGTTCATTGCATGGGGAAGAAAGGAGAGGAACTGACAGTGGGAAACAACTCTGAGCCCATCTGCTTGCACTATTTTATGTGCTCCCTGAGTGGTATGGGTGGCTGTTCATGCACTTACATCTATACTTATTTGTAACCAGTCAACAGAAGAGCTGTCTAGAGGGATGCTGGAAAGAACGGCTTTTTTCCTTCCTCTCCCTGCACTGGCTGTGCTGTCAGCTTTGTTTTGGGGAGGTAAGATGAGACCTGCAGTATACCCTTCCCACTTTGCAGTGAGCTGGAGGGCAGTGTGGCATCTGACCAATCCTCCCGTGTTCTGGGGCCAGAGGTGGAGAAGCTAAGGACTGGTAAGTACGGAACTGCACCTAGGACCTGAGCAGAGCATCTGATGTCCTCCTGTAACACTGGGTAGAGAGATCTACTATTAAAATGGCTGTGGGTGAACTTTAGCAAATCCTCAGTGTGGAATAAGTTAAACCCTAAGCCTCCTGGGCTTCGGAAACTACTACTTCCTCTTAAATATGTGGAACATGCAATTTCATTTTTTTTTGTACTTTGAGACCTGTTTAAGATATTTACTAAAGGTAACTGTGCAGTCATTTATCTTCTGTATGCATAAAAGGCAAAAAGAGGGTAGTGTTTCTAAAGTTTATGGTGTGTTCTGCTCCCAGAGACTCTTCTAGAAGTGAAACCCATTCCAGAACCTATAGCTTGTGTGCTCCATTTATGCTTTCACTGATAATTAATGTAAGACTGAAGGTCATCCTGCTATGGAGAAGTCCTTGAAATTGTACTGCATGGTAAGCAAAACTGTAATAGTTTACAGGAAAGAAGACAAGGGTGTTTCTGCTCCTCTGAACTCCAGTGTTAGACAGTCCACATGCCCTATGACTGAGCTGCCTATGAAAGCACCACTTTGATGGGAGTTTATTAACTGTGGCGTCATTATCACTGAACAGATGTTTTGGGTCCTCAGAAGAAGTTTCAACAAAGATAAAGAAACGCAGCCAGTGAGATTCTGGCATAGTGGCATCTATGCAATGTGAAAATTCTGCATCCAAGTACGTAAGCTTTTCTTGTTTCTGTGAAGGGTGGCTGGTAGAGGGGTGAAGCTAGCCTCTTTTCAGTGATACCCAGTGATAGGGTGAGGAGCAATGACTGTAAACTCAATCACAGGAAATTCCATCTCAATATGAGAAAAATCTTTTTCACTGTGAGGGTGACAGAGCACTGTGGAACAGGCTGCCCAGAGAAGCTGTGGAGTCTCCTCTAGAGATCTTCAAAACCCACCTGGATGTGTTCCTGTGTGACCCGCCCTGCTTTGCAGGAGGCTGGACTTGATGATCTCTGGAGGTTCCTTCCAACCCCTAACATTCTATGATTCTTATGATTCTCACTGTGCTAGAGACACTTTATTTGTATTGAAAGCAAAATGGAAGCTAAGTACATTTATGGCACAGCAGAGGGAGCTGCTAATGAGCTGGTGATTGTGGCTTCTGCACTAGCTGTATTCAAAGCCCAGGTTAGCCTGAGACAGGCTGAAGAGGTGACAGCAATGCATGGTTACCTCCAGCCACATCACACAACCCACCGATGCTCTCTGGTATGGCATTCTCAGCAGTGAGGTCAAGCACTTCAGTTTGTCACCTGCTGAACTAAGGTGGTCTCCAGGGCACGGCCAACCACATTATTGCTTATTTAAAGCCACAGACATGCCCTGAATTTTTGAAACCAAACAAAACTGGAATCCTTCTCCCAAAAGCTGTTTTGAGCATGGGAGTTTTCCAGGAGTCTGCATGAATCCAAAGAGAAGAACTTGGGAACTCTTGCGTCAATTACAGGAGAAAACAGAGCAGAGAGGATACTACTTCTGCTAATTCAATCAGCAGTTATAGTTAACAACAAAGTTGTGGACTTTCCAAGCCTCTCTTGCTGTTTCTTACTTTCAGATGCAATACAGCAATCTGTGATAGGTAAAAGGAATCAACTTTTAACTATTACAATTTTGGACTGGAATAGAAATAAAAGTACCTTTGTTTCATACTACCAAGTCAGCTTATCTAAATGGAGTTCTGTATTTTATAATCCTTGCAACAAACTTACCCTGTTTCTGTCTTGTACAACCACCACCTTTCCAGTGCTTTCATCTAGAACAGCACCTAGCAGAGAGAGGACATGGAAAAGGATTTGTGTTAGACAGCTGTTTCAGTCTTAAGGACCACGACTTCAGGTGTTTTCATAAAGCAGGACAAACCCCTAATGATCCTCGGTTTAGAGTTAACAAGATCTGCATGGATGAATCACAGACATGGCTTGTTGGTGGAAAACTGATACACAACAGAAGATAAGGTTAAGTATCCTGTATAAAAAAATCAGTGTTAACAGTACTGAGATAAGTTCCTCCTGCATTTAAGTTCCAGATTAGGCAAGAAATGAAAGGAGTAATTTGCCTGTGTCAATGCTATCAGAACTGAAGAATGCAGGATCAAGATGTCATCCAAACAATCCAGCAAAGCTGCCTGCTTCAGCTGAGCTGTGCCTGTAATCTTGCAGGAATAAGAGATTTTTTTCCAGTGACTCTGGCTGAGCAGCCACAATGGGCAAGAACTTCCTCCAGTGAAATTCATGGCAGTGAAGATTTCAGTTTTCTGGCCAGTAACATGCAAAGTTTAGTACTTAATGGGCTGACTGCAATGATTGTGTTTAACTGGTTGGCTGTGAACTTGTACTGTACTACTCAGCTACACTCACCATAGGAAATGCACAGTAATCCCAGTCGACTGATTAACCCCAGAGCAATCCTGCCAAGTGGAAAAGTGGCACTTCCACTTGATTAAAATAAAAATAAATCAGGATGTATGACTTTTCCTTCAGTCCTGAAGCTCAGCCCATGGCTTTCTCCCACAGATTACAAGTTTTCCTACTTTTTAATACCCAACTGCTTTCATGTTTAATCATCATGTCATACTCATTGGTCTTCTCTCTCTGAACCAAGTATTTTTCTGGGATTCTGAAGTGTGTTGTGGTGGAGTGGAATGAGCACTGTGGTACATATTACCAGGCTCTTCTCCACATCAGTCATGCAAGGGTTTCAGATTGGTAGTTGACAATAAAAAATGCTTATGTCATTTGACAACAGGAGCAAGAGTACATGGACGGATTTGTGATGATCTATGCATTTAAAATGTGATGGGGAAGTGTTTCTACAGAAGGGAATTATTAAGGAATAAGCGTCCAGCTCAAAACATCCTCTGGTTTTTAATAACACACAGCAGACTTGTGTAGGAGGAGTATTTACAAGATGACATACCCATCTTCCTTCAAGATATGTAAAAGGACGTGCTTTAAGAGGGTAGTCACATATCTGCCTCCCCATGGCTTGTGACCTTATGATTTCATTCCTTCTCTAAATATTTAGCAGTGTCCAGGTTGAAGGAAGGACCATACTGATTAAAAGAGGGAACAAAAGCAAAGCAGGAGCAACTTTGAGTGTTTGGATCATTTTCTATAAAAGCCATTCTGCTGCCAAATGGTTTGCTGAGACAAAGGAGGACTGGTGAAGGCAGGAAACTGCAGTTTCCATCAAGCTAAAAGAACATTTTTTCTCTCCTCTGTTCCCCAGAAATTGATGCCTGTGATGTGATTTTTCAGTGAAAATCTCGGTGAGATGTCCACATGCTAGGTGATACCCACATCCACAGCAAGATCAAAGAATCAAGATTAATGAGATCTGCTGTCTGCTCTCACGTTCCCAGGTGTTAACTTGGGAACTTCTCTGCTGAAGCCTGCTGTGGGCCATCCCTGGTGGGATTAGAGCTTGCCTGCAGGCTCAGAACTGTGGTTTTAAAAACTCCCTTTTGCTATAATGTGGCATCCGGATCTTGAAATCATCTAACACTAGATGACTTTCTGGAAAGGTTTACTTAAAACCTAACCAAGTAATCACTGTTACAACACTGTGTTGTTTTGAATGGTCTCTTTTGGCAAACAGGTAAGAAAATGATTTAACTGAAAACCTCACAAACCCTTAGATAACTCCATGAGTAATGGAGAGGAAAAACCACCCCCATTTTACCTGTTTTATTTATGACTGCTGTGAACGTGTGAAAACATGTTGAGGGGTGAAAAGCACTTGTCATCCATGGAAGAAACACAGAGAACTGCTTGCATTGTAAACATCACTAGACAGGAATAGGCATTGTTTATATAACAACTTGGGAACTGTTGGGTTTTTTTTCCCCAGGTCTGGTTGGACTTGATGATCTTAGAGGTCTTTGCCAACATCAGTGATTCTATGATTCTAAATTACTTCTAATTCCTTAGACCGTCATAACCTACTGAAGTCCACCTTTGTGTGCAGTTAAGACATAGATACAGCTGCTCATTTTACCCATTTAAGCAAGAGGACTGGCCAAGGCTCTGTGTGTGTGTGTGTGTGTGTATATGGAGACCCTTCTCTCTCCTCAGCTCAAACGACTCATTTCAAAAACTAAATTAAGGTAGGCAGCAATGCAAACAACAGCCATGTTGTAAGGCTCACAGTACATAGGAGGGAGAAGAAAATTACTTTGACCTTCCTTCCTCCACTTGCCATTGCTATGTGGCATGTTTACCAACACGTCTCTTTCAGGATGTCAGACCACTTCTTCCTGGGAGGCAGAGAATTTTGGCAATGCTTTTTTTCAAAACATCTTAATCACTCCACACACCAGAAGCTTTGCCCTACCTTTCACATCTTTGGAAAGTCCTGCCGCCTACAAACGGATGCAGTAAGTTAGCTGGAAGCCACATCACATCTTCCACTACTTCTAAACAATAATGGCCAAGCCCAATGAGTAACATTTGCTACTCTCTGTTTGGCGACTGAGTGAGTCTGGCAAAATATGACCTGACCTTGCTTATTCACACCTTTGTCATCACTTGGCTGGGTGACTCCGAGGCACTGGCCCTGGCTGTGTGGAGTTCACTGTGTCGGAAACCCCAGACAGGCCAAAAACCAGCTGCTGGTCTACTTGGCAATGCTGGCTACCAGCATCTGCTCCCTGTGCAGGCCAGTAAACCATTCTCAACTGCTCTGCTTTTTTGTTTTCAGGATAGCCAAGGGACTAAGTCCTGTGTTCAAGTGATTGAGATGCTCCAAGATGAAGACCCTCAGCAGCAAATTTGACTTTTTTTACTGCAGAAATGTTCTAAAATGCAGGGTTTTGCTTGGGAAATAAAAAGCCTAGGGTTTGGCACACACAAGCCAGTATTTCAATAAAAGGAATTAAAAATAGAGCGAAGCCCTTCCACTACCCAGTCTCTCCTTCCTGAAGTAGAAAGGTAAGAGACGAAATATATGCCTGGTGGAATACACATTGCTTAGTATATTCTGTGTTCCAGAGTCAGCAAGTGAGTGAAAGAGATGCAAAAGTAAACCAACCACACTGCTATCATTACTTCACACACAGAAAGCTGCTTACTTCCAAATTACTTCCTTAAGCCTTTACCTCTTTTAAAGACTCTCCCACTAATGAATAAAAAGGTAGAGGTTTGAAAAGGCGAAGCAAAGAATACATACAGTGTACATTGTACATTTTCTTTGTGTCTGTGCAATAGGGAATGAAATCCATGCACCTGCATTTGTGAAACCTTCTCTTTCCTCAGATTCTATTTCCAACTTGCAAAGTGTTTTTCTCAAAGTACAACAACTGTGCACTGAAAGCTAAGATTATTTTTACATTAAGTCTTTCTAGATGACCAACGGGGGGTGCGGCACCCAAACAGTTATCACACAATTGCCTTTTAAACAGCATTTCCAGCTATGCAAAACAAGAAAAATCCCCTTTCAGTTAGTCATAGCCCCTCAAACATGCAAGTTATAACTGTGAGGAGTAACACAGTGCTTCTGCTGGGAGAATGCATTATCTTCCTCGAGTTTAATACCACATATTTAAATGGTGAGGCTTTCATACCTCAGGGAAACATGCTCTAACATGTCCATTGAGAAAATCCAAGACTCTGTTCGGCTTCTCCCCTGCCCTCTGCTGGCTTTGGAACTGAAAACTCCCACTACTGACAGCAGCGGCAGCACCGTTTTGTAACCGAAGGCTCTGTTCTTCCAAAACAAATGCACCTGACCTGCTGCTACATAAAATAATCCATACTGTAAGAATCTCTCCCAAATAGACACTTAAAAATCACTATTTATGGCTCTTAACACCACTTAGTGAAGAATTACTGTCACACACACTTGCAGCAAAAGAAATTTGTTGTCCCTCTGCTGTAACTGCTGAGGGACAGCCTTTACCAACGAGGGGCCCAAACCAACCTCCAGATTGCAGATTACTGAGTGATGGGACTGAAAACTGCCCATCAGTGGCAGACTGCTTGATAGAGTAAAAAGATTCAGATTGGGTCAAAGGGTGAGGGTGACTTCAATCTGACTGTATTTTTGGCCCATCATCAGCTCCTCGGGAATTTCCTCAGTTTTTAGAGCAACTGTGGATGTGGGAGGTCTAGATGGCTAAGATTATGGTGTCCAGATGTTTGTTTGTAAAACATATTTATTTGAGTTGTGGAATTCTAGGCACAGCTTCGAGCAGCTTTTAGACAGTTGTAATTTAGGCTAAGAGTTGTGCTAGTTTCTGAACAATCCCTGTTAGGTCAAGTTTGCCCCATTTACAGACTTTTAACTTGAACATGTTTTATGCAGATACATATATAAAGCATCCACAGTAATAGTAGGAAGCAGAGAAGTGTGTTTTTTTTCTTAAGAAGTGTGTAGTTACTTTCTCACTTCTAAAACAACTTCTCAAACCTTGAAATCCATCTTCTCTTGGAGTTGGTGAAAGCTGAGATGCACTTCTCAAAATAGTATTCACAAACAGTATTTATAAGGTGCACCTTAAAGATTCAGGACCACATTTTCCAGTCACTGGTGGTGTTCTCAGGGATCTGTGGTGCAACCACTTCTTTTTAACATCTTTAATGATGACCTTGATTCAGGTATGGAGAGTGTCATCAGTAAGTTTGCAGATGATGCCAAGTTAGGTGGCAGTGTTGATCTGAGTGAGGGTAGAGAGGCTATTCAGAGGGACTTGCATAGGCTAGATCAATGGGACATTAATGAGTTTCAACAAGGCCAAATGCCAGCTCCTGCACTTGGGTCACAACAACCTCAAGCAGTAACTACAGGCTTGGGGCAGTGTGGATGGAAAGCTGCCTGCAGAAAGGGCTCTGGGGGTTGTAATAAACAGGTGCTGAATATGAGCCAGCAGTGTGTCCAGGTGGCCAAGAAGGCCAATGGCATCCTAGATTGTATTAAAAATGCTGTGGCCAGCAGGAGTAGGGAGGTGATTGTCCCATTGGACTCGGTTTTGGTGAGGCCACACCTCAAGTATTGTGTTCACACCTCGAGTATTGTGTTCAGTTTTGGGCACTGCAATACAAAAGAGGTGTGGAGGTGCTGGAGAGGGTCCAGAGGAGGGCAATAAAGCTGTTGAAGGGCTTAGAGAATAAATCTTATGAGGAGTGATTGAGGGAACTGGAGATGGTTAGTTTGAAAGAGAGAAGGCTGAGGGGAGACCTCACTGCTATCTACAACTGCCTGAAGGGATATAGTGAAGAGGCTGCTGCTGGTCTCTTCTTACAGGTACCTGGAGTCAGAACAAGGGGGAATGACTTCAAGCTGAGGCTGGATGGGTTTAGACTGGAAATTTTTTCGCTGAGAGAATGTTCAGACACTGGAATGAGCTGCTCAGAGAGGTGGTGGAGTCACCCATCCTGGATGTGTTTAAGGGCCGTTTGGATGTGCTGGATGTGGTTTTAAGGTGAATCTGGTAGAGCAGGGGTATAGGTTGGACTTGGTGATTCTGAGGGCCTCTTCCAACCTGGATGTTTCTGTGATTCTTCTTCTCCAGCTGCTTACAGTTTTTCTCAAACTGTTACAATGTTGTGAAACCTCTCTCTGTAGGCCTGTTTTTAGCAACTCACCCAGTTGCACAGGCACACTCACCAATGGCATGCTCTGCTCTGTAACCAAACACTAGGAGTCTGGCTTCCATGCACTGGTTGTGCAGAGGAACAGTGCACTTCCCACAGAACATGGTCCTAAAGGATGGGTCAAAAGGATTTTCAAGGCCTTTCAACTGCTTTTGTAACTAACCTGCGACTCCCAGCTGGTGGGTGGCATATCCTGGCAGCCTGCTGGGCCCTTCTCCCAGCCACAGTGTCAAGGTGGATGAACCCCGCTCGGCATGGTGGAAAGCAAAGCCTTGTGAAGCGGCCACTGCCACAAAACTACTCTGGTGGATGGGCACATGGAGCCAGACAGCGATGTGGCCTTCTTCTCGCCACTGGGCCACTGAGCCTGCAAAAGACAGCAGGGTGAGGAAGGTGAGGGCTGCTGCCAGCCCCTTGCCCTTTCTCCTTCTGGTTTTAAACGTTCTTAAGCACAACGTGTGGGAGCAACGTGTCAAAGTCTGCATTTTCACCTCACTTAGCACAGAGTCAAACAAACGTCGGTGTGAGGAAGGGTGCCAGCGGCAACAGGCGGTGCCACCATCTTGGCCTTTCACCTGGTACCACTTGGCGTTTGCATGCGAAACGGTGGCTTTTATGTTAGGATCTGCCCCAAGGTACAAAGAAATGGACTTTTGTTCAGTTCTGCCGCCTCTGCCAACACCATTCTCCATGCGGCGTGCCTGTCTCCGCAGGACAACGACCACCGCCCGCCCAGCGTAGCGACAAAGGCGGCGGAAGGAGCTCCCCCCTGCACCGCTCCAGCGACACCTGCCACCCCTCATCCCGTCCCCCCCCCAGCCCCGCGGGCCCCCTCCCAGCACTTGCCCCGCAGCCACCGTCCGAAGGCGGCCCGCTCCAGGCGCAGGGGACGGCGCAGCTCGGCCAGGTCCACGCTCACCCCTCCGAACTTGTCGGTCCGCGCCCGCAGCCCGCTCAGAGAGCCCCAGCCCCGCGCCCGCTGCAGCGCCCAGCACAGCCTCACCATGGCGCTGCACACGGCACAGCCAAGCGGGGGGCGGGCAGCAGCCGCCTCCGGGGCGGCGCCGGCCTCTGCTCCCGGAACTGCTCGGCGGCGGCCGGCGAGACGGCAGCATGTCTGCCGCCAGGAGCCGGCGGGACGGCGTGTCTGCCGCCCGGAGGAAAAGCAAGGGGCGGCTGGGCGCGGGCGGCGGCTCTCCATCGGCTGCCGCCACCCCCGGCGCCGCGGCCGAAGGCGGGCTGCTGGTGCTGGGCGTTATCGACGCCGTGGAAGCAGGTACGGGGGTGCGGGCGGCGGGGATGGGGCGGACGCTTGCCCTGGCTCGGCGGCCTGAGCGCGGCTCGTTTGAAACAGTCCCTGCGAAGCCGCGCTCCCGCCGCCCGCCTGCTGCCGCCGCGTCCCCTCAGGAAGACGGAGCCTGTGTAGGCTCTTAGCTGGGCTGAGCCGGCACCGCGGGAAATGCCGGTCTCGTCCGATAGGCAGGGGAAAATGATGCTCGCCTCTGTTTTTCCCTCCTGAAAATAACAGGAGATGACAATGTTCCCAAAATGCTGCGAAGAACCCTTGCCCAGCTGTCACTGAACAGCATGAAATCTGCCAACCTATGCATAGGTCGTCCGGCCTTGCTTACCTCTGCTGATGGGCGACAGGAGGTGAGACCCTTTCTTGTTCCGGCAGGTGTTTTACAAGTGATCTTCCTGTGCCCTCGCTGTGTTCTTGTGTTCCGTAGGGATCTAAATAGAGCATGTCCTGAGAAAGAAGGTGAATGTGCTCTTCTGTGTGTTCTAGTTCATCTGAGTTCTCAGTACTGGAAAGCAATTCATGCTGCTGCTTTATTCCAAGACATTTATGTCGTGTGTGCACATACATGTTGCATCTTACTGCACACAGCTGTTCAGTCTGGAGAGGGGCAGGCTCTGTGGGGACCTTGTTGTGGCCTTCCAGTACCTGAAGGGGGCCTACAAAAAAGCTGGGGAGGGACTTTTTAGGCTCTCAGGTAGTGATAGGACTAGGGGGAATGGAGCAAAGCTGGAGGTGGGGAGATCCAGACTGGACGTGAGGAGGAAGTTGTTGAGCATGAGAGTGGTGGGAGCCTGGAATGGGTTGCCCAGGGAGGTGTTTGAGGCCCTGTCTCTGGAGGTGTTTAAGGCCAGGCTGGATAGGGTGTCCCTGCCCATGGCAGGGGGGTTGGAACTAAATGAGCCTTGTGGTCCCTTCCAACCCTGACTGATTCTATGATTCTGTGTTTTATTTGCAAAGGAAGAGTACAGCCCTTCATTCTTCTTCACTGAATTCCAGCATTTCCTAGTCAGCATAGTGCATGCTTTTGTGTCATCTGTAGAATCTGCAGTCCTGGTGGAATTTGTTTCCTCTGCAGGCGAAATGTAATTCCTTCCTTCCTGAAAAATGTCTTGGATCATATAGAATCATAGAATCTACCCCATTGGAAGAGACCTTTCATCTTATTCTGTGGCACCAAGTTTTAACCCAATCCTTTTTCCTCAGCTTGTGTTTTAGATCGCAAAGCATTGGTCACTTTGAGGACTGAAAATAGAGAAGAAAAAACTTAACTGACAGTTGTTTGTTTTGAAACTCTTACTAGGTCTGTACTGCTTGGCCCACCACAGGCTTTCCAGGTGGGAAGGTTGGGCTGAATGAAACCACACAGAAGAACCTGAAAGTAAATCTAGGTGATGCTGTCACTGTGCAACCTGTGACTGGTGCAGTCATCCAGGCAGAGGAAGTCGATGTGAAGTTGAGGTACGTGACTTGTAGTGATCCAATGACGTAGCATGAGGCGTCTGATTTGCACTGCAGACTCTTACCTCTCAGAAGATGCTATTTTTCTCCCTTGCTTTGGTGGAGTTAGTACTTGCACAAAGGCAAATGTCCAGGAAGCCTCTCGTCTTGCAGTCTGAATTTCAAGCCCCGTGGTACTTTGCTGCAGCCAGCACTTCAATTTGAAGCTGGCATGTCAGCAGCATGGTGCTGAATATCAGCAGCAGTTTCAACTCAGCCCGTGACAGCGGTGTATCTTTTTCTTTAAAGCCTTGACTTGTACTGAAATAATAAACTAAGGGTGAGCTCACAGAAACTTCTGGAATACTTCACAGTGTCACAGTATCATCAGGGTTGGAAGAGACCTCGCAGATCATCAAGTCCAACCCTTGACCACAGTGCTCAAGGCTAGACCATGGCACCAAGTGCCACGTCCAATCCTGCCTTGAACTGCCCCAGGGACAGCGACTCCACCACCTCCCCGGGCAGCCCATTCCAGCGTCCAATGACTCTCTCAGTGAAGAACTTATGATCATTGTAATGTTTTCAGATTCTGTTCTACACACAATTTTCATTCCCTATTAGGAGTCAGGCTCCTAGGATTGCTAAAGATTAAAAGCACCACCAGAGTAAAAGAGAGAAAACATGAAACCCATAAATTGCCCTTTTAATGCCAGTTAGTTTACTAAAACCATAGTGCCATCCTGTCCTGTAAGAATATAAATGAAAAGAAATAGAGATAGCATTATTGGAGTACTGCCTAGGGCTCTAGACACTTCACAGATTTAATTTGTTCTCTGCAAACTAACTTCTGAGCAATTGCTGGATGCATAATTGAACTTTTTCTTTCAGTTACAAAAAAAAAACCCAATCCCCAACCTCAGAACTCAGCAGCATAACTGAATTTATTTGTTGGGAAAGGCTGTGTTATTTTGAGAGCTCTCCTGTAAGCTGGCCTAGCTTGCCTCACTTTGCTTTCTCGTTCAGTAGGAGAACCAGGCTTTTATTTGTAGGTTTAGAGCTCCCCCAGTTGATCTTGCTTTTATTTGCAGCAGCTGCATCTGCTTCACGTGCCTTTGGTGCTGTTCAACTCTTTAGTGGTACAGGTGTGGACACTTACACAGATTGTGGAAGTTTGTCTGCAAAGTGGATCTAGTGAAACCTTTATTTTGTTGTGAAAACAGGAGGGCTAATGTGTGAGGCTCATACAGATTGGCTGAGGTGATAAATTTGAAGGAATGAAAAGATAGTTTAATGGGCTTTAGTAAAAGGTAAGGCTCCAAATGAAACAGGATGAAAGTTGTATGGATAAACCATCACTCAGAATTGATGGAATCATTACAATCTTATTCATTGCAAGTTTATCTAAGGAGCAGGGAAAGTTAATGATGTTTGTGGTAACAGCATGTAGAGTTTTGAGAGTGGATGTGCTTCATGAATGGTCAACGAGATGGTTTAATCAGTCAGAGCTGTGTAGGTGTGTTTGCAGGGCTGACACAGACCAACCTTATCTATGTGCCCTTTCAATTCAGTGAAGGGTAGCAGTGGCTGCTCTGCTTGCCGAGGTGAGAAACATATACTCCGTATTTGTAACCTTACAAAATGGTAAATGAAACTTGTGGTATTCTTTTTTGGAGCATTTTGTGTGGAAAAATGAACCCCAAATTAAATCTGTTCTGCTTTGGGTACTACATGTGTAGTAGGGGCTGGATTAAATGGTCACTAGAGGTCCATTCCAAGCCCTAACATTCTGTGATTCTGTGATCTTCAGATTGAAGATGTCTGAGCTAAAAACTGTTTGTAGGGTTAAAACATATACTGTAAAACAGGTGATATTTATCATACTGGTACCTCAGTGATGTGAACTCTGCTTTGGTCTTGAAGTAGTTACTGACTGAAAAATGTGTTTTTTTCTGTTTTGTTTCCTATCACAGAGACAAAGATGCCACCATTAATGCTGAGGAAATGTCTGTCTGTCTACTGAGAAACCTAGGTACAGGTTTTATTGTTTCTCTTTTGACTTTATGCAGTAGATCAACAAGTTTTGGATAGAAAAGAGTTTCCTCTTATATTCTTTATCTTGGGTTTTCTTGGGCTTGTAGCAAAGCAGAGGATGTTATTCTGCTCACACTTCTTTTAGAGATCTGTCTTTGGGCTAAGTAAGGTTGCCATGCTGTAAATGTCTAATTTGTGCTAATTGTAATCCTGTTCCTCGAGTCCATTATACATGTTGCTGATACAGTTATTTAGCAACCATTGCTGGCCTTCTGGCTAGCATTCTGATGCAGTTAGAGTTTACTTGCACTGTTAAGAAAAGAATGCAATACTACACATTAGAAACATGATAAGGAGTCAGGATTAACATGAAATCCCACACTCATGTTTTAAAAAATGTTATTAAACAAGCAAATTTGCTCCTCAGTGAGTGGTAGATATGTAAAAGTGAGGCAAAAAGGGTAAATTACTCAAGGTAGAGCTCACAAATTTTTCTGCTCAAAGAGAATCTCCTAGTTTAGGAATTAACAACAGTATTGCTGTGCCAAGAAGCAGGAAGCTTGAGCTGCGCTCCAGATGCATAAGTCTGGCTAGAAATAATAAATCTTGCTTATGTTTTTGCCTGTGTTTCTGTGCACCTGTAGGTGCATTCAGATCATGTTTCCTAAGCTTCCTCTGTCAACTTAAAGACTGAAACCTCACCTTTTTCAGGCAAACATTCTCAAAGAAGGTGGCCTAGATATGAAATATTGAGAAGCACATGGCATCTACAGATTTTTCCTTCGTACAGTAGTAATTCCCATTGTATGCTGGATGAAATTTAAAATGCTGAGATTAATGATGAGTTTAATTTGAGAGATTAGAAGTGATACTGATCAACGTTTATCCAGTCTGCTCAAGTACAAAAGGATCACTTAAATTACCTGAAATGACTTTGAAATCACCTAATCCCCTTTTTGCTGTGTTTTCTAGTGTTCTCTGGGCTTCCTGATAAAGATTCTGGTACAAGAAAGTCTGAATGTTATCACTTCCAAGTAGGCTGAAATTTCTTCTTTGTCTTTTGATGTGTTTTTTTTTTTTTTTTCTTTTTTAATCTTCTCACAGATGGGAAAATAATTTTACCAGGAAACCTCTTGGCTTTTACGTTCTATGGCAAACTTTGTAACATCGTGGTGATAAAAGTGAAGGGAACAGATGGTGCAGAGCTGACTGCCTGTGGCAGTGCTTTCTCCACTGATGTGCTGGAGCAAGACCTTGAAAGATCAGATTTGGAGACAAGTGCATTAGATCTGTCCTTACAGCTTGACAAAATGGACATTGATGACAGTCTGGAGGTGGCATCTGTGAGCACACCATGCAAACCAACTGATCCAGGTTCTCCAGTTCCACCTAGTTCTGCTGTGGCAGCCAGCAATCAAGATTCAGATCAGGGAGATAAAACCTACGGCAAAGGAGATGGTGCAGATCTCCCCAATGAGTTGGAGTTGACTGGGAAAGGAGGCAGTGAGGAACTCTCACTAATTGGCAGAACTGGAGCAGTAAGCAATACAGATGCTTTTTATTTCATTTCTTCAAGAACTAAAATCAATTTTATTGAACCAAGGAGCAGCGTGACAGAAAGTGGTGACTGCGAATCCCGAGTCACCTATGATATGATAGGAGGCTTGAGCAGCCAGCTCAAAACTATTAAAGAAACAGTTGAACTGCCCTTGAAGCAAGCTGAACTGTTCAAGAGTTACGGTATGGTGCCTAAGAGTTGGCTTTCTTTGTACCAGACTAGTTGTCTTCTTTAACATGACTCTCTTTTATTGAAACAGATTATTCAGAGAATAAGCACTGCTATACTGTTGTGTGCCAGCAGTGACAAACTGCTTTATAGTTATCCTGTATGGATGCTCTGAGGATGTTAAAGTTTCCTTGTGTGAAAAAATAACTGACTAGGAAAGAAATAATTTGCCTCCAGGAAAATTCAATTATGCCTAAACAGATTTGTAGCACATAGGAAAAACCTGTATACTTGGGCATTTGACAGGTGCAGGTGTTTGTGTCTTCATAAGATTTCTAATTTGTTTTGGTGGAGTCAACAAATTTGTGTTTTTTAAGTTGAGAAAAGTTCACTTAAGTCAGATGAATTCTGCTGTTTTTTTGCCTATGTGTTATAGGATTCCTGCAGAATTTTAAGGAATTTGAGGGTATTCTGTTTAAACTGCTCAGTGTGTTCAGCATAGAATTACAGAATGAAAAAACTAGCATGATTACTGTTGCCATGCATAAAGTTATATCTAACATGTATATGACCTCAGGACTTTTGTAACAGTTATTTTGTGTATTTATTGCAAACAAATAAGTACATATAGCTGACACATCTGCTCCTTGTCCTGCTCTGGGTGTGCATCAACCTGAGTTAGGGCTCTTACCTATAAATATTTCTTTAATGCCATATTTTTGAGTTGTTTTTTAATTTCTCTTCCCACACAGACGGTAGAGACAGGTGGTTTCAGTGATCACTGGGAACATTTACTTTCATAAGGCACAGGTGGCTCTCTTGCTGTGCGTTGCACGTGATTGGGTAGTTGTGAGGCATCTTCATCTGTGTGTGCTCCAGCTCAGTTAGCTGACCTCCAACCTCAGCATCGCTGTGTGGCTTTGTATTAGCAGAAAGCTTGCTTCAGCATTAGCATTCTTCATACTTAGTTCCAAAAATGCTCGATCAGATTCTCTACTAGCCAGATGAGAGATGATGATTCCTCACCAGTTAGAAACCTTTAACAACCTTTCAAACACGGAAAGTCATTTGTTGGCTCATGGAGAGTGAGGCTGTGAACTGAAGTTGAGATCTGTAGTTCGACGGCTGCGTTACTTGCCAGTATGAAAAGCACCACGAGGGAGCAGCACATGCCTTAATGGACTGTTGTGAAGTATTTGAGTTCTGTCCTGTCTTAGTTAGCAGATGAGTGTACTGGTTCCCAAGACTAGTATTCTCTGTCACTACTGGGTTGTTACTTCAGGCATCATTCCTTGTCTAGTACTGTGGTACCCAAGCAGTCTTTCTTCTTCGGTAGTGTTTCAGCAATGCCTGTTGTGCCAGGGTCACTCCTTTTG